>NC_090934.1:1272530246-1272833277 GCF_040938575.1 Ambystoma mexicanum
CAAAATGGGGGGGAATACTGTGTCTCACCATCGGTTGCCTCACCCCCACTCCCTGAAGAACCCTCACCCAGGTGATCCTCCCGCACTAGTCCAACTCCAGGAACTGGATCCAAAAGGGATGACCGTGTCCTGGCCACCTGGATGACAAGTCCCAGAGGACTAGCGGGTGAGCCACCCTTTGGTTTCTCACACATAGCTTCAAATTCCTGCATGATAGAGTTGCATCCTGCTTCCTTAGAAGTGACGATGTGACAAAGACTTGCTGGATTGTTCTCTGGATGGGCCTGTTTATTGCAAAGCAAGGAGTTTCTGGGAATGATGCATTCTGGGCCTAATACTGTAAACAACAAACCCATGCCTTAAAAGGTGATCTAATCCATACATTATGTCATCCCTTCCCCCACAACTAAAGATCACATCCCGAGCATAGGTTGACCTATGCACACCCCCACCCCCTCCAATCTGGTGCTCTGCTTGGCCTCTGTACAAATTATATTGATGGTGTATGCAAATTAGCACATTTCACTGCTTTTTGTTTATGGAACAGCTTGCAGTGCTGTTGTGGAACATTGTGCATGTCTATGTTTTGTGCCAAGCTGAACTGAAGAAATGCAATCATTTGCCTCAATTTTTGTGCTCTATCTACATCGCCAACTATGACACAGAGCAAGCTCCTCCACAATATTGGCATTAGGTATGCACAGTCTTTCATAAAATGTTGATTACACTTCACTGGGTATGGAGATGGGTGGGCAGTACAATTGTAATGTTAGTATGAAGCATAGTCAATGATATAAGTAGTAAGTGGGTTTTGCCGTGTGGTGAGATTGTGCTATACCGTTTCAAGGAATGCTGGTTTACACTCTCTTTTCTAGTGTAAGAAGATCTATGAGCAGAAGTGCCGGGATGCGGATGAGGCTGAAAGTGCTTTAGAGCGCATTGGATCTTCTGGCAACCCGAAGCAAGTGGAGAAAGTGAGACTCACAGCACTGCCAACAGGCCTTGGGCAAACCGTATGAGGAGTGACTGGTAACACCAATGCCGCTGGGTGCTCCAAAGTCTTGGGATTCTCTATTCTGTTCAGTTTATATTGAATTTCAAACCGGAAAGACAAAGTCATGGTTCCCAGAGTTAACGTTTATTAGAACCCTGGAGGGTGTTTGCCCCAATCAGGATCGTTAGAATGCAGGCAGTGTCTTCTGCTTCAAGGACGTGCCCTGATCGGCTGGATGTCCGCTTGCTCTGGCTTTCCCAGATTCTCACCATGCCCCGCTTGTCTCCCGGAACAAATACAAAATGAAGGTGCCTGAACTTATTTGCCAATCTCACTCTGGGCCGCAACTTGCGTGTCCTTTCCAGAGCCACCACAGGAAGCAGCCCTACAGATAAGGAGTGTGTCTGCTACTTTTACTCCCTAAAAATAGGAAAATACTCCACACAAATAAAAATAGGGAGTAAAAATACCCCAAATAAAAAATAGGAAACAGACATGTAGGACCTTGTGCCCCTGTTTTCACTCACACAGCTCTATGTATATTTTTGGACCAGTAATGCACGTTGTACCACAGGAAGAAACTACTGTTATAACTGTCTGATTCGAAGAAGTAAACAAGCCTCATTACAAGTGAGGCGGTCCTGAAACAAGGGTGCTGGTAAGCTTACCGGCACCCTTGTTTCAGGACCGCAACACTACGAGTATGTCTGCCGGAGTGCTACGCCTGGCAGGTCTGACCCTGCTGGGCGCAATGGCCCCGATAGGCTGACTCATCACGGAAGCACTGGCACTGTTAGTAACGATGCCGGTGCTTCCGTGAACCCATTCCCGTGGAGTCCCAAATGGGGACTAACATTTTCCAGCACCTAGCTTCATGGTCTGCCGGGACTTGTAATGTCCCGGTAGCACCAGGAAGTTGGGTGCCGGAAACAGTGTTTACGAGGTCAGCAGCAATCCTCCAATAGCACCGACGGGTTACCGCCGACCTCGTAATGAGACCCAACATGCATCTTTTAATGTCTATGAATAACTAGGTGCAAAGAAATACTGATGACAAAAACTTTCCGTTTTCCAGTTAAAACATATTTTTACTATCTAATAAAATACTCTCACTGGGAATTGAACTTACATTTTTACTCGCTAAAGAATGATTTTACTCCCAACTTTAAAAAACGGGGAGTAAAATACTTCCATATCTTACCTGGAGCACCGACGGGGAGACAAAAGGGCACTTTTCAGCACTCTGTTTCTGGAGAGTAATTAGGTTAAACAGGATTGTATTGAGATCATCAAAATACAGCATTGCACAAGTGGGTCTGGTTTCCTCTCCTCACCCAGTTGTAATTATAATCATGTTTTTCTCATTTATTACTTCATGCCAGATTCCTTCTCTGTGCTGTATTAAGAGGTGTTATTATTATTCAATTTAATGGTACTCAATTTATCAGCCAGAAGAGAAAGGAGGTCAGTGCTGCTGGATTTAAACCTATGACATGCAGACTACCTCTTCAGTAGCAAGCGCTTAACTCATGAGCTATTCACCACTGCCATCCCAGTAATCTGTCCCATTTTTCGGATAGCCGCAATGAATGTTCATGAGACAAATGTACACAAAGTTTTTCAATTTGAAGATTTTGCCTTTTGTTATGGCCCTTTTGAAAACCAGAGTGCATTTAAAGATTGTATCCATCAAAAAGGCCAGTGTTACTTATGTGGTGGATGCCTTTTATGCCTTGTTGTAAAGGTTATACACATCGTGCTGTCTCTCGGATCTTTCAAGAGGGTTTTGCAGAGTTTTGTTATGCAACTTTTGAGATATCTGCACGCCGGTCCCTGCCACATGGGTAATATTAGCTACTGACTGGAGCCTCTGTACAAGAGTCGAATGGATTTGCAAATGTCGGCATGTCTCCTGCAGAAGGGCCAGACTGGAGCATTCAATTGACTCGGGCACCAATGAAAAAGTGGTCCACATTTGCAAATGGCATGTCATTCCTTTAGTGACAGACTGAATAGTACACAAGGTGCTGCAGGTGAGTTGGGGCCCTCCTGGGCCTCAGTGGGCACCATTTTAGCATGTGGCTGGGGCCCACTGCCCCGGCCTGCATCCCTGCTTCCCCTCTTCCCCTTTCTTCCTCCACCCGCCTCCCAGCTCGCCCCCCGGTTCCTGATAGGTCATATCACTGTCCATAACTGACCACCCCAGGGCAGCCCTCTACCCGTGCAGCCCCATCGGCTGAGGGCCCCAAGGCAAAGGGCGGCTCCAACAGTGGCGGCTCCATATCGTGTCAGCAGGGGAAGTTGTGAAGCCAGCGACCAGCCGTCAGCCAGCAGCAACCACCAAAAATAAGTGTGGCATGGGTGGGGAGTAGAGCAATTACTCTACTCCAGAAAGCCCTGCCACTCTACATTACCTTACCTTACAATATAGATTGCCAGATGAATGCCACCTGCATCACTCTCTTAGGGAACACACAACACTAGCAATCGCACATTATAACTCTGCTCTCAAGCATAGGTATATGTAACGCTCACCTGGTATCCACGGGGACGTCACTCAGCCTGTTCTGACCTCTTATGACCTCGAACCCTTCCCCGGAGTCTACTCGACTAGAGACTGGGCCTGAAACACAGGATTGGTAGAGTTTAACTCCCTATTGTCTCTGTGTGCTTGAACCCCTTCTTCCCCGGGGTCCAACCCTTTCCACAGCTCACCTTGTTTTCTTGGAAAGTGTGCTCTCCATCCTGCTTTCAGTGCAGGGGCTCATTGATTGATGCAGGCTCATTGCTGCCTAGTTACTTCACTAGCAAGAGTCTGACAGGTAAGTATAATGAGTCTTTTGAACAGTTCTCCAACTTCGTTCCTTTCCTTCCTTAGATGATGGACGGTGTCCGGGGATGGTGACGTGCTGCTGAGAAGGTGAGTGAAAGCGTGATGCGACCCTTTCGTATTTGTATTGAACTGAGTTCTTTTTCTGTGTCTTTTAGGTGCTGCGACATTTTCAGCGTGGATGCCGGTTATGAAGAAGAAATGCGGTGAGTAAGCGCGGTATGCGGCGCCTCTAGATGTTTCCACGCTAACCTGGAGTGTCTTTTCCCTCTTGCAGATGGATGAGAAGTTCCGGAGACAGAGTCTCCCAGAGCGGCTGGGATTCAGGTAAGCGTTAGAAGCTCGTATAGTCTTTAAAAATAAGCGAAGATTTGCTGAATGCTTACTAATGCCTTTTTTCTGTTCTTTTCCCTTTTCCTTAGGAAGCGGCGTGCCGGGATGGGAATGACACCGCCGAAGATGCCCGCAGAACAGAAGGAGCGATGAGTGATGGGCAGGAACGCCGCAAGGTAAGGCTGTTCCTAACAGTGTTCTTGTTCTTGCAGGAGCTGAGCGCAGAAGAAAGATGCAGTCCTACTGGAGACCGATCCGAACACGGTGAGTGTCACGCTGCAGGTGCAGAAAACGCAAAGCATGTTTCTCAGCCTGGGCGTGGCTTAAATAGTCTCTGGGTATCCCAGGTGTCTCTGGGCTGAACCACACCCAAAAGACTAGACTGCACATGCAGTTCTGAGAACCGAAATATGTGGGGGCATCCATCTTGTCCCCATCAATGCACTACACGTCAAATCCCCAATGTTATCCTATGAGAGTGAGTGAGTCTGGTGCCACAAGCGCCAAGTCTGACTCCAAGTGGGTCTTTGGAGGGATGGAGAGGCCCTTGAGGGCCATGTAGGTGACTGTGGCTGGCTCCAGCCTGACATCTTGGAGGGCTGGGGACATGAGGGGCAGGAATCATGACAGCACTCCCCCCCCAAGGCCCCTCTCAAGGTGGCTCTTCTGTCTGGTACTGGTTTGTTTAGATAGTTTTGATGAAATCGCCTAAGCAAGCGAGGTGCATGGATGTACTCACAAGGCTCCCATGTCCTGTCTTGTGGACCATACCCCTTCCAGTCTACTAAGTAGTATAATTTGGATCTGACGTACTTTGAATCCAGGATGTCCTTGACTTTGAATTCTGGCTCCACGGCGACTGCTACTGGCTGCTGTGGCGTTGCTACCCGGGTCCCAGGTTGAACAGGTTTAAGGAGAGACACGTGGAACACAGGATGAATCTGCATGTTTGATGGCAAAGCTAGTCTGACCGCCACAGGATTTATCACAGAGGTGACGGTGAATGGACCCAGGTATCTTGGACGGAAAGTTCGGGTTCCTTTAATGGACACGTGTTTAGACGCCAGCCAGACTTTGTCTCCCACTTGGTAGTTGGGGGCCTTTGCTCGGTGTTGATCAGCAAACTTCTTTTGGCAATTCTTAGCTTGAAGTAGGTGTTCAGCTGCCCTTTTAAAGGTTTAAGAAATGGTCATGTGCAAGGTTTTGACTGCTGGCATTTCCAGTGTTGTAGGAACGTCCAACTCAGAAGTACATGGTATAAAAGGGTGTCTGCCCAGGGCTGGTGTGTAGGGAATTATTATAAGCATAATCAGCTATCCATAATAGGTCGAACCAGCTTCCTTCAGCTTGGTGTAACATGCAACGCAGATACTGCTCAAGCGTCTGATTTGTCCTCTCAGTTTGACCATCCGTTTAGGGATGGTGACTGGTGGATAGCCGGATGTCGATCTGGGCCATAGAGCAGCATATTCTCCAGAAGTTAGATACGAATTGAGTACTTCGATCTGAGACCAAAACTGAAGGAAACCCACGGAGCTGTACGATGCCTTCAAGAAATTCCTTTGCCAGAGTGAAAGAATTTGGGAGCCCCTTAAGAGGAATGAAATGTGCCATTTTTGAAAATAGGTCCACGACCACAAGAATAGTGTTAAACCCTTGACTGGGTGGTAAGTCAGTAATAAAATCGAGGGACAAGGTGTGCCAGGGTGCTGGTGGGATTTCCAATGGTTGTAATAGCCCAGCCGTTTTCTGCTTGGATTACTTGTTTTGAGCACACACTCCACAAGATGGGATGAATTGGATAATGTCTTTACGCCACGTGGGCCACGAATAATTTCGTTTTACCTTGGCTAGGGTTTTAGCGATTCCAGGGTGGCCCTCGATCAAGTAATCATGATAACCGGACATGACTTGTTCTCGTAGTTCCTGGTTTGGTAAGAATAAACGATTTGTGAAGAACGGCAACGGATCTTTTATCATGTAATGTTCTCCTTGTGCACTCCACGCTTGTAATTGCTCCGGACTCATCAGGTTTTGGATTTCTTCATGTAATTCTTTCTGAGTTATGGTTGCTGTGATTCCTAGGAGCTTGTCACTCGGGATGATTGCTATTGGGTCAGGGGTCTGATACCTTGCTCTTCCACCCCCATATGGGAAAGGGCATCGGCCTTCCCGTTTTTCACCCCTAGTCGAAATGTAATCACATAGTCATATTCAGCAAAAAAAAAGAGCCCAACGTAGTTGTCGTGATGATTGGGCCTTTGCGTTTTTAGGTACTGGAGGTTCCGGTGGTCAGTTATTACAGTGATTGTGTGTCTGGCGCCCAATAGGTAGTGCCGCCATGCCTTAAAGGCTGACTTAATGGCCAGGAGTTCTTTGTCTGTGATAGCGTAATTGAGTTCAGGGGGTGCGAATTTAAGTGACCAGAAGGCAACAGTGTGTAACTGGCCCGTTTTGGGGTCCTTTTGTGAGAGGATGGCTCCCATAGCCATGCTTGAGGTGTCTGTTTCCACCAGGTATGGGAGATCAGGGCGAGGGTGGTGTAAGATTGGGGCAAATGTGAATCTTGCTTTGAGTTCCTGGAAAGCTTCCTCGGCTTCTGTTGTCCACTGGAACTTTTTGTTGCTTTTCCTTAGCAATGACGTGATGGGATGCACGATTTGCGAAAATCCTGGGATGAACCGGCAGTAGAAGTTTGCAAAACCCAGCATACTTTGAACCCCCTTGAACAAATTTGGGGATGGCCAGGTCACGATAGCATCTACCTTGTGTACATCCATTCGGAATTCCATTCGGGCTGAGAATAAAGCCCAAGAATTCCACCTCAGAGACGTGGAATGAGCACTTTTTGAGCTTGGCATAGAGCTGGTGTTGACAGAGTTCCTCCAATACGGATCGGACATGTTTAACGTGGTCCTGCTTTGATGCGGAATATACTAGAATATCGTAGATGTACACTAGAGCATAGACATCAATCAATTCCCGTAGGACATCGTTCGTGATGTATTGAAATGCTGCAGGCGCGTTGCAAAGGCCAAAGGGCATTACTTGATATTCGTACAAGCCGTATTTGGTGCGAAAAGCGGTTTTCCATTTGTCTCCCTGTTTTACGCGAACAAGGTGATATGCCCCCCTCAGGTCTAGTTTTGTGGAGATTTGGGCATCTTTGACTTGATCAAGCAATTCAGGGATCAGTGGCAGGGGGTAGCGTTTTTTACGGTAATCTGGTTCAGTGCGCGATAGTCGATGCATGTTCTCAAGTGCCCCTCCTTTTTCGTTACGAAGAATAGAGGACTGGCTGCTGGAGACTTCGAGGGACAGATGAACCCGTTGGCCATGTATTGGTCAAGATAGGCCTTTGGGTGCTGGTTTTCTGGTTCAGTGAGTGCGTAAATTCACCCACAAGGGATTTGTGCGCAGGGTATCAGGTCGATTTGGCAATCGTATGGTCTATGCGGTGGCAGGGTATTAGCCTGTTCTTTCTGAAAGACATCTTGAAAGTCCTGGTATTCACTTGGTAGGGTGCCGATTTCCACAGTCGCAAGCGTGGAGGTTCTGGTGTCTATTGGTTGTTTCTCTTGGCAATAACATGTGTGGGCGCAAGTCTCGGGAAAGGCCAATTCTTTTGCTCGCCAATCGATTCGAGGTTTGTGAGCTACCAACCATGGCATTCCCAAAATCAACCGGAACTGTGGTGCCTTAATGAGGTCGAAAACGATAGATTCTTGGTATCCATCCTGCCACAGAAGGGTTAAAGCTGCAGTGCATTGGGATACTGGACCAGAAGCTATTTCCGTGCCGTCGACAGTGGTAAAAGTGTCGGTGGTTGATTTAGGGCATAACAGAAGCCCCATCTTTGCCGCAAGATCCTGGTCGATGTAATTCCCAACGGCTCCATTGTCAATGTACGCTCTTACTGCGTGCATCCGAGATGGTTGTTGGTGATTGATCAAGACCACAGATAGTGCAAAATGGGAGGTCTGTAGTTCACTTTCTTCGCTCGACAAGTGGACCCCTACACTTGCCGGGCTGGGGAGTTTTCCGATTCCTTGATGGTATCTTCCTTGTCCATGGCCCCTACCATCCTCCTCGGTGGCTTCACAGGGCACTCTTTAAGGAAATGACCTGACCTTCCACAGTACAGACATAACTGCTGCTCTCTCCTTTTATCCCTTTCCGCTTTAGTCAAGAGGGATCTGACCCCCCGATTTGCATTGGTTCTCCTGAACCTTCCGTTGTGCGGGCAATATTGTCCTTTGAACGCACATACATAGGGCAAGGGTCCAGTCTGGTTCGATCTGCTCTTCGGTCCAGCAACCTATGACCCAGTTGAACAACAAGGTCAATGAAATCTGAGCAGTCTTTCGGGGGGTTCACTACTTGTGCGAGAACATCCTTGAGCTCCCCCCGCAACCCCTGATGAAATAACTTGGTTCTCTTCTCCACTGGCCATTCTGCTTCAACTACGAGTCTATTGAACGTGGCTATGTATGTTAATAGGTCTTGATTCCCTTGGCGTAGGGACAGAAGTTCGTTGTCCAATGCCTGCCCATTAGTACGACGGATGAACAGATTTTCCATCTCCTGCTGAAAGCCCCTGAAGTCATGCAGAAAAGGATCGTCTTGGGCCACAAAGGGAACAGACCAGCCCGCGGCGCTACCACTCAGGTAGGATAGCACAAAAGCGACCTGTGATTGGTCATTCAGAAAGGCCCCTGGTCTACAAAGGAAGTGCAGGCGGCACTGGTTCATGAACATTGCAAACCTCTTGGGATCCCCCGTAAATCGTTTGGGTGGGTCCAAGGGAACTGCCCCAGGAAGGGTTATCTGAACGGAATTGTCTGATGGTGCTGGCATTGAGGGCATGCTTCCCGGCAATGGTGCATGCCCTGCTTGTGACTGGAGAAGTTGCCGGCTTAAATCATCAGTGCGTTCTTTGGCTATCAGCTCTCTCCAGAGGGTGTTGGTCTCCTGCCTGGCTGCATCTACTTTGGAACGTAGCTGCCCCAACATTTGGGCTAACTGGTCGGTTTCTGACATTTCCATGACACCCAGGTGGATTTTGATGTGAGGCTTTGCATTCTGTAACGCTCACCTGGTATCCACGGGGACGTCATTCAGCCTGTTCTGACCTCTTATGACCTCAAACCCCTTCCTGGAGTCTACTCGACTGGAGACTGGGCCTGAAACACAGGATTGGTAGAGTTTAACTCCCTATTGTGTCTGTGTGCTTGAACCCCTTCTTCCCCGGGGTCCAACTCTTCCCTTTGATCCACAGCTCACCTTGTTTTCTTGGAAAGTGTGCTCTCCGTCCTGCTTTCAGCACAGGGGCGCGTTGATTAATGCGGGCTCGTTGCTGCCTAGTTAATTCACTGGCAAGAGTCTGACAGGTAGGTATAATGAGTCTTTTGAACAGTTCTCTAACTTCGTTCCTTTCCTTCCTTAGATGATGGCCGCTGTCCGGGGATGGCGACGTGCTGCTGAGATGAGTAGCGCTGAAGGTGAGTGAGAGCACGATGCGCGATCCGACCATTTCGTATTTGTATTGAACTGAGTTATTTTTCTGTGTCTTTTAGGTGCTGCAACGTTTTCAGCGTGGATGCCGGCTATGAAGAAGAAATGCAGTGAGTAAGCGCGGTATGCGGTGCCTCAAGATGTTTCCACGCTAACCTGGAGTGTCCTATCCCTCTTGCAGATGGATGAGAAGTTCTGGAGACAGAGTTCCCCCACAGCGGCTGGGATTCAGGTAAATGTTTGAAGCTCGTACAGTCTTTAAAAATAAGCGAAGATTTGCTGAATGCTTACTAATTACTTTTTTCTGTTCTTTTCCCTTTTCCTTAGGAAGCGGCATGACGGGATGGGAATGACACCGCCGAAGATGTCCGCAGAACAGAAGGAGCGATGAATGATGGGCAGGAGCGCCGCAAGGTAAGGCTGTTCCTAACAGTGTTCTTGTTCTTGCAGGAGCTGAGCGCAGAAGAAAGATGCAGGCCTACTGGAGACTGATGCGAACACAGCGAGTGTCACCCTACAGGTGCAGAAAATGCAAAGCATGTTTCTCAGCCGGGGCGTGGCTTAAATAGTCTCTGGGTATCCCAGGTGTCTCTGGGCTGAACCACACCTAAAAGACTAGACTGCACATGCAGTTCTGGGAACCGAAATATGTGGGGGCATCCATCTTGTCCCCATCAATGCACTACAAGTCAAATCCCCAATGTTATCCTATGGGATTGAGTGAGTCTGGTGCCACAAGCACCAAGTCTGACTCCAAGTGGGTCTTTGGAGGGATGGAGAGGCCCTTGAGGGCCATGTAGGTGACCGTGGCCTGGCTCCAGCCTGACATCTTGGAGGACTGGGGACATGAGGGGCAGGAATCATGACAGCATATCATACCCTCTGTGTCTGCTATGAACTAAACTTACTATACTATATCCTGAAACCTGCTGCATTGTGGAACTAGGGCCTTTCTCCCACTATACATGACTCAAATCTAGCCGTAACCTCCACCTCTATATATGGTTAATACACCACTTTCTCTGCGTCGCACCCAACACAATTACAAACGTTGACAAGTGCCACACTTAGAACTGTGAATATTAGCACATGCCACACTTAAATAGAATTGTGAACATTAGCCTGCGCCGGACCCAAACAGAATTGTGAAAGATAGCAAGTACCACAATCAGTTAGAATTGTGTACATTAGCCTCCGTCGCATCTAGATAGGATTGCAAATGTTAGCAAGTGCCACACTCAGATATGATTGCAAATGTTAGCAAGTGCCACACTTAGATAGAACTGTGAACGTTATCCTGCGTCACATCTAGACAGGACTGTGAATGTCGGCCAGTGCCACATGTAGATAGAATAGCGAATATCAGTCATTGCCACATCTAGACTGCATTGAGATGATTACCAATGCCACATTTAGATAGAATTATGAAAGCTAGCTTGCATCGCAACAGGATTTTGAGGATGGCCCAGTGCCACATTTGGATATAATTGTGAATATTTGTGTGCGTCCCATATAGACAGGATTGTGAATATTAGCCAGTGCGAGATGAAGATTGAAATGCAGAGATAGTCATGGGCCACATCCAGAAAGAACGTTGAAATTCAGCATACATCGCTTCTAGATAGCGAGGCCAATACCCAACACACTAACAATTTCACCCCTCTGCATACACCTCTCAAACTCTAACCAAACACAATCATAACCCTTAAGCACAGCAAACCACACAAACCTCACTACACAGCAACAACAAAACAAATCACACATAGCCTGGCACAACAGCACACAATGGCTACCAACCGGAAAGCACCCCAAAGCTCAGTGAACGGTGTTAACCGAACTGAAGCTGCCATCAGCACATCACTGCCCTCTTGCACTTATCCCGCTTGTTCCCTCTAATTCACCTCCTACCCCCTTTCTTTTTCAGATCAGCCAAACCGCCAGGGGGCCACTCCGGTGGTGATAGTGCATGGTACAAATAGCCTTTAACATTAACATTAACAAGGGGGAGTTTTTTGATGAAATGTGATGCACATTGTGATATTTAAAGACTATGGGCCTCATTACGAGTTTGGAGGCAGCCATGCCCTTAATGGGCATGGCTGCCACCAAACCCATGTCCGGGTCCGGGTTCCCTGAATGGGGAATTACTGGGCCATTCTGATTTTGGAGGGTCCGGTATTTCCCCATTCAGGGAACCCGGACCCGGACGATCCCCATTCCCATTTGAGCCTCTATAGGGCTCAATGGGAATGGGGAGCATGCTAAAAATGGGCCCATTAATAACGGGCCCGTTGTTAGCATGCTAGTTCCCTCGCGGGACCCGCAAAGGACATCTGGTCTGACCAGACGTCCAGAGAGGGTCCCGCGAGGGAACCTCGTAATAGGTCGCAATGGGTTTTAACAGCGCCGGCACCTTTACCTGCGCCGTTAAACCCATTCCGCCAGGGTCGTAATGAGGCCCTATGTATTCAGCACGCTGGTCAAAACTACTAGCCGCATAGTGAAGTAACTCATCAAACTGGCCCAATTGGACCCGAAAAACTGGCCCACACCAGCATTCTGCGTTTTTGGTTCGGGCATTGTCCTGTTGCCCTATAGGCCAGTCCAAGCCTGTGAGTTGCAGCCACTCTCCTCCCTCCACAGGCACCATAACCTTCTCACACAGATCTGCTCTTTCACTGAGGAGCAGTCAAGGGCTGTGCTCGGCTCTTGCAAGGCGATCTGTTCCTTTTAGGCCAGACGTGATGGGCGTGTCTTGATGTGGCTGGTCAGGACGTTTAGCAATCACTTTTTGAGATAGAACAAGAACAAGATAAAGTGAAATTGAAATGGGGAGTCCACGGTTCAAGGCCATCCTATCAGCTTCTTGCTCCCGTCCTAAAACATTGGAGCCTTCTGCACAGGGAACGGAAAACCCCCAAAAGAGTTTTAGAAGATTTTGTATAGTGCTAGCGGACTCCCCCATTGGCTGCTTCGGAGTACCTTAAAACACTGACGGGCGCTGCAATGAATGCAAGGTTGGAACAGAGGCAGTAAAGAAAGCAAGCATCAGTGCACTGCCGGGGCTGGGCTGGGAAACCAGGTTCAAAGCCCTTGAGACGGCCTGAAGCCAGTGGGTGCCTTATAGATAGGCGAGCTGGGTGCCCCTGACACTCCAGTGAAAGCAGGCTTCAATTTGTAAATTCCAAATCGAGTGTGCTGCCTGGCAAGACACGAGTGCTGTGGAGATCCACAGCACTCCCCTCTTGCCAGTTTCTTTCTGGAATGGCGCTGGTGCCTTGAAGCGAAGGCTCCATTTTAGCAAGTGCCAGGCTCTTCCGGGGATCATCTGCACAGGCCCCTCCCACCCTTACTATATCCCTAGGCCGCATTTTCCTTCTTGCTTTAAGAGGGGGTGGCAGGGTGCTCTCTGATTTCGTACAAACGGGTCTAATTCACAATTTCTCACAGGGCTGCTTTTTACACAGAAAGCTGCAATCTGAGGTGCTTCTCTGCTTGTGGGACACAAGCGACACTGGAGAAGCATTAGCCTGCAGCACAGGCGGGAACTGGAAATATGACAGTTTCTGGCCGTCAGTTGTGTGTGCGTTTTGCTGCTGCTGTGTGAAATGTGCCCTGCCTAGTCAACGTTTGGAGGGAACATTTTGGGTATCGCGTTGTTTTTGGTAGTCTGTGTGCCGTTTGAATGCATTGCTTATTTATTTGGGTATTTGTCGAGCGCCATCTTGCGTCCCCTTTGAAGGTCAGCGCCTCAATGTGTTTTATCAGTGATGTGGTCTCCTCTGTCCCCTGCAGATCCAGAACAAATCTAAGCAATGCAGAAACGCAGCCAACGAAGCAGGTATGGTGACATTATTTCATGCATGACAACCTTGTGTGACCACAAATCAGTCGGAATCTTAAACCTTCAAAAATAGTAATTAGCAAAATGATGACATCACAGGAAATGATGTCACAAGAACTTTCACCTCAAGTGAGATATGGCCTTGAAGAGATCACATGAAAGGACTGCCTGATGTGGCCTATCGCAGATCCTCATCAATTAAGTGAGCTATGAGCCATATGGGTCTTTGTTTCTGGAGTCGCTGGCTTTCTTGTGCAAGCCTATTTAAAAAAAAATAAAAAAAAAAACGGGGGTACCACAAGTGTAAGACTTTGAGCAGTGACCCTAAATAAGAAAAAATAGGAATAACAAATAATGTGTCTTTCTTGAATGCTATACAATAATTGCTAGACCCATTAAAGGGTTATTTCAGGCACACTTCAGGGGGGGGTGAGCCACTGTTCTCAAACACCTCCATTTCACAATGCAGACAAAAACCTCCAAAAAGTATTTAGAATAGAATAAGCATCCATTTTGGACTATGTATTTTGATTTTAGCAAGTTGCTGTTCAAGCATGTTTTTTTCTGCCGTTGCCTCTGTTACGATCATCACAAGGCATTCCATCTCAGTGTCGTCGGTCACTTGACAAAATCCTTGTGCCTAAAAGCTTGTGTACAGGGGAGAAATATTTGGCCATAGCACAAAAAGTGGCCCTTGATTTCATTGTGCCACAATTAATGCTTTTTTGTAATGTGTCTCTCTTTCCTAGCTCTATGGCATGCTGGTTAGGATGTGTGTTTGTATGTATGAGGTAATGAGTGCCCAGAGTAGGGGATGCCGTGTGAGTGCGTGGCTTTCCCTGCACTACTCTAAATTCTTCAATACAAAGTTATGAACCCTCCCAATTGTATGTATTTTGCCAACCTCTGAAGCCTGAAATATAGATCCACGCAGGCTTGACATGTGACCAACTTTACACCAGACATGCAGATAGACTGGCCTGCTGCTAAATCTCAGTTACCAGTTTAATGGTATCCACTACAATGTGCAATTTGCTTTCTGACTTTGAGAACATTCAGACATGTAATTGCTCATTTTACTATAGCTGGTAAGATAGCTCAGTGGGTTGAATGCTCGATGCTGCAGTGTGTGTGTGTGATCTGCAGGTTGCAAGTTCGAATCTCGGAAAAGCCGACTCAGGTTTTCATCCTTTTTGAGGTTGATAAATGAGTACCAACACAGGTGGAGTAAATTGTATGTATATTTGTTCTATATAAAGTGCTTAAGCATAAGTGCTTTATAATAACACATCATTATCATTTGGCTCTGTACATCTGCTTGCCTTCACAATAATTTGGTACTATGGACCTATACACACTGATATTAACGATACATATGTTGATCCATTCTTGTATGAAATGCATATCACATTACAGTGATATCGTAACCATACTTTTCGTAGTGTACCTAGGAACAATGCTATGTGATGCCACTTTCTGTTTTGTGAAGGGGTGAAAGGTTCTGTTCCATCGCTTCCTGTGATGTCACTTTGAGTGGGGTCAAATGACATCACTTCCTGTGATGTTATCAGAGGTCAAGGGTTGTGTGATGTCACTACCGCTACCCCTGGCATTTTGGTGAAATGACGTCCCTGGAGGAACCGGTGTGAAAAGGCAACAAGGTGATACCACTTCTGTATACCCCAAGGGAAGTGACGACCGCAAGGGCTCACACAAATGCAGCTTGTAAGGCAAGCCCCAGAACAAAAGTAATATAGAGATAAATATACTGTTATGTTATAAGATCCTTTTTTTAGCTCCCCGGGTTCCCACTTTGGGAACCTAGGGTGCTAATGGCCTTCATCTCCCATTACAGGGGCTGGAATGGGGGGATAATGGTCCGCAGGCATCGTTATCCACCCTCGCTTCGCTTGGGCTGATAACTTGGGCTGCCAGGCCGGTATCCCCCGTTCCATCCCTGGAACAGGGGTTAAACGCCACAATATTGCCATTAGCATAACACAAAATGCAAATGGAAATGTTGATAAATCTTACTGAGTATGTACCTTACTGAGAAATATAAAGTAGATGGAGTCTATACTTTTTTTTTTTAGTTCTATTTTTTTAACTGTGAAAGGTAGTTCCTAAAGGAACCTTTCTTTTATTGTGTTTGGATGCATTTCTTTTTTGGCAGGAGAGCTTAGAACGAAAGGTGGGGAGGGAAATGAAGGAAGAGGCACCCAACACTAATATGGAGGGGCAGATGGACAGGGGAAAATGTTGCGTGTGTGTTATTTCTAAGATGGGGGCAGTGTTTCTCATGCTCCTTGATTACAGCAGTGGTGGTGTCTCTTGGGGAGGAGGGATGGCATTAGCGGATTCCATTTTAAGATAAATAGCAGTTTTGCTAAAAGTATGTACTGTGTACTAGATTGTTAATGGATGAGTAGGAATAGATGTTGGAGCTGTTCCTAGATAAGTAGAAAATTCAGTTCCGAACTGTCCACGAAGCACAGATCTTATCGTGAAGTGCGGACGGGTTCTCGGACACCTCATCATGCCGCGCACCAGTGTATGGTCATGTGGCACTGTCCGGAAGGGCCACAATGAAGTCAGATGTTCGTAGACGTCTACGGATGCAAAACTAGTTGAAATTGTTGCAAGAAGTGTTTAGAAGTGTTAAAAATGATTCTAGAAGGTGAGAAATGGCAAAGTTTTTAGGTGACAGTTTGTAAATTGGACACAAATATTGCTATATTGGGTAAGTATGATATTAGTAAGTTGTAGGAGAATAGCATGCACCGGAAAAAACCCATCTAGTAATTCACTGAACAAACTTTGTTAAAGGGACGTTATGGTAAGTTGCACTAATAAAAACCTATGAAATTCAATGAAAAAACATTGTTAAGGGGACGTTATGGTTAAGTTGCACTAATAAAAAATGATTAAATTCAATGAAAAAACTTTGTTAAGGGCACATTATGGTTAAGTTGCGATACGGAAAAGCTATCAAATTCAGTGAAAAAACGTTGTTAAAGGGACGTTATGGTTACAAGTAAAACAGAAAAACACCTGAAATTCGCCAGTTATGGTAAGCTAAGCAACCATAACTCGCGCCACCAATGTGCACTGCTAAGACTAACACCCATCAAAGACAACATCACAAATATGATTGATGACATCACATGTCTAGCCCCTTCTTTTTTTGTTCACTGACATATCTAGGCCCGATGAGTTTATTCACTGACAGTCAAAAACTTAAAATTCAAAAGGTATTACATTTGTAGACGTTGCTATTCTCACATGTTCTTACAGTACTTTCCTTAGAGTGAATCGCATCTTATGATTGGAAAATTAGAAATATTACATCTCTATGGTGTATGCTGCAGCCAATGCCTATGTTTTTGTACGAGTAGGTTCATGTACTAGAAGCAACACTGAAATGGAATGTTCTTTGGAGCAATACATTGCATAATCAAGATGTACTTCATCACACATCTCCAGATGACGCCTGGCACTTTTTTGCCAACATTACATTCATAACCCCTTGTAGGGACTTCCTTTGAAAATTAAATGCACATGTGATGTCATCAGTGATGTCATCAATCATATTTGATGTCAGCTTTGATGTCATGGGCGTTATTCTTAGCAGTTCACGGTGGTGGCGTGAGTTATGGTGATGTCATTAGTGATGTCATCAATGACATTTGTGATGTCATCTTTGATGTCCTGGCAGTTAGTCTTAGCAGTACATGGTGGTGGTGCAAGTTATGGTTGTTAGCGTACCATAACTGGTGAATTTCTGAGGTTTTTCGGTTTTACCTGTAACCATAACGTCCCTTTAACAAAGTTTTTTTCTGAGAATTCCATGGGTTTTTACCAGTGCATGCTATTTTCCTTCAACTTACTAATATCATAGCCCAATATAGCAACTTTTGTGTCCAATTTACAACTTTTCACCTTAAAACTTTGCCATTTCCCACCTTCTAGCATCATTTTTAACACTTCTATACTTTTTCCACTGTTTTTGCTTCCGTCGACATCCGCGAACGTCTGATGTCACTGTGGACCTTCCGGACAGTGCCACGTGACCATGCATAGACTCAATACGTTTTTCCAACATTTCCATTAGCATTTTGTGTTATGCTAATGGGAATAATGTGGCGTTCATCCCCTATTCCAGGGACTGGAATGGTGGATAAAGGCCTGGCAGCCCAAGTTATCGGCCCAAGCGAAGTGTGTCTGTGTGCACCCTGAGGCCTGAAGGCTTTGGTGTGTTATAAATAAATAAATAACCAGGGCTTCAGACCATTATCCTCTATTGCAGCCCCTGCAATGGGGGATAAAGGCCATTAGCACCCCTGGTTCCCACAGCGGGAACCTGGGGTGCTAAAAATAGATTTTTCTTCCTACAACCGGACACCTGCGGCGTCCGGCTGTAGGAAGTAAGATCCTTTTCAAAGATGCCCACCATTAAAAAAGAAGGCAAGGCTCAGTACAGAGCCTCTTCCCTTTCCAGCCTGCAGAAGGCAAAGTCAGCACCATATGACCATATTACCACAAGCACTTTTTATTTCCTTTTCAAATATATCCTACTTTCGAATAACTTTATCACATAGCCGGTCCCAGGCAGACATGGCCACTTTAACACCATTTTTCATCCCTCGCGGTCAAGGCCAGTAGCCAGATTGTCTGGGTCATGACCTTATACCATGACCCAGACAATCTGGCCACTGCCCATGGCCACAGGCAATACCTCAGTCACCAAAGGTATATTACTATTTTCTGTACCTACATTAAGGCACATTTGCAAAACCATGCTTTCAAGTCCTTGCCAATGCTCCTTACACGAGTTTGCTTGAAATCCTGCCATTTTTTTTTTCAAAAGTGTCAAAATATATCTACATACAATAGCCATATAACTTAGCCCCCAACTTGACAACATCCATTAAGACTTTACACAAACATTCAAGTTTGGGTCTATAATCTTTCTGAAAACTCTTGACCCCATTCGTCAAACGGCAACAAAGTTATAAACCATCTAAAAATGTTGAGACCACCTCTAATTTAGCACCCTCTTGAGAAAATCCCACCAAACTTTACAGAAACATTTATATCTAGATTTAAATTTGTTTTGCAAACATCTGTACAGATTCCTCAAATGGCACCACATTTATAAGCCTTTACGAGACCCCCCTCTAATTTTGCCCCCTCTTGACAGAATCCCACCAAACCTTGCAAAGTCTTTCAGTACCAGGTCTAGAATACAATTCCACAAATTCATGCAGTTTCACTGAGTGGTGCCAAAGCCATAAGCCATCCAAGAACTGCTCCCGAACATCTGAAGTGTCCCCGAACTTCACAGGAATGCTCACAGACTTTTACGGTGAAAAATACCTGATTTTTGGCTTCTTATGGCCATATCTCATCCCATCCACATCACCCCCTCACCTCCCCAGAGATTGTTTGATAAGTTTGACAAGTGTAATTTTGTGTTTTTTTTATATGTTTTTACCCTGATGTCCGGGGACATTGGCCGAAGTCCGCTAATCCAACATGGTGGGCGTTTCTGAAAATCTGGCGCACTTCACGCTTTTCACCATCCAATCAGGGGGTGCATTCGATGTCCGCTTTCGGGACCAAGCTGCCGCTCTGGCCATGAATTTGGTGAAAATCCATCCAGCGGTTTGGGCTGTAGGCGTGAGCAAAGTTGTTTCCATTCAATTTATGAGAAAAAAAAAGACTCCCCCATAACTTTGCCCCCCCTTGACGAAACCTCACAGAACTTGCCATAGGACTTCGGAGCGGGCCATATACCTTTTTTGCAAAGCTTGGTGAGGATTCGTCCAGGGAGAGCGAAGTTATAAGCCGCCCAAAAATTGCTCTTCCTATGCGTTTTGCAACTTAACCATAACTACACGGCCGCTATCGCAGGCTGTGTAATATATGTGATATATAGGTTTTTAAGGAACAGGGGACACTCCCATCTCTCTGTCGAATATTTTAAAAACTACTGGATGGATTTACACCAAACTAGTCAGGAAATTAAGTCAATGCTTTGTGTCCAAATTGTTTCTTATTTGGTCCAAATCTGCCCAGCGATTTTCATGCTATGGCTGTTCAAAAACTGCAATTTTTCTCAATGGGTAAATGAATGTGAGTAAGCTGAAAACAGCATTTTTATGCATTCTTAATAACTTTTTCATTTTCTAACAAAAAGGTCCCAAAATGTTCAGTTTGGTGCGGCTCTTGACAAAATTATTTATTTAGAAAATGTCATCCACAGCTTCTTTGCTGTAAAAAGCAAAATGGCTGAGATAAATGTTTTAATGCTCAGGGGGCAAAACCTTCGCTAATATGTTAAACATTACTGGAAGGATTTACCCCAAACCAATCAAGAACATTAAGTCAACTCATTATGCCCAAATAGTTTCTTATTTGGTCCAAATCAACCCAATGGTTTGTACGCTATGGCTGTTAAAAAACTGCACTTTTTCTCTATGGGAAAATTAATGGGTTGTTTCCTTTAAAATGTTTTCATTTTATGATGGATTGTTCCCAGAATTTGCAGTTTGGGGGGTGAGGAGGGGCCTTGATGAGCGTTATGCTTTGAAAATGTAATCCAAATTCATCCAGCAAGTCAATAGCTACTAGCAATTGAATTTTGGGGAAAAATGGCTCCTTTTTCATTTCTGAAAATCCTCTCTAATGCATTCTGGGACACATATTTAGCTATAATTTTGGGAGAAGGAGCACCCCCTTTTCCATCAAATATTATAATAACTACTGTTTCGTACCTGATCCAATATTGTCCAGTGGTTTTTGCTGTGCGCTTTGCAGAAATTGGGACTTTTTCTGTATGGGAAAATGAAAGGAATTAGGCCGAAAACAGACTTGTTTTGCTTTCTTAATAACTTTTTAATTTTTTAACAAATCTTTCTCAAAACTTCCATTCTCGGGAGGGGGGCAGCGACAAACTGTGTATACAGAATATCAGCCAAATCTGTCAAGTAAGTGAAATGTTATTAGCAATAGAATTGTCGGGTTTCCTATGGCTCATGTCACTCACCTCAACTATAGTGCGGCAACTGCCACACTATAATATATATATGTATGTGATCAAGCAACAGGTCCGTTGCGAAATGCCTAATACGAGCGTCGTGTCCCTGCTCAGGGATCCATAAATAAAGCACTGTGTACATTTGGAGGAGTGCATCTGCAAAGTGTTTTGCAAAGATTCTTTCAGAATATATATATATATATATATATATTTCCTAAGGCGGGTGGGATTGGGGAACCCTGTCATTCAAAAATGAAATATGACCTAAAAGAGTTGTCCAAAACATGGTTGAAGTAAATGTTATTGTTGAAACCACATAGAACCGCTTTTTACACATGCATCACTCACACCTTACTATCATCTCTTGTATATTTTACAGACAAGGTGTACTTGCAAAGCGTGGACCTGCTCGAGAAAGCACGGATTGAGTGGGAGCTGGGACATACAAATTCATGTGATGTAAGACTTTTTGTCATTTTTTTTTATTACAAGCAAAAATATTTAAGTAATATAAAACTCTTGCCTCCATTCACCTACAGATAAGATGCAGAGTTGTAGAGCAGATGCATTAGCCCTGTGAGTTGCCCTAGGACAGAGTTTAAAGTGCTGTTCTATAGGGCTGATATTCACACACATCATTTGTTGTACACCGCCTTTAACTGTCTCTACTGGTCACTCCCGCTTCCAGCCTCCTTCATCACCATGCAGCTCCCTCTAGTAGGTAGTTTTTCCTCCCTTTAAAGTTCTCATTTGCACATGTAAAGCCTCTGGTTTGGCTTAGGAAAATGTTGCCGCCCCACCAGAATCTACATGGGAGTTTGATTGGTTTGTGGGGATTGGAGAATCACCCCATGATTTCAGGAGAGTTGGTTGGATCGCCACATCTTCCGAGCAAGAGATTTACCTAGTCTGCCAGGGATACAGATTTCTACTGTAGTCTAGATCATATGTGTTAGCATATGCCCAATGTTCTTGTGCAACAGAAAATTCCCAGCAGATATACCATACCAGTAGAAATAGTACCCACTGGCTATCAAAATAACCGTACCAGAGAATATTGCACCAGGAATTCTGTCCTGGAGGAGGGGCCCATCACAATGTATTTTATTTTTTATTGTGTTCTGATTTGTAAAACAAATGTTTCACAAAACATTATCTTTCAATAATACAATTACAAAATACATTAATATAAAGCAAGTTAAATCACACTAATTTCAATATCAAAACTAATAAGATCGAATCTTAAGAATTCATACAAAGTTAAAATGTCACTACCATGCAAGGTTACATTTCTTTAAAAATCTGATGCAGGATAATCGCAACTTTCAAGGATGTTTTTAATGTAGTTAGCAACATAACCACTATTGTTCCATTGCCAAAGTAGTTACCATTTTTTTCAACACACAACTTTGTTTACAAAATCTACATGTGCCTTGAATTCTTGGTACACCAGTGTGAGTGCCTAGCACTTCATTGGTTAGATATAAGTGAAATCAAAATTTTATACAACCTAGGACATGTAAACTTCAGTAATTAGTTGGGAATAACATTAATTTGTTGTTAAAATGATAAGATAGTAGATATTGCTTCACCGCTTCAGATGTAACAATCCAGTACAATTTTTTCTTAACTCATAAAAGGTCACTTATTAAAATGTCAGTGGTCACAGCCAGACAATTTAAAAAAGTTAAAACAGGTTGCATCCATAATATGAGACATCTGTCGTTTTTATCCTTCTGTGTTCGATATAAAAAAATTATATAGTCTTGAGCTGCAAGAAGACTTTTACGAAACAAGGTTAAAGTTCTCCAATGAATCATTGCCTGCATTGATAACAGACACAGCTCGAATCTGATAGCTTTCATCAGGACCCCAATATGGACTAATACAATTTATCACCAAATTATTCCCTCAAGGGATTCCCAGAAATGAAAGTCTATCTTAATTAAAGTTTCTGCTCCATACATCAACGCAGGCACAAACTTTAATTTATCTAATCGAACAACTGGCATCAAAAAAAATGTACCATATTTTCTATTAATGAGACATGCCTGCGTTTTAACTTTCAACTTATTCACAGAAACTACCAAAATGTGCAGTACTAGTAGCAGAAAACCCAAGATAGACAAAGAAATCCACCCTCTCAACTACCTTCTGAGATAAAAACCAACTATAATGTTTATCCATTCTCCTCTTGGAGGGATTGAAGATTAAAATCTTCGTTTTAGCAACAATTATAGAGAGTGTTTTCCTCTACATATCACGCTAATTCATTCAGTTGTCTTTGAAGCCCTATTGGGGTTTGATCTAATAATGCAAAGACGTCGGCATACAGCAGATGACTTATAGGACAGCACCTAAAGTCAGCGGTAAACATCTGGCTTTACCCAGAAAGTCTTGAATATCAGAGATAAATAAACTGAACAGCAACAGCGCCAGAATTGCACCCTGTTTCAGGCCTTGATATGTCGCTATATAATGAGATAGCCTGCCTTGTTGATTTAAGCGGACATAATGCATGTCTGTATGGAACTCTTGTAAAATGTCTACACGAAAATTTTGACATGATCATTTTAATAATTTCAACCATAGAACAGACTGTCGAATGTGGCAGCAAAAGCAATGAAGGCCAATTACACCTTCTCTTTTTTACTAATTGCACTCAATTTGAATACATTTAAAATAAAAAACCATTTAAGGAAGTGTCAGACCCTTTAACTAAGGGCCTCATTACGACCCAGGCGGTAAGTTACCGCCTGGGCCGTCACTTTACCACCATGGCGTAAACTACGTTTACGCCATGGTGGTTGGCGGACTTACCGCCCCATTCCGACCTTGGCGGGGCGGTAAGTCCCCAATCCCCATTTACCCTTCCCCATTCCCATTTTTGCCCCATAGGGCATAATGGGAGTGGGGAAGGCGTTAATTACGCCACCGTAAATTACGGTGGCGTAATTAACTCCATGGTCCCTTAGCGCCATGGATTTTAACACCCGCTAAAAGCGGGTGTTAAAAGCTCCATGGCGCTAAGGGACCTCGTAATTGGCGGTAAGGGGTCGGCGCAGCTAACGCTGGCGTAAACCCCTTACCGCCAGGGTCGTAATGAGGCCCAAAATCTGCTTGAAACAGATTATCCCTAATTGTTTGAATCGCTCAATGATTTAACTCCTGTTGCACTAGGGAAGAAAACATTTTTTCTGTCACGTCTAGTAAAGCTTTTGGTCTATACTTATTTTTAGGGTCCAACCTATTCCCTTTCTTGAAAATTGGCACTATTATAGAAGTTTTACATGAGTACACTATAGCTTTTTGAACCAAAATTGTTTTAAAAATTTGATATAAAATTCTGGCCTAAAGCTCAAGTGCATTCTTAAGTGTTACATAGAAAAGCCCATCTGTTCCTGGGACATGAGAGTTTTTACTTTGTTTGATTAACTCTTGAATATCACCCTCTTGAAATTCAAGTGACCATGGAAGATTATGGAGATTATGGAGATTTACCATGTGAGAAATGGGCGACCCAAGCAGATTCCCCTATTGGATTTAACTGATCTCCAAGCTGTTATTGGTCATACTTTTAAGAATTTGACAACATTCTGCCGTATTCCTCGTAGTTAGCGAATTCAGCATCAATTCAGAATCTCTATGTAAAATTGCTGGCTTGATTTTTTTGCCAGTTTGTATATCTCAATTTAAACTTTTGAATTTCTTATGTCTTACAAGGGGATCCAGTTTTAATTGCCCTTATTTTAGATCTCATCAATCTTTTCTGCCTTAAAATCTCTGTGTCAAATTGTTTGTGGGCACTAGTTGGTCTTTGGTGTGTACATAATTGAATTAAGCCTGGATGTTTACAGTCCACAATATGCATTGTACATGCATAAGGGCATGTCAGTTTCCCCGTAAGAAAGGAGCGAAAGCCCAGAGGAGTGCGGCAGAAGGCTGCACTTCTCTGGCAAAGTCGAGAACAAGGTGAAAAACAACAGCAAAAAGTTTAGGGGTTGCCACATGGAAGGAAAATTACCTACAATTACGAAATCTTTCCTAACACCGATTTCCCACCCCACCTCTAAGAGCGACAGCCTGGACGAATGGGACCGCTTGACACTGACATCCTGGTCTCTCATGGCACTTTAAGAAGCCTTTGAAACTGTAGCACCATGATGGACGGATGCCATTCGGCAATCCCCTGAGTTAGAGGCATCCATCCCATTATTTTTTTATTTTTCTCCATTTTCTTTATTAAAACACTTGGTAGCACATTGTGCACAAACAGTACAAATAACATGACATTGTTCATTCAGGCCACGCAGGCTGTAGGCAGCAGATATAAACTACAAGAAAGTGTACGAGGGTCTTAAGAACATTGGGGGCAGCAGCCACAGGCAAATTTAACATATGGATTGGGGAATGATGCAAAGCACAGCCGAAGCAAATTATATAGGAGGATTCTCATCCTGGTTTCTCAGCAGGTAGGACCATCCCATTCTGAGAGAAGCACTATTACTTACCAGTAAGGAATATGGGCATGTATTTGCGAACTTTTCTGCTGTATCCTGCACGTCCTTGGTATCTGAGGTACTAGAGAAAAGGTCTCTCACCCAAATAGGGAGCTGTGTGGATTGCCCAGTTTTTTTGGATGTTACAGAGGCCAGCGGTAGAGATGGACATGGAGAAAAATCTGCACTAGTATTCACGGTGGAGCACTTAACTAGAGCCACGGGTTGTGGTTCGTGCCGCATCATGTTGGGCATGCCAGCGGGATTTAGTGATGTTGAAATGTGATCCT
Source organism: Ambystoma mexicanum (assembly GCF_040938575.1). Classification (NCBI taxonomy): domain Eukaryota; kingdom Metazoa; phylum Chordata; class Amphibia; order Caudata; family Ambystomatidae; genus Ambystoma; species Ambystoma mexicanum. The sequence continues at coordinate 1,272,555,590 of NC_090934.1, forward strand.
GCGGCAATCCATGCAGGGCCTGGTAGACTCTCACGGGTTTCCGTTCACTATAAATCTTGTCACTTAAGATCAGAGCTATTTGGTTATAAGCTATTTTCTGTGGACTGAGCACCTTCTGGGGTCTGACAGAGATCAGTGCTGTGTAGGCTTCTGTTCAGTGTATGCATCCAATCGCTTGAAGATATCATCGGAAGACATGATCCAGAGAGCCACCACTAAGCGGATGACACTCAGATTTAGTTCTCTGGTCTATTTCCATATTACACTTTTCCAGAAAACCTTTTCGCTTGGCCCTTTCGCTGCATATTGCTGTTTTTCTTTCCATGCACCTCCCCTGCATCCTTTTCCCAATCCCCCTCCCAGGGGAGCAGCGCAACCTCCACCACACTTTCATTTACATGCCTCGTGTTGTGCCCAGGTCCACATTACCCCTGACACAGCTGTCCCTCACTCACTTAATCTTCCCCAACCCGCCTCCATCTCCCACCCCCTTGGCACATTCCACTTTCACATTTCTTACAACATGCGGGGAAGGCTTCCAAAAACCACGCTCACCCACCCTTTCTTCTGCCCATGGTCACTCTGCCCTCACACGCCACACCACATCAAGCTTCTCACACTTGACCCACTTCCTGATTGTGCCACCAGGCACATCCCCCATAGATGCACCATATGCAATGCTGTCAGGGAGGAGGGGCCCTTACTGTAAAGGTTTGAGTAGCTAAAAGTTACTTTCGGCCGGGTCTTCTGAGGAGCTAAAACCGGTTAGTCCCCGAAATGTATGTCCAGTTGAAGGCAGCTCTGGGGCAACTTTGAAATCTTCGATTCCCTGAGGAACCTGTTTACCCAAAGTAGCAACGGGGACAGAAACAAATGGCACACACTCCGGGACAAACTAAATTGATGATTGCAGGAAGTGAAATTTACTGTAGGTTAACTGAAAGAGAGGTTGATCGGCTTATATTAATAGCACGTAAGCACTGCCCACAATCCAGGTGTCATCTTTGACTTCTTTCTTCATACCCAAGTAGCCACATTGACTACTTGAGAGCCTGTGCCAACTCTTGGGGACTGCAGAACATTTGGGTCCACCCAGTCTGACAATGCAGATAATCTGTTTAGAAAATTCTCCTTGTGTCAGATGAGTAACTCCAATTGGTGGAGGCGGCAGCAAGGCAAAAGGTATTTATACTTCCAGATCCTAACTGCCCCTACACAGTCTAATCTTCTTGCAAGTGATATTCTAAAAACCTGCTTTGTAGTGACACATAGTTACATGCGACATTTGGCTGACTTTCTTTTAGGGTCTGCAATGTCCTCCCCCTCTAGATTCTACTCGGACAACTGACACATTTTCCTCCAGGCAGCATAGGATCAAACAGGCAGGTGTGCGCCAGAATGCCATACAATCCAACCATTGGCCTTCCCATTGATTGGAAATCGGGGCATTCCTTTCCAAGTAGAGCACAATAGCATTCACGTGCCCTGATTGGTAAAAGCGTTCATTGCCACCCATTTGATCAGAATATTCAGGCCGTCTGGTTGGATGGTAGCCAGCTTCTGTTTAATGAGAGACCGTAGGGGTAATATTTACCTGGTTTCCATGGACATTAAGCAGAATAGTGGCAGGAATGCACCCACTCATCAAATTGTGGGTGTGCTTCTCTGCAAATACATCACTTATTGGGGATAACAGAATCGGAGTTGAGTAAGAGGGAGATCAAGAGAAAGGGGGGTCAAACAATCATTCACTGCAAGACTTTCCTGACTTCACTCGTAAATTTCCATCACTTTGTTAGGAATTTCTATTTTGTTGTTCTGGCTTTTATTTTGAGGCAACCAGAAGTTCCAAACCTAATACAGTCTCAAGAATTATTATGTCTCCCCGAAACCTAGAAATATATATAAATATTTGATCGTTTTGAACTTTCTTTTCCTCGCAGGCATTCCAGACGCAGGAGTGCGACCGAATCACGGTCCTAAGGAGCGCCATCTGGGTCCACTGCAACCATTACTCCATGCAGTGCGTCAAGGATGATGAGGTAGGTCTGCAGGTACTGACCACGGTGTGCGGGTGGTGAATCAGATGCTGTTGCTTTCACAGTCATGAAACCTTGCACCAGTTACTCGCCGAGCCGAACTAGGAATCTCAGGCAACAGGACGCTCTATTCCGCAGGGATTTTGGATCTCCCTGAACTCTTTGCATTCGGAACATCGCTACATGGTCCTGTGCCCCCCCTGCAGAGAATCATACTATCACTTTTCAGACCAAACTAGGAGTCGTGTTCATGGGATGACGGTCCATTGCCCGAAGTGAAGCAGCGGGTGCTGGATTGGGGAATATCATTGTTTTAAGAGATTATCAGGCTCATTACGAGTTTGCCGGTCCAGAAAATGTGCCCATAATTCCAGCTCTAGCATTTTAAAAAATTCACTTCAAGTTTGCCGGCGGGGGCACAGATCTCCCGGCAGGCCTGACGTGCCAGGAGTTCAGACCCCTACTGGCAACCAAATGCATGAATCAGTATCACAGTTACTAACAGTGCCAGTGATTCAGAAAATCCCATCCGAATGGGAATTTACCAGCACTGCGCCGCCCGTAATATCCCGGTAATATTGGGAGGCAGAGACAGTAAGTGCAGTTTGCCGGTATCCCGCTGGCGGGATAACGGAAAACATATAACCAGGGCCAATGACTCTTTAAGGCTAGTTTTTCTCCTTTGCACACCCTGTGTGAAGGAGGCAAAACAAATGTCCAAGAAGATATTGTGCAATGCCCAAACGGCTGCCAAGCAACAGACTGTGTTCTGAGCATTCTGATTGGCTCGGTGGCAGTTTTTACTGGAAGTCAAGTGCTAATAAGTGTTATGTAAGCACTCAGCTATGCAGAAGACTCAGGGTTACAGTATAATCTTAATAGTCAAGGGTCCATCTGGAGATGATGCCTAGAGGGTCCTCATTTTAGGCAGATACCCTAAGCATAAGGAAAGACCCAGCGTATCTGGAGCTCTGTGTTTAAAAAAAGAGCCCCTCTGTGCTTCGTAAGTGTGGTGGTCCTTAAATAAGGGTGCCGGTAGCAACGTACCAGCACCATTTCAGGACCCCCACATTAAGAAACATAGGGTTACAGAACTCCCGGCAGGTCTGACCTGCTGGGAATTCAGGCCCCTACCAGCAGTGTTTTCACTGAAGGACCGGCAATGTTAGCATGGAAATACGGATTTACTGTTACCGCCGCTGCTTGTGATATCCCGGTGGTACTGGGATGTCATGTGGCGGTAACAGTGTTACAGGGTTGCCGTTAACCCACCACCTACCAGCGGGTTTACCAGTAACCCCATAATGAGGCCCTCTGTCTAGTCAGAAAGATGGCATCCCAAGGCCCTTTCTATCCCTTTGGCTGTATTACTACCCTTGGAGGCAGGCAATCTTCTGTTGGGGTAGATTAAGATGTGTGTTTAAGAGAAGGCTAAGGTATAGGAGAAGCTTATTACTCTGCATCAAGAGGAAAGGGTGGATCCAAGACATTTGGGTTTTGTGTTCTGCATTATTTTCCAGCCTAGACTGAATGGATGATGTTTTGAAATCTGAAGACCCACATTTGCCAATCCTCACCCACCGTACCTGTGGAGCCATTGGTTCTGCCAACTTTCTGCTCAGCTCATGCAAGGAGGCCTTCGTGCCAGTGCATCCTAAAATCTCACTGCTATTGGCCTGCAAGAGTGTACGGAAACACCTGTGCCATGGAACTCCAAGTACCCTGTCTAGAGATTGAAAAGTCATAACAGGATGCACTTTTATTGCCTGCTTATTCAGTAGGTCAGTCCAATTGTGTTTGTTCAGCTCAATGTTATGTTACAGAGCTATTATGCTGCACCAATCACAACGGTAGTTGTCTTATGGTGCCACTACTTTGTCAGAGATATCGCTGCATTGTTGCACGGGGTAAAGACGCACTGTTTAATAGGCCAGTCTTTTGACTGCAATAGGATGGCATAGGGAGCATATTTTACTTTACTTTTCTTTAATGCATTTATATAGAGCGGCCATAGACCCGAAGGCGTGAGGGCACTAGATGACAAATATAACAGATAACAAAAAAGGAGTATTCATAAGGCAGCGCAACAGAGAAGATATTTTAGGAGAGTCTCAGAGTCATTTAGTTGAACAGATGAGTCTTTAGTCTTTTCTTAAATTTTTCTAGGGGATCAATGGATCTCATCTCTAAAAGAAGAGCATTCCAAGCCCTTGGTCCATTGAAGGAGAAGGCTGAATTTGCTACTCGAACAGTGTGACACTTTGGTTCAGATAAAAGGTGCAGATTATTTGACCTTAGCGTTCTCGCGTTATTTCTTATGGATAAAAGCTGTTGTAGATACCCAGGCATGTTTCCAGATCTACACTTGTGTACGATAGTCAGAGTTCGGAATAGGAATCTGGAAGCCATCGGCAACCAGTGAAGCTCTCTTCTCGCTGTTGTAAAATGGTCTCTATATTTAAGTTTCATGACGGCTCTGATAGCCCCGTTTTGACATATTTGCAGCCTGTTACAATCAGACTTACTGATTCCCATAAGGAGGCTAGAGCAGTAATCTATTTTTGGACATATTATCGCTCTCGCGATAGTCTCAGCATTATCCTGTGATATAAAAGGCCTTAAATGTGCTAGAAGTTTAATGTAATATGCGCATGACGATACAAGACTACAGACATGCTGTTTCATGGTCATGTGTTGATCAAAGGTCACTCCCAGAGTATTCACTTTTTTTTAGGGGTTTGATGGGTTCTTCTCCCAACTGGAAGTTATCATACTGAAGACCAAGTTTGTTAATAGTGTGTGGTGAACCTATGACAAGCAATTCGGTTTTTGATTTGTTCAGTGCTAGCTTGTTGTGGACCATCCAGGTTTCAATTAGAGTAAAAACTCTGTAGATGGCCATCACAGTAGATGGCATCTGGCTCCCACAAAAACACTGTGGGAACCAGAGAGCGGGATGACACATTGAGTGTCATCCGCGTAGTTGGTGAATATAATGTTCTCATGATCAAGCATTGCAAATAAAGGAGCCGTAAACATATTGTAGAAACCAGGGGAAGTGCAAGTACTCTTGCAGTCCCTGCTAATCCTGCCGCTTGGCACACACTCCATGCCTTACATATAAAGGTAGAGAAGATGGGGGACCCAATGGGCTCTTATAGGTGGGTGATGCGTTCCTCGAGCAAAAGGTGCCTGGGTAATCTTCACGCTGTGAAACTAACTTCATCGCAAAATGTGGGAAACCATCGCCACATACATACGCTCTCGGGGTTCAGGCCCCCAATCATTTGCTCATTCTTAGGGGTAGAATATGAAACCAAAATGTAATATAAAACTAGCACATTGCAGGACACAAATCTCATTCCGGTATGGATCCCTACCCTGATCACATTTCAGGTCAAAGTTCATACTTCCCGGTTCCAACAAATTCTCAGCATCAAGTTTTAGGTGCTTAAAGTTGGGGTGAGCTATAGCGTCGGTGGCTCTCATATGGTGGTCAGGGCTAATTGGGTAAGCATTCTCCTTAGAAGCCTGAAGCATAACTGGCTCTTGGTGGCCCTCAAACCTAAAGCTTCCTGAAGATGGACCTTGTAGACTGAGTCCTCCTCGGAAGGCTGAATTCTGGCCCATAGAAGAGCTGGCCTCTGGGCCGCTTCCACACCTACCAGGTGTAGCCTGCCTCCATACCTCTGAGAATTCTTAAATAGAATGTGTGCCCCTCCAATGAGTAACCCAGAGTTCACCTCAACTAACACTAGAGAAATGTGTGGTCTTTCAAAAGAGAAGCTCTTTCATTCCATCCGTCCTCAACACTGGTGGCACCGAAAACGAGAAAAACAAAGACATTGGCTAAGTAGGCGAGATTGCCCAGCTGCGTCTCCCCCCTCCCCCCTTGTGATCATTGTATGAGCTTCCCTGCCATAACCTGCTTTTCCACCTTTACAGGGTGCAGAACAATGGGTAAAAGATATGGCTAAAGGGTGCAAATCTTGGTCCTATAGGCGGAGAAACTGTGTGCTATGCCCACCATATCAAAAGGTGACTGTACCCAAGGGATACATGTTTCAGACGCTTAAAAATCTAGAAACGATTAGCACTGTCAAGCACAAGTTAAAATATTTATTCCTGTTAAAATAAATATTTGCTGCTCACCTGAGAATAATTCTCAAAATGTACGCCCCTATAATTTGCATGTATGTTTGAAGGCCTGGTAACAAGAGACTGACCTTGCACATTCCAGGCGAAAAGGCAGCACCCAGGCTTTACTGTTCCTTTTTGGGGGGGGGCTCGCACTTCCTCTTCGCTGAGGTGCCCCCTCAACCCCCACTTACCTGCTGCGGGCTCCGACTTCCTCCGTTTGCAATCTACAGGCCCTGAACCCAGAAGACTGATGCACAGCACGTCACAAATCTGTGCTGGATCATTGGAGCCTCTAGGCTTCCGAGTTTACAGACAACACACGTGTTATTCAATGAGCATATGATTTATTTTCTTTAAAACATCAGGTGTTTAAGAATCTTGTTGGTGGATTTAGGGATGCCCCCATGTCTTGAGTGAAGAGTTGCAGTAATGAGTAGATGAAAACATGTCTGAAAACCATGTCATCATAACTGTAGCCCAATGCGGTATGTGCCGTTATGTTTTCATGTTATGTTAGAAGGCTTTTATACTGTGCCAAATCACCACCATAGTTGTCTCAGACTGCCCAGGTTTGTCTGGAAATTGTACATAATGTTCCCCTGCCCGAGGTATCCAGACTTTAGTTTGTGGGGTAAGGTTCTACATTAAAATAGCAAATATAAAACACACACGCCGAAAAAAACACATTTTTGGACCGATTCGCGAAGATTCTTTTTTCTTTTGTAAATGCAGGGGGAGTATCCATCCCCCACCCCTCGGCCTTTGTTTATGCCCATACCCAACTCCCATCTATTTATTTATTTTAAAAGGTGCAAAACTCTTATGCAAATTCGGCCTTAAAAATTAGTTATTTTCAACCTCTGTTTTTGTGTTCGCTTTTGGGTGGAATACCACCGAGGAAAAGGAGGAGGGAGAAAATAAATGCACTGGTGTGCGGTTGAAATGCCACAGGTTCAGGGCTGGAGTAATGTAGAATTCAAGAAGGAATGTTTAGTGAGAGCTAGGCTGCACGTGGATCCATTAAGGTGGACCATAGATCGGGATTGCCGAAAGGCTGGTATCTAGGCTGCACGTGGGTCCATTAAGGTGGACCATAGATTGGGATTGCAGAAAGGCAGGTATCTAGGCTGCACGTGGGTCCATTAAGGTGGACCATAGATTGGGATTGCAGAAAGGCAGGTATCTAGGGTGCGCGTGGGTCCATTACGGTGGACCATAGATCGGGATTGCAGAAAGGCAGGTATCTAGGCTGCACGTGGGTCCATTAAGGTGGACCATAGATCAGGATTGCCGAAAGGAGGGTATCTAGGCTGCACGTGGGTCCATTAAGGTGGACCATAGATTGGGATTGCAGAAAGGCAGGTATCTAGGCTGCAAGTGGGTCCATTAAGGTGGACGATAGATTGGGATTGCCGAAAGGCTGGCATCTAGGGTGCACGTGGGTCCATTAAGGTGGACCATATATCGGGATTGCAGAAAGGCAGGTGTCTAGGCTGCATGTGGGTCCATTAAGGTGGACCATAGATTGGGATTGCAGAAAGGCAGGTATCTAGGGTGCGCGTGGGTCCATTAAGGTGGACCATAGATCGGGATTGCAGAAAGGCAGGTATCTAGGCTGCACGTGGGTCCATTAAGGTGGACCATAGATCAGGATTGCCGAAAGGAGGGTATCTAGGCTGCACGTGGGTCCATTAAGGTGGACCATAGATTGGGATTGCAGAAAGGCAGGTATCTAGGGTGCACGTGGGTCCATTAAGGTGGACCATAGATCGGGATTGCAGAAAGGCAGGTATCTAGGCTGCACGTGGGTCCATTAAGGTGGACCATAGATCGGGATTGCAGAAAGGCAGTTATCTATGGTGCACGTGGATCCATTAAGGTGGACCATAGATCTGGATTGCAGAAAGGCTGGCATCTAGGCTGCACGTGGATCCATTAGGGTGGACCATATATCGGGATTGCCGAAAGGAGGGTATCTAGGCTGCACGTGGGTCCATTAAGGTGGACCATAGATCAGGATTGCAGAAAGGATGGTATCTAGGGTGCATGTGGATCCATTAAGGTGGACCGTAGATCGGGATTGCAGAAAGGAGGATATCTAGTCTGCACGTGGATCCATTAAGGTGGACCATATATCGGGATTGCGGAAAGGACGGTATCTAGGTTGCATATGGATCCATTAAGGTGTACCATAGATCGGGATTGCAGAAAGGCAGGTATCTAGGGTGCACATGGATCCATTAAGGTGGACCATAGATCGGGATTGCAGAAAGGCGGGTATCTAGGCTGCACGTGGATCCATTACAGTGGACCATAGATCGGGAATACCAAAAGGAGGGTATCTAGGCTGCACGTGGGTCCATTAAGATGGACCATAGATTGGGATTGCAGAAAGGTGGGTATCTAGGTTGCACGTGGATCCATTAGGGTGGACCATAGATTGGGATTGCCGAAATGACAATATCTAGGGTGCACGTGGATCCATTAAGGTGGACCATAGATCGGGATTGCAGAAAGGAGGGTATCTAGGCTGCACGTGGGTCCATTAAGGTGGACCATAGATTGGGATTGCAGAAAGGCAGGTATTTAGGGTGCACGTGGGTCCATTAAGGTGGACCATAGATCGGGATTGCAGAAAGGCAGGTATCTAGGCTGCAAGTGGGTCCATTAAGGTGGACCATAGATTGGGATTGCCGAAAGGCTGGCATCTAGGGTGCACGTGGGTCCATTAAGGTGGACCATATATCGGGATTGCAGAAAGGCAGGTATCTAGGCTGCACGTGGGTCCATTAAGGTGGACCATAGATTGGGATTGCAGAAAGGCAGGTATCTAGGTTGCACGTGGATCCATTAGGGTGGACCATAGATTGGGATTGCCGAAATGACAATATCTAGGGTGCATGTGGATCCATTAAGGTGGACCATAGATCGGGATTGCAGAAAGGAGGGTATCTAGGCTGCACGTGGGTCCATTAAGGTGGACCATAGATTGGGATTGCAGAAAGGCAGGTATCTAGGCTGCACGTGGGTCCATTAAGGTGGACCATAGATTGGGATTGCAGAAAGGCAGGTATCTAGGGTGCACGTGGGTCCATTAAGGTGGACCATAGATCGGGATTGCAGAAAGGCAGGTATCTAGGCTGCACGTGGGTCCATTAAGGTGGACCATAGATCGGGATTGCCGAAAGGAGGGTATCTAGGCTGCACGTGGGTCCATTAAGGTGGACCATAGATTGGGATTGCAGAAAGGCAGGTATCTAGGGTGCACGTGGGTCCATTAAGGTGGACCATAGATCGGGATTGCAGAAAGGCAGGTATCTAGTCTGCACGTGGGTCCATTAAGGTGGACCATTGATCGGGATTGCAGAAAGGCAGTTATCTATGGTGCACGTGGATCCATTAAGGTGGACCATAGATCTGGATTGCAGAAAGGCTGGCATCTAGGCTGCACGTGGATCCATTAGGGTGGACCATATATCGGGATTGCCGAAAGGAGGGTATCTAGGCTGCACGTGGGTCCATTAAGGTGGACCATAGATCAGGATTGCAGAAAGGATGGTATCTAGGGTGCATGTGGATCCATTAAGGTGGACCGTAGATCGGGATTGCAGAAAGGAGGATATCTAGTCTGCACGTGGATCCATTAAGGTGGACCATATATCGGGATTGCAGAAAGGCAGGTATCTAGGGTGCACATGGATCCATTAAGGTGGACCATAGATCGGGATTGCAGAAAGGCAGGTATCTAGGGTGCACATGGATCCATTAAGGTGGACCATAGATCGGGATTGCAGAAAGGCGGGTATCTAGGCTGCACTTGGATCCATTACAGTGGACCATAGATCGAGAATACCGAAAGGAGGGTATCTAGGCTGCACGTGGGTCCATTAAGATGGACCATAGATTGGGATTGCAGAAAGGACGGTTTCTAGGGTGCAAGTGGATGCATGAAGGTGGACCGTAGATCGGGATTGCAGAAAGGAGGATATCTAGGGTGCAAGTGGATCCATTAAGGTGGACCATAGATCGGGATTGCAGAAAGGCAGGTATGTAGGGTGCACGTTCATCCACTAAGGTGGACAATAGATCGGGATTGCAGAAAGGTGGGTATCTAGGTTGCACGTGGATCCATTAGGGTGGACCATAGATTGGGATTGCCGAAATGACAATATCTAGGGTGCACGTGGATCCATTAAGGTGGACCATAGATCGGGATTGCAGAAAGGCGGGTATCTAGGGTACTCGTGGATCCATTAAGGTGGACCATAGATCGGGATTGCAGAAAGGCGGGTATCTAGGGTGCATGCGGATCCATTAAGGTGGACCATAGATCAGGATTGCTGAAAGGAGGGTATCTAGGGTGCACCTGGATATCCATTAAGGTGAACCATAGATCGGGATTGCAGAAAGGAGTGTATCTAGGCTGCACGTGGATCCATTAAGGTGGACCATAGATCAGTATTGCCAAAAGGACGGTATCTAGGGTGCACGTGATCCATTAAGGTGGAGCATAGATCGGGATTGCAGAAAGGAGTGTATCTAGGCTGCACATGGATCCATTAAGGTGGACCATAGATCAGTATTGCCGAAAGGATGGTATCTAGGGTGCACGTGGATCCATTAAGGTGGACCATAGATCGGGATTGCAGAAAGGAGTGTATCTAGGCTGCACGTGGATCCGTTAAGGTGGACCATAGATCAGTATTGCTGAAAGGACGGTATCTATGGTGCACGTGGATCCATTAAGGTGGACCATAGATCAGGATTGCAGTAAGGAGTGTATCTAGGCTGCACGTGGATCCATTAAGGTGGACCATAGATCGGTATTGCCGAAAGGACGGTATCTAGGGTGCACGTGGATGTATTAAGGTGGACCGTAGATCGGGATTGCCGAAAGGATGGTATCTAGGTTGCATGTGGATTCATTAAGGTGGACCATAGATTGGGATTGCAGAAAGGCAGGTATCTAGGCTGCACGTGGATCTATTAAGGTGGACCGTAGATCGGGATTGCAGAAAGGAGGGCATGTGCTAAACATATTTGCCATCAAAAGGGTTGTCTATCCGAAGCAGTTTACAGGGACAATAGGTAGCTAATAACATGTAGTGTTTGCTGCGTGATAGTCCCAACATGTACGGCTGCAGTTAAATCGTGGTGGCTTTTTTGACTGGGGATCATCTTTTCCACTGGGAAAACTCTTGAATAAGTAATTCAGGACTGGCAAACTGTGAGGTCGGGTGAAACTATAGTGTGAGAGGTGAACTTAGCTGGAGAACAAAAGGAGCGGGATGAGCTGCTCTGTCTGGATCTGGGATTCCTGGCAGTCGGGAAGAGGGTGGAATAATGTGATATTCTGATAAAATGTTGCCTGAGAGTGCAGTCGCTGCACCGCTCAGGTTTCACATGCAGCGTGCTGCGTGTGAATGTTAAACATTTCTCCCTGTGTCTTCATTCACAATGGACAGAGGCACACCTGGTAACGTTAAGAGGACGGACCACATGGTCCGTCTGGAGTCTGGAGTTTTGCATGTCTGAAATAAATATGAACTGCACAAATAATGCATTTCAAGGAGGTCATTTGCATACGGGTTAGTCAGTGGTTCAGAACGACTTACTCCCCACCAGAGACGTCTTTATGGGAGGGCAAAAGGGGCACTCGCCCCGGGTCCCCAATTGGAGGGGGCCCCCAGAAGGCAGCTTGATAAGGAGCCATTTTCCATTACTCACCAAAATTAAAAATCACACGTCAGGATTCTATATGGTGTGCTGCTGAGGCTCTAAACCTATTGCCTGTCTGTTGTTGACAAGTACATTCTGGTCTGATATTTACATTGTGTAATTCTATCTATGTTCACTTCAATATACATATTTTGTGCGGCACAACAGCTGTATCATTCTCACCTTTTTATGGTGATTATATTGATCAAGTGCAACAGCCAAAATTGATGTCTAGGATGTCTTCCTTGGCTGATTTTTATGATAAGAACCCAGAACATTTTCTTTCATATAACCCTCAAGGGGCCACACCCTCAGGCTCCTCCGATCCTATCCCGCTAAGTAAAAAGCCCCGGTTCGAAAGACCTGAACCCTTCGAGGTTCAGCCTTACTCCACTCCATATTCTACTCCACTCCCCAGTTACCAGGGACAAGTTTTCCCTGAAGAGGACCAGGAGTTTGAAATTATGGAAGAACAAACCGGGACAGATTACTACGCTGAGGATGAGGACCTGGAGGAGGGAGAAAATGAGCAGGAAATTTACAGAGTAGATTCCCCAGTACAAAGCGAAGCCCCAGTTACCGACTCTCCAGTCGATAACCAGCCCCTCCTTAACGAGGTTCTCGCTCGAGCAGCGGAACATTTCCACATCGACACCCACGGTGTACAGGAGGAAAGGGACTTCGCGGAGGAGTTTGTAGGAGAAAGGAGACCAGTCGCTCAGACCATCCCTATCCTCAAATCCATCCAACGAAGAATAGATCCTTCCCTGGTGAATCCTAACCTCACCAGAGCTGTCAACCCCAGGATTGAAAAGATTTTCCGGGCAGCCCAGTCTGACCCTCTGTATATAAGGGGACATCTTAAACCAGATTCCCTAGTGGTTACCAACACTAGAAAAAGGGCTGGCACGCCCTTATCTTCATCAGAAGCTCCTCCCGACAAGGAGAGCAAAAAACTTTACGGGTTTGGCAGGAAGGTAGCCTCAACGTCCGCCTACCAAGCAAGGATTGCGAATTCCACCACCCTGTTGGCTAGTTACAATTGCCATCAATGGGAAGAAGTCGCGGCGCTCATTGCCTCTGCTCCAGAACCGTTAAAGGGCCAGCTGGCTCGGATCTCGGCAGAGGGGAGAGCCGTGTCTGGTTGCATTTTAAAAGCAACTTTCGACGCCGCTGACAACGCAGGGAGATTGATAGCAGAAGGTACTGTTATCAAGAGACATGCGTGGTTACGGCAGTCGGGATTCAAAACAGAAACCCAGGCTTCTTTAATAGACAAGCCAGTGGAACCCGACCTATTGTTTGGGAAAGCGGTCGAAGACGCACTTAAAAATGCCAAAGATGAATATGAGACTCTCAAATCCCTTGGCCAGCTTACCAACAAACCCCCTAACCAGAGGGGGAACAGTAATTTTCGTCGCCCACGCGGCCAAAATTCACAAAGAGGCAACTATGCCCAGGGACAGGGTACACAATGGAATAACAACCAGCAGTCTACCCAGAGTTACGGCAGGGGTAACAAGAGAGGTCGTGGAAGAGGCAGAGGCAGCCCCAACAAGGGAGGTGGCACGCCTCCACCAAAACAGTGACGCTCAGTTCAGGGTCCCTTGTCACGCAACCCCAGTAGGGGGACACATTTCCACCTTCACCCAAGCTTGGGAAGGGATCACCTCAGACAGATGGGTGCTGTCAACAGTATCCGCAGGATATTGTATAGAACTACTGCAGCGTCCCCGGAACCATCCTCCACGACAAAGAGTGCACTCACTAGAGCATCAAAGGATCCTTCTCGAGGAGATCGCCATTCTGCTAGAAAAGGACGCGATAGAACTCGTCCCAGGACACCAGGTAAACAAGGGTATCTATTCAACTTACTTCCTTGTGCCAAAGAAAGATTTGACAATGCGCCCAGTATTGGACTTACGGCCTGCCAACAAGTATGTCAAGCCCCAAAAATTCTGTATGACCACGCTACAAGAGGTAATCCCCCTCCTAAAAAAGGGGGATTACATGGCAACCTTGGATATGAAAGATGCTTATTTTCATATTTCCATGCTCCCAGCGCACAGAAAGTACTTGCGCTTCAAGGTCGACAGTCGCCACTACCAATTCAAGGTACTGCCCTTCGGGATAGCTTCAGCACCAAGGGTATTCACCAAGGTACTGGCGGTGGCGGCTGCACACCTACGCAGGGAGGCAATCCCGGTGTACCCTTATCTGGACGACTGGCTCATAACGGGGGAAACCCCAGGAATTTGCAGGTCAAACATTCAGAGGACTATCGACCTCCTCCACGAATTAGGCTTCTCTATCAACGAGAAAAAGTCAAGTCTGGTGCCAAGCACCTCAAAACAGTTTCTAGGAGCTATCCTAGATACTCAGAAAGGATTGACCTTCCCTTCGGAAGAGAGAATTCGGAATATACTTCTGCAAATTCCGCATTATCAGTCAGGTCAACAGATAACAGTACGCAAAGCTATGCGGTTACTGGGCATGATGGCGTCATGCATTTACCTGGTCCCCCACGCGCGTCTGCGCATGCGTCCCATGCAGGAATGGTTGGCGAAACAGTGGTCTCAGGCAAGTGGTCATTGGGACGATCTAGTGGTCGTTTCGCCAACACTCGTACAGAGCCTACACTGGTGGACAAGAGAGAATCTCGCAAAGGGGAAACCCTTTTACGATCCCGAAGTACAAGCCATGGTGACTACAGATGCATGCCTGACTGGGTGGGGAGCTCACCTTCTCCACCACACAGCTCAGGGTCTCTGGTCTCACTCAGTAGCCAAGAACCACATCAATCTGCTAGAGCTTCTGGCAGTATTCCGAGCGCTAAAGACGTTCGAGCCCCATCTACTGAACTTGTCGGTGCAGATCAAAACGGACAGCACGACAGCCATGTTCTATCTGAACAAGCAAGGGGGTACTCGTTCGCCAAATCTGTCCAAGCTTGCCCAGAAAATATGGATATGGGCACTCAGACGGAACATCTTCCTGTCATCACAACATGTTCCAGGGGAGCTCAATTCCCTAGCGGATGCTCTAAGCAGAGACTCCCTCACAAAAGAACACGAATGGGTCCTTCACAGAGACGTAGTAGAAGATCTCTTCTCTCAGTGGGGTTTCCCCACTATAGACCTATTCGCCACAAGCAAAAACAAACAATGCCCAGGATTTGCATCCAGGTTCCCCCAGCCGGACTCCCAAGGGAATGCCCTGTGGATGAACTGGTCAGGGATGTTTGCGTACGCTTTTCCACCAACTCCTCTCATCAGGAAGGTGGTGTACAAGATGAACAAGGAATCGATGACGCTCATCTTAGTTGCTCCCATGTGGGCGAGACAACCATGGTTTCCACACCTACGCAGGATGGCGGTGTGCGAGCCCATCAGACTCCCAGCCTGGTACAACCTACTGTCCCAGCAACAGGGTCAAACAGTGCATCAGGAACCCAACTCTATGAACGTAGCAGCATGGCTCCTGAAGTCATAGAGTTTGGACATCTCAAATTACCACAGAGGTGTATGGACATTCTAAAGGAGTCCAGGAAACCAAATACAAGGCACTGTTACTTTGATAAGTGGAAAAGATTTGTTATCTGGTGCCAGAATAAACAAATCAACCCGGTTGATTGCACTCCTTCCAACGTTGTGACATACATGCTCCACCTGCTGGATGCAGGGTTGGTTTTTAACTCGCTGAAAGTACACCTGGCAGCCCTCTCGGCTTACACCACATCCCATAACAAGGTCTCGTGGTGGAAAGTACCAGTGGTTAAAGCCTTCATGGAAGGAGTAAAGAGACTTCACCCTCCTCTTTCGAACCCACCGCCAGGATGGGACCTCAACGTGGTGCTAGCTAAGCTCATGGGACCCCCATTCGAACCCATGCATAAAAGTAGTCTCAAACACCTGACTTATAAAACGGCCTTCTTAGTAGCCATTACCTCCATAAGAAGGGTCAGTGAAATTCAGGCTCTGTCAGTGCAGGATCCTTTCTTTACTATCCACAAGGACAAACTGGTTTTACGCACACACCCTAGGTTCTCACCTAAATTCATATCCAAGTTCCATGTAAACCAGTCCATCGAGCTTCCGGCTTTCTTCCAAAACCCGCAAAGCTCGGCTGAGGTGAAACTACACACCCTAGATGTGCGTAGGGCGGTTCTATACTATGTAAATAAAACCAGACCGCTAAGGAAAACAGATCAACTGTTTGTCTCCGTAGCTACAGGCAGAGAGGGGGATCGCGTCTCTAAGGGCGCTATCTCGAAGTGGATTATCAACTGTATACAGCTGTGTTACTCTCTTTCTGAAAAGACTCTGCCTTTTACGCCAAGGGCCCACTCTACTAGAGGCATTGGTGCCACTCTGGCTTTCATTGCAAATGTTCCCCTCGACACCATTTGCAAAGCAGCTACTTGGAGCTCTATTCACACTTTTACTCAGCATTACTGCATTGACACTCATTCCAAGACAGATACACAAGTGGGACAAGCGGTTCTAAGATACCTGTTTGCTCATGACCCTTCTCACATCCCACCTCCTTCTTCTGGTACTGCTCGCTAATCTATGCACAGCATGTGATCTAAGCAGATTCCACAAGCCTCAGAAGGGATACATTACTCACCGTAATCGTATTTCTGATGCTTGTATCTGCTTAGATTCACATGCGACCCACCCTTCCTCCCCTCCGAGAGAAGGCGCATGATTACTTGTAGTCTTACCTTTCTGTCTATCTGCTTGGATTATCTGTACTCACGCTACTCCTCATGCTTCCTCATGTCAGAAAAAATACAATCTGAGGATCCTACACGCGTGAGGGATCTTGGGTACAGTGGACGTCACACTAGGGATAGTATTACTGGCACGCCTGTGTCGACGCCCATTTTCGACTTTCGAAAAACAAACTGTAATACTCCGCAGCTTCCACTAGATGTCGGCCTATGCACAGCATGTGAATCTAAGCAGATACAAGCATCAGAAATACGATTACGGTGAGTAATGTATCCCATTTGAGTGTTGCGATGGTTCGGAGGACAGCTCAGTGTTTTAAGCACTCATTGCAGAGATCTGCTTTCACATGCAACATTACAATACCAAATTCCAGCATGGCCGACTCCGTCTTTCCAATGCATGAAGTTGATAAGCCTGCATGAATACGTACTTTGATTCTTAGCAGACCAGGTGTTATCGTTGCCAATATACCCGCACCAGAGTGCATTTGCTATAGAAACACTATCAGTACGGTGAAGATCTAGAAATTGGATTGGTCAAATGGGGAGTTGTAAAACCTAGGCAGCCACATCTATTGATGAAAATAAAGGCTTAGTCCAGAGAGCTGATTATGTATAAAAATTCCAGCCTGTGGAACCAAAGCGTTCATGGTTGGATCCTAGCTTTGCTAGAAATCTATACAGTGTTCATGGACACATCTTATTTAACTTTTCCCATACTGGTGGCATTGTTTAGTTAATTACATGTTTCCTTATTATGTAGGCCATTTCAGTGGAAGGTATCTTAGACAAGAGAGCAGATCAGATATTGCAGGCTTCTGGCCAGCAGTCTGCTTATGGGACAACAAAACGGTTCTCTTTTTTCGTGCAACTCAAAAGGCAAGTTTTTAAATACCATTGCCCAAGCCTGTGTTTGGTGTGTATTTAAAGCTTTACAATACAAAAGAAAAACCTATAGGAAGTCTTTTAAGATCACTTCAATTAATATGCTGATACTTCTATACTTCCCTTGATGATGGAGACAATGAATTATTGCCATTTAGCATAATTAAGCAATATGCCCAGAGCGGTGGGGGCATTACCGACTGGGGTAATGTCCCGGGGCCCATATATATATATATATATATATATATATATATGTATATATATATATATATATATATATTTAGTAATAGGCCCGAGCGAATATCTGCGTGTCTGGGGCAATTAAAGCATTTTTTTTCTGTCCCGAAACGCTGCGGCCAAGAAAATGGCTACCAGGAAAGGGGAAAGGGAAAACGGAGTCCGTTTTCCCTTTCCATGGCGGCCATCGGGAGCGGACGCACTCGGAACAGAAGTGTTCCCAGCGCGTCCGCTCCCAAAAAAAAGAAAGGAGCAGAAGGTAAGTTGGATTTGGAGGGAGAGGAAGAAAAAAAAATTCATACCTGCGTCCCCCTAGGACGATGGAAGCCTCCAGCCGTGTGAAGGCACGGAGCGGCGATGGCCCTGCTCCGAGTCTCCACACAGCTGGGCTGCCATGGTCCCCCGCCAGGGATGAAGGCGCAAGAAGGTAAGTGGGGTGGGGAGTGCAGGGAGAAGGGAGGAAAGGGGATTTTTTTTTTTTTTAAAGCCTTACCTGAGTCCCCGGTGGGGGGGCGAAGGCAGCCTCTAAGCAGTAGGGAGGCTCGGAACGGGGTTGGCCCCACTTCTAACCTCCTCATTGGCGGAGGGGCTGCCACGTCCCCTGCCTAGGACAAGGCGGCTGGAATCCCGGCCAAGAATCGAAGGATTCTCGGCCGGGTAATGACCCGGTGAGAGCCAATCAGAATGCATGTTGCATTCTGCTTGACTCTCGCCTGGTACTAATATGCTTTATACCACTTAAAAAAAAATGTTGGGTTATGTGATTTGCATATTTTCCAAGTCAGTTCTAAGTGGTAAAGTGCAGAAATTACAGAGTGGGTGTGAACCCCAGCTTCTTCTCTTAACCAATGTGTGATCCTGGCATCTCATTTAATCTTGTATTGCCTCACCTGTCAAAATTGCCAATCCCTAACCATTTCAAAATGGTCAGCCATTCAGAGTGATTTTGTTCTGAGTGTATGATCTTTAAAAAAGATTCACTCATAATGGCATTGGCTATGTATAACGTTGCTTCCCCTATAATCATAGTGAGCATCGATATATTGCATACCGCAGCCACTTGTGTATTTGCTCTCGAATGGCAACACTACTTGAAAACCATGTCCCTCTTCTAATCTGTCTGTCTGGATACGACACCTTCCTGGTATCTTCAAATAGTTATCTACCGTCTATGGTATGTGTGGGCTTTCTCCTTTCTTCCCATTGGTTGCCTGTATCCATGCTTGAGCACTTTTGCATTCTGCGAGGCAGCTAATCTGAGTCGTTTGTTTGTGGATTATGTGCTCGTTTCATAAAACGTCTCCTGCAGTCATACTTTGTACGGTATACCTTACTTGTGGCTGCTATTGATGAAATGTTTCCTTTACCTATGCTAAAACACAAGTACCATACTTGAAATGCTACTTGTTTATCCTTCTGATTACAGAAAAATGAAGAGGGTAAGGAGCAGGGGCGTTGCTAGGGGGGGCTAAGGGGGCTATAGCCCCTGATCTTTTGGTTGTAGCCCCGGATAGAATCTCAGGAGCTACAGCCAAAAGACTAGCTAGCCCCCAGTGCCAACAGTTCTGACATCAGCTTAGCCCCGGGTCTTTTCCAGACCTAGCAACTCCCCTGGTAAGGAGACTGAAAGGGAGTTTACCATGCTTATTTTGATCTCTGTGAGGCAGCATATCAAGCTATGGCTCCCTTAGTTCCTTTGGTTCAGTGGAGGAGGCCCCCAAAGGTGTCCATGCCCCGGGCCCCAAAAGTTCTTAAAATGGCCCTGCTCCCCACCCCCGGCTCACGCAACATATGAGCACAAGTTATGAAATGAAAGACGTTTTGTTGGATGTTTCCTTTTAAGTTCATTATTCACTCTAACAGTCTTTAAAACTTTGAGACATAAAATACTGTCTAATCTTGCCACCTAGTGGCAGCTTTTTTAAACTGCATTCAAAATTATTAAATACAGATGGCTACTGTAAGTGGTTTAAGCTTTGCTCCTAGAGGACATTGATCAGTTTATAATGTCTAACGTCGCCACCTACTGGTACTTTTATAAAATACGTTTCACACTAGTTTCAGATATTTATTTTAAAGCTGGACTAGCGGCATCGAACTTATCGTTGCACTGAAAGTACATCTAATACTATAAAATGTGCATATGAGAATTGGTGGTTAAAACTTTGCTTCTGTATCAAAGGTCTTTTTTTAATGCCGTTTTCCTTGGGTAGATAAAAACACGAATTGCTGCGTTAAGAATGTCCAGTAAGATATAAAAATGAATGCCTTAACTCTAAAACTCCAAAGCGTGCGAATACATCTTCATATGCTGTTTAAAGAAAAAAATTACATTTAAATATAGTGCATCGTGCCCGATTCTGCCGGCTTCTGAACACTTTATTAGTAGGTTTTAATAAGACCCACTGTGATGGTAATCAATCTATGATAATCAATCTATTGACCTAGGAAGGATGAAGAGCCGAATAGGTAGTGCCTGGAATGGGAGGTCTGCCCCACGTCCCCAGGTGAGCATTTAACTCTCTGAGCTACCTCCCAGAGCCCGGCATTCTCCAAAAAGCACTCCTGAGCTGGAGCCCTGCCAGGACTCAACCCTGACTAGCCCCAGATACTCTGATGCCCAGCAGGCAGCCCGTTTAGTAATAGAGCTGCCACAGTTAAAGGGCTGCCTGCACTGACACCTGCAGGCAGCCCTTTAACCACCTAGCATGTGAATGAAAGGGCTGCCAGCTGGGTGTCAGCTCGTAACTAAGAAACAAAAGGAGAGGCTGGGCGACCTACCCCTCCTTCTGTTTCTTAGTGAGCTGAGTTAGCAGCCAGTCCTTTCACTGAAGGAGCTGCAATGTTTAAAGGGTTGCATGCAGTGATCAGTGAAATGCGCAGGCAGCATTTTAACCATGCAGCTAATTGAATGAAAGGGCTGCCTGCAGGGGGTTAGCTCCTCTCATTAAGAAACAGAAGGAGAGCTTGGGCACACAAGTATCCTACCTTGGGTGTGCCTGGCATCTCCTTTTGTTTCTTAATCAAAAGGTTCCAACCCCCACAGGCAGTCTGCCAGCGGGCCTCGGAGCATGCGATTTTAAACAAAAAGGAGACACTGGGTGCACCAAAGATATTGCCAGGCCCCCACACCCTTCGGAGAGCGGGGGGCTCTAGTTGGGGGCGTGGCCTAAGTACACTCACCCGTACTTAAGCCCCGCCCCGTAAATTGAGAGCAGTCCTCCTCTCTACTCCCACTTAAATAACTGGCTAGCTTCCTAGCTATTTTTTACTTAGTAAACCTAGTATTTTATCATTTTACAGGCTTCTAATTATTTATATGTCTTTGGAGGTATTATAGCTCTTGAACAAAGGAGCAGAGAGCGCCAGAGTGGTGTACACACGGGTCCAGATTCACTAAATCGTTGGCTGCATCGGTGACTAGCAGAGCGCAAGTTTCTGCTCAAGTTTCCGATATTGCGTGGGCCCTGCATGGTTCCCTCACAATTCTCAATCGTGTGTTCTCCGTGCCCCTTGATAGGATATGATAAGATAGGTTTTTTTATATAGCGCCTATACACAATGTGTTTCAAAGTGCTTCAAGGCAAGGGAGGGAAAAAGGGAAAATACAATTACATTCTTACAGGCCATGAACAGTAAGGATGTGAAATTAACTATCATACTCGACCTGATGACATTTCAGATATAGCAAAAGCTAAGACATAGATAAGGAAGGGAGGGGGAGAGTGGGAAGGAAATGGAAACAGACAGGCGACTACCGTACAAGGCTGGATGACGTTTCTTGTAGAGCCGGAGAAAAACAAAAGGTGAGGGAGAGGGGTGCAGAAAGGGAGGGAAGGAACAAAACAAACGACTATCGTTTTAGGCCTGATGACATATCAGACAGCACCAGGGGGTTGGAAGGGGACAGACGAGGTTGCTATCCTACTACGTCCAGGGACAATTCTGATAGATTAAGTGCATAGAAGAAAGTAAGGGGAGGAGATGAGAAAAGGGAGAAAGGAAGAAGAGGAGCGAACAGAGTAAGCAGTCAAAAAAGAGTGGAGAAGCAAGAGGGGAGAGCGAATACAATTGCAGAAGTCAGTAGTAACACATAATGTTCCATCCTTGGCTGCACTCGCGCGTCCTCTGCCCGTGTGGTTCCCTCGCAATCCTTGAATGCGTGTGCTTCCCCACCCCTTCCATCCTTGGCTGCGATTGTGCTCATGTGTCCCCTGCCCGCATGGCTCCCTCGCAATCCTCGATCGTGTGTGCCCATGCCCCTTGCTTCCCAGTCTGCCAGTGCGCCCGCACCACTTCAGCCTGCATGGTTCCCTCGCATACCGATAACATGTGCTCCTCCGCTCCCTATGTCCCTAGGCCGCGCGTGTTCCCTTGTGATTCGTGATCATGCGTTCCTCTCGCAATCCTTGACTGCGAGGCTCCCATGCTCCCCTTGCATCCCAGGCAGATCGCGTAACTTCCATGCAATCTTTGGTTGTGCACGCTCTCCCACATCCGAGGCTTAGTGTGCCCCACTTTGACTAGCCGGCATCCCTTAACCCTGCGCCCGCATTCACATGCAAGGCTAGAAAACCTTGGAGTCATCTTAGACTCCACTCGCTCCTTCTCCTCTCATATTTCGTACATCCCTAAAAATTCTAACTATCAGCTACACCTCCTCACAGGAACTCTACTTTTTCTCACTTTACCCCAGCCACTCACTGTCTCCAGAGCCTTGGTTCTCTCTAGGCTGGACTACTGCAACAGCCACTTTCTCAACCTCCCTGCTTCTGCTCTGCGCCCTCTACAACTTATCCAGAATAGAACAGCAAGACTTATCCTTGGCCTCAAGCTCAGAGACTGCATCTCTCCGATGCTGAAATACCTCCACTGGCTCCCCTTGGCTGCAAGGATCAAGTTCAAGATCCTTTGTATTGTCCACAAGGCTTTCTGGGGCCATCCATCGGACCCACCTATCTGCAACAATGCCTACCTAAATGCTGTCCCTCCTGAGCCCTCCGCTCATCTACCTTCAAACTTCTGCAAGTCAGATGGTTCTCCAAGCAGAGATTTGGAGGGAGATCTTTAACCTAAGCAGGGGCCTGCCTCTGGAATAGCCTTCATGCCGCCCTCTGTCTTGAGCCTGATCTCCTTAAGCTCCTCAAGAATTTCCTCTTCTCCACTTCCTTCTCTCGCCCTCTACCCCATTAACCTATCCCGCTGCTCTTTCCCTCTGTCCCTCCTTTTCCGTACAGCTTGCTGACTGGCTGACTGGTGTACCTCAGTGTCTCAAAAAGGTCCCTGGTACCCCCACCGGTCCTCTTGCACTCGCCTCTGAGCCCTGCACTTGCCTCATAACTGCACTTGAACAATAACCCAAGAGAGTGGCATCTCTCTGCACTTACCCCAGCCTCCACCGACTGGGTGCACTTTGACCCCCCCAGGACTTGTCCCCCCTTCACCTCCACCTCTCCTGTAACTGTCTGTGCACTTACGCAATTCAATTGCACCATGCCTGAAGATGGTCTGTCTGTTCCACCTTGTCTTCATTCCCTGCATGGTGGCACCTTAATGCACTTGGAAAAACTGCAGAATCGTTGTCAGGCCTATTTGCTGTTATCTCTACTGTTCATTGTATTATATGCACTTATTCTGACAGTGCAGACTATTATCGTTTCAGAATTCCAAGGGCTCTGAACGACTGTTGTTTTTCCCCTTATCCCCTCCCTCCTTGAGCGCTTTGAAACACTTGCCTTGTGTATAGGCCAGGGTCGGATTGGTCCATCGGCCATTCGGCCTGTGGCCAGGCCGAAATCCTTTTCTGGTGGGCTGGAGGCCGGTTACAGTCCAAGCCTGGTCCGGTTTGATTAATTGCAGAATTGCGTCTGCCACAGATGTAGAGAAAGGTAACACTGAAGTGTTACCTTTCTCTTTGATGAATGCAGCATGATGCCATTGCCTCTGCCTGCAGAGAGGCCCAGGGCCAACGTGCTCGGAGTGCCTGCTGCAGCCTTCGACACCATGGTGCCAGCCAGCCCAGCATTGTTACTATTTGTTTAGAAAACATTGGGAGCGGCTGGGCTGGGGCAGGGTCGGGCTGCTTCAGCCCAGCTCGCTCCTAGTGAATTGCATACATACAGCACACATGGAGCTGTGGGGCTCGCTGCAGCTGATCTTGCTGGGTTATTAGTACTACCAACCATCATATATACGTGTGGCCACTGGCACACGTAACCAGAGCTGTCCGTTTGTTCAGTCTGTCTGTGGGATAGATGGAGGTGTCTCGTGCACCAGAGCGGAGGCAGGCTGGGAAGTGCCATGGGGATGGTAAGTGTCACCTTAATTTCATTTGTTTATAGTGAATGTGTGAGGAGGGTATAAGGCAGTTATATTGTGATTATGTATTTTCTTGGGTACATTGGTAAGGTGTGCATACATTAAGTAAATACGGAGTCACAGCTAAGGGGAACTACATTTGGGCAATCTCTTATTTCAGTGTGGTCTATGTCATTAGAGGTGTCCAGCTGATGCAGCATGTTTGTACAAAGGGCCTCTGAATCACTGCAACTGTTTATCGCAAAGTATTTAATTGATTGATTTAGTGGGCCTTTTTAAGGAGCAATTCGGAAGTTTGTTTTTCGGCAAGTGCACACGTTTTAGTCAAGAAAAGGCAACGCCCAAACGCTGCACATGTAAAAGAAGTTTTGCTATTGTACATTAATTTCATTTCAGGACCGCACGTTAGGAGGAAACATACCCCGCCAACGGGGGCACTTGAATTTTACAGATGGGCAAATGGAAATTGGACAAATGTTGTATGAGCTGCAAGTTTATCAAGGAAGGTTAAGAAAGAAACAGTGGCAAGCTCCAAGTGCAGTTTGCTGCCCACATTAGATAAGAGGTGCTGGGAACGACAGAGTACTGTGGGTCAGCTAACAGTGGACAGGTAGCAATACATTTCACCTGAATGAAGAAGCTGGGTGAGCAAGTTGGTATTTCCATGGCGAAACAGACCCCAAATGAGAAACAACTAACTTCAAAGACACTGCAGTTTCAGCAGACACATAGAATACCATTAGCGGTGCTGTTATATTGCTTGCCCGCTTTCTCAAATACTAGCGACAGAGGTGTAGTTATTAGTGCGCTCAGGTAGCATTGGTGCAGGTTCTGATGCAATCTAGAGGTGTAGTTATTAGTGCGCTCAGGTAGCATTGGTGCAGGTTCTGATGCAATCTAGAGGTGTAGTTATTAGTGCGCTCAGGTAGCGTTGGTGCAGGTTCTGGTGCAATCTAGAGGTGTAGTTATTAGTGCGCTCAGGTAGCGTTGGTGCAGGTTCTGGTGCAATCCATAGGTGTAGTTAGTAGTACTCTCAGGTACCACAGGTGCTGTGTGTGATGCAATCCATAGGTGTAGTTAGTAGTGCTCTCAGGTACCACAGGTGCTGTGTGTGATGCAATCCATAGGTGTAGTTAGTAGTGCTCTCAGGTACCACAGGTGCTGTGTGTGGTGCAATCCATAGGTGTAGTTGGTAGTGCTCTATTCAGAAGTTATAAGACGCTCTCCTGTGGTGCGGAATTCGGTTTCCCTCAGGCCTGGAGGCTTCAGAACTGCTGGGCTGTCAAAAACGCCCAAACAGGTTCATGGGACATTTGTAATTTATGTAACCAAACTTCTTGAAAGTCGATGTTGTGCCTAACATGTGATGGTAGCAGCAAAATGGTGCGACATGGCATGGGCATATAATAGCAGTGTGCCTGGCAAATGCCTAATACTTATACATAAGCCAAAACTGTTGGCTTTCCTAATGCCTGTTTTTAACAAGACTTCAGTGAAGGACACACATAGGGGCTGACGGCAGACCTGTCTAAGACATTTTTCATTACACCATTAGCAGGTTTACAGCCCAAATTAAGTCCTTAACACTTGAAGGCTGCTCTGAGAAAACACTGCAAAGCTTGATTGTAAGGCTTGATTAAAGCAAGCTGAAAGAATTCCCATGAAGAGGTGTTTTGGACGGGGAAGGGCCTCAGAGCTGTAGACCCTGTCACAGAACTATATGCAAAGTTATATTATTTTAGGAGTTGCGTTGTAATGTAACAGACACATGAACCCTCCATAAGTAGCATTTTCTGTAAAATCGTGAATTGACGTGATTCACGGATGATGGTTTGAGGGCCACTTATTTTGAGGTGAGGGGTGGGCCACTTTATTTGTGGCGTTTGGGCCTATTTCTTGTCCCAATCTGACCCTGGTATAGGCGCTTTACAAATAAACATTACCATACCTGTGCATCCTTCGATCGTGAGCACCCTGTGAAACCCCAGCCCGGTCCCTGCTTCCCCCTGTGGGCCCCTACCCTCCTCTCCCTCCCCTTTCTCATCCCAGCCCCTTCCCTCACCCTTGTTATTACTCTGTGCTCTGTTGCTTTCTTATTCTAGGCCTCTGTTTGTTTGACTGCTCTGTTCTTGAGTCTGCTATCTTTGATTGCTGTATACTTTTACTGCCTACTTCTGGGTGTTTTTCATTCTCCTCCTTTAGGTTCTGTCGATTATTGTTCAGTTACTTAGCCCTCGCTCTGCTGGTTGTTCCCTCACATCGTACTGCTGCCACCCTCGTTGCCACCCTCGCTGTGTTCCTCTTTTTCTTTTAGGTTCTCTTGGTAGTTTTTGCTCTGTTAACGGGTTGGTTATTCATAGATACATGACTGCTTTTCTTTTTGTCTGATCAAGCTGAACTGAATAACCTCAGCCCTTTAAGATGAGTAGCAATTACCCTGGAGATGGATGAGGATGCAGATTTTATTCATACATCAATAATCGAAACTACTCGGGTAGTTGGCAAAAGGATAACTGTTTTATTGTCAATTACAAGGAGTACAACCAATATCAGCAAATTTACTTGATCCTCTTACTCAACGAGTTTCATAAACAACTGAACTTTTATATCCAAAATTTGTCATCATTGATGTTGAACTACATCACTACCAACTTCATCCTATGAGGCAAACTACAAAAACCTAGTGGCAACTGCGATAGGCTCTTAGTGACCATGTAAGTATATGTTCTATTCTAGTATGGGACAGTGAGGGAAAGTGAAAGGTTTCTTAACATCAGGTGGGACAACTAAGCCCTCCCTTCACTATGAACGTCACTAAATACACAACGTCCCATTGGCTACACAAACTATAGGACCCTTAATTACACGGTCCCCTACAATTGGTTGGCACGCTACTCTTCGTCAGTACTTTTGCACCTATGTCTAGCAGCACGCAGATTGGACCTGCTGGTGCGCTCATCTAAAGCAGAGCTTCCCACCAATTAGCATATCAATCCATCATCACCTCAGTGGTCTGCTGGCAATTAAGACTTTGAACCCGTCCTTGGAAGAGTTCTTAGCTCTGGAAAATTCAGGGGAGTGAAGGCACGCTCTGCCCTCATGCGTAGGTGTGAGCCTCTTGCTATGTCTAACTTCATCCTTCCACGTGACTGAAGACCATGATTTTGAGCTTTCACTGTCTTTAAAATACCATTTTTTAATAGACCTCTGACTTCTTCCTTATTTGTTAGTGTCTTTTGAACAGGAGTTTCGTTCTTTCCCACGATTTGTATCCAATGCTAGTTGACTTCAGCCTGATAAGACCTCGGCTTCTTGGCTTGGCTTCCTGGCTATCCAGCCTCACCTTTTCGAGATTAACTTTTAATTCATGTATTTTCTTACTGCGACACACTGGGAAGAGGCATTTCTTTTTTAGTCCAACTCTGGTATGACACGTAGTGGAAACATCCATGTCTTACTCTTTAGGCATACATGTGTATATATATATATATATATATATATATATATATATATATATATATATATATTATATATATATTGGCACATGCCGCAATCTATTCACTATAAAGCTAGCCTCAAGAATACTGCACCTACTTGCGTTTCTTTGGCATCTGTACACGTGTAAACTGACTTGACATCTCTACCAGTTCTGTGGCATAAGCTTCTTCACCGTGATCCCAAGATATCACTTATCTTTGATACTTTCTTGAAACCTTATAAAATAGCTGCATTCTCTAGTCTCTGCATCTTTTCTAGGCACGTCAGCTCAGCTCTCTGTGACGTCACCATTCATCTTGACCATTCATTTGCTCTGCTTTTTCTGGGATTTCATTCAAACGCCATTATATTTTCTTGTATGCAAGTGGTTTTCTCAGTGGGAACCTTAACTCCAGGATTCTCCCAGGTATCTGTATTTTCACTGGTACCGCATGGTTTTCGCATCCGGCCTCCCAACATATGGCAATAAGGGTCAGGTGGTTGAGGTGGGGGTACTTGGCTCCTCCTCTACACTCCCCCCTCTGGGCAATATCGACCGCTCTCTCATCATCCTTCAAATCCAGACATCTTGATCTGAAGAAGAACTTCTTTGGGATCCATATCTTTACGACTCCCTTCAGGCATCCTGCTGACTTCACATGGTCATCTTTGATCCAGGTCATGAGGCTGCATTGTCCATTTGGACTACAATAGATCCATCTTCCCACGTACTTCTTTTGATTACTTGGATACAGGAACTTCGTTCCTTCAGGTGCATGGATACTGGCCTTCACAAAGTCTCAGATTTCTTCATCTGTCAAGTCTTTGTCCTTCCATCCTGGTTTGACATCAATCACAATCTTCATCCCTAAGGCTTTCTTGGCTGTTTTCTTGCATTGTGAGATTATTATCTTGATCACACAAAATCCAAGCAATATCATTAGTATCAGAACTCCAAGAAACTTAACAATGTCTGCCATCCATTGTGGAACCCAAGAGAAGAGTGATCCAAACTAGCTATCATCAGTAATATATTCTACTTCGTCGATCATCTGGCTGTGGAGTTTTGTCATCATACCTATGGCCTCCGTCAAGGTTCCATTCTCGTCATCATGAGAAGGTATGAATGTGCAACATGATTCTCCAATTTTTGCACAAACACCTTCATCCATAGCTGTGATCATGTCCAGGATATATCTATTCTGGCTCTCAACTCTTATCTGATAGCATTGAATCCCTTTATGGTAGTGATGATTGTAGTAATTCCCATCTTGTAATCAGAAGCCATTTGGTATTTGCTCAAACCTGGACACTCGGCATGAAGATCAACGAAAACACTGAAGGTGTCTGGCTAAATAGCCTGTGCTCATAGGGAATAGCATCAAATGCATCTATATATCTTGCTGAGAAATAGTTCTCTCTCTTCATTATTCCTATCAGCTCTGCAGATCTCTTCTTTCTCAGGTGAGCATCTGCTTTTGGAAAACTGTCAAGGTTTAAGTCACTTTTCGGAATGACCAAGGCTGAAACATGAACATTCACTAGTGAGCATCATCCTCCCCAATCCTTGGGTAGCTTCATATATGCATTGGAACTACAAGCCCAATAGTGATCCATGAATATTGCTCTTCCAAGTATCATTCTTGGTACATCAAAGATTCGACCACAGTTCTGATTCCCTCCAACTTTTCTTGTGCCATTATTTAGGAAGCACTGCTTTGCACTCTCCAAAGGTACTATCTGTAAAGGTCCTCCCCTGTCTTCAACCCAGGTCAGCAGTTTAGCAAGCCTTGGCCATAGTGCCTACAACCATTCTGCACTATGTCAATGGTTGGTTTGTAGAAACCAATGTCCACCCAGGCTCTGCAGATCACCACTCCTTCTTCCCATCCATCTGGTGATAGTGCTGATCCCCAGATCTGCATTTGGCCTCTATTCTTCCATCTACAAATTTTTTTTTTTACTTCCCATCTGATTCTAGGTCCTTTTACTCCAGGCTTCTCGTACCTGATCACACAATTCTTAGTGTGAGCTCTGTTTCTTGTCTTTGCGTCCTGGATATAATCATCTTCATCTGTATCTGTCCATTCAGTTGCCCATTTGAGATAAGCATCTCGGCCCATAAACTGGCCTCTTGTTCGGCAAAGTGCTATGTGGGAAAGACAATGTGCTGTCTGGACGTCTATTTCAATAGCTATGAAAATCTTGGACCTCCCCATACTATAAGGCAGGAGTGCACATACAGAGCATTCCTCCTTTGAGGTTCTTCTTCCCACTTCCCTCATATGTTGATAACATAGGTTGTTTCCCAAATGTGCTGTACTATCCAGGTTATCATTTGGCTCAAAATCTTCCTCCCTAGTATCTGTTAGATCGTATTTTCCCTTTGTGACCTTCCACCAATATTTCATTAAGTATATCTGCATAGTTTCTTCTAACTGTTCCAATCACAGGAGCGCTCGTCAGTGGGCCAGATGTATTTGCATGCATTAACTGAGTAGGTTCATCGTTCAACGCCCATTTCTTTTGTCTCCCTTGTAAAGCCTGTCTCTGTTGTCCAAAAATAATATGTAAGACACTTTTTACATGCGACTGACTGTCAGTAACATTTACCTCAGACTTGGGTGATTACTCATCATTCTTTGGAACAGGGATAACTACATAGGTTCGTCTTTGCCTAGTAGTTGCCACGTTATACCTTCCTTCTGCTTAGGAAGATTCTCATGAGGCTTTACTCCTTGTACACCTATTTAATAGCGCACAGTGAGTGAAAGCAGTATTATTATGAACAGAATGCAAGCATAAATAACAGGTATGAGAACGTGCAGCATCAATTATTTACACAACGTGGACATCTCTCTGAATCTGGCATGATATTGCTACTAATGCTGCCCATTTTTATTGGCTAAGGAAGGAAAAATAAAACTTTAATGTGGCACCATTAGGTGCTGTTTCTAGGTACTGCTGATCTCACTTCATAAACTTCTTTGGTCACCTGACTGCTTACTGGACGATGAACGGGAATTCCCAGTGGATCGCACGAAGCAGCCTTTCACCAGACATGACATGATGATTTTCTTTCAGTATGAAACAAGTGTTCTTTTTTGCCAGCAATCCCTCGATCTGTCCCTCGAAGGAAAGCCTCACTCTGATCTCAGAGTTCTCTTGGAATAAGCATTTACTTGTACTATAATGTCTCTCAAAATCTCATTCAATGCTGCATTATTTCTTGGGTCCCTTAGAAAGGTACAGACAGCTGTGTGTCTATTAACAAGCTGTGTACACTCTTCAAGCAGGTGGTAAAAGACTAAACTGACCAGTCTGTGTGCGTTATCAGCTCATGGGGGCATTTGTACTTTCCCCACTGTATTCAGGAGCTGCATAACTTGCTCAATAATCGCTGTGAGCAATCTCCTTACAATTGGACCATTCTTAGGATCTTGCAGGAAAACGTGAATGCTAGTAGTTCTCCTCACAATTTCAGGATATGTGTGCAACACAAAAAGAAAAACTTCCAATATGATCCGTGAAACGTTTTCATTGGGTACCACTATGAGCAAATCCAAACAGGATTAATCAGCGTACTGTACTGTCTTGATATTGGGAAAAATCTTCCTCGGGACCAGCCCTTAGAGCAAAAATTACCCAATTCAGCCCAAAATACAGGTTCTATTGTGCCGAGCAGTGAACTCATGCTAGTGACAAATGACACCATCAAAATGTTTTAGTATTTATTCTAAACAGTGAATTTCAGCAACATTTTGGGATTCAAGTTAGAGAAGATTACAAAACACAAACTTAGAGAAATACAAAATATTGAGAAACATAGAACTTAGAGAAACAGAGAAACACAGTCTTACGCCCCTTCAATCAGCACTGGGAGACCCTGGCCCTCATAAGCTAGCTGTAACAAGCCCCGCTCAGAGGACGGCGCTACAGGGTGCCGACAGAGCAACAGGTTCCGGACACTTGATCTTGCTCGAACCAAGTCCACAGATCGATCTCCCACCTGAGTCATGTGGGCATGCATTTTTATAATCTCGTGCTGTCAGTCCATGACGCACAGTTCTAGAAGCTTACCTGTGCAAAATATAGGCTTGCTCACGGAAAAACCCAACTCTGTGAATTTCCACTGTGCTCCTTTTCTGTGCCCCTCCCTGTTTGGAGCCCATCTGCGCGAAAGCTCAGGAATGTCTTATCAATGCCTTCCCAGAGAAAGGAAGATTAGTTTACGAAGCCATGCAGGGCTACAGTTAGAAAGGCAGAATATTCTAAGAGAAGCCGAGATGAATTAACCCCATGTGAGCAAGCTCTAAAAGGCATGCACTCATAGCTTAGTGTTCATAGCGCTTACGATTGGCTATCTAAGCGCTATATAGGTGCCATAATGTTCCAAACACTCCAATAATTTCTATTAGCTACAGAGCTGGGGCCTTCGCCCTGCCTGTCTATCTACAATGCATAATGTGACCTACCACCCCTACTAGGCCTGCATATTCCTTGTAGCTCACTACTGCGTAATGGAAGTGCTACAACAGACTACTGTCAGCATTTTTGGCACATACTTTGAATAAACTATTGGCTTTCAGCGGCTAATGCTGTCATCTAAAGACCTGATTGGCAAATTTGCAATTTTGTGTATCACTACATGTACCCTCTTCCAGTTGTCGAAAACAAAATCAAGATCTGGCATATTTTTCTTCTGATCAAGACTTAACCATGCCTCAGTCCAATGTCAACAAACCCCTGTGACTAAAGAAGGGATATCTTCCCTGGACTCTTTCCCAAATGACTGAAAAGAGTGTTCGAAATAAGCCACAGTCCAATTAACTCTTTGTCTTTACTCGACAGCTTCTGTGTCCTTCTTCTTCGTCATAGACCTAGTCTGCACATGCTGAGGTTCTTCCCCGATGCTTGCTTCCGTAGGGTGCGGCGGTGAAGGGGATCTCTCCAACATAGATCTTTACGTCTCCCAAAAAAGTCCAAGCACGTCTGCCCTGCACTCTGACTGCAAACGGCATGATGTCTTCCACGATAAAAGGACCGTTGAAGCGGGGCTCATCCTACTTCTTTCTCGTATGGTTGCAGATTAGGATCGCATCTCTGGCAAATACTTTAGGAATACATAGTTCTTGAAATCCACTTGTTGAAGCATCTCTTTCTGTGTTCTGTACTGCCCCACACCCTTTTCGCCGTAGCTGATCTGAAATGACAGAAATACTTGAGGTCATACAAGTAAGAAAGTCACGTAGCTCCATTCCTAACAGTTCTGACATTGGCTGGGCATCACTTCTAACTCTGATTGGAGGTGTGAGGGGTGTCCTCATTCGCCTCCCTTTCACTATTTCATGGAGGGGGCAAGATGATGGTTCGAACCTGGTTGGTTCCTCAATGCATATAATGCCAGTGGTAGACAATGCAACCACCCTTTCTTCAAGGTAAGCTTCAATTTGGCTATTCTTTCTTTAAGCAAGCCATTGAGCCTCTCACAGTTCCCATTTCCTTGTGGATGATAAGCCAAAGAAAACGTGTGCTTTATACCAAGCAACAAGCCAATCTGTTCAAAAATGTGATTCGCAAAATGAGGACCATTATCTGATCTTAATACTTCACATATTCCCCATCTAGGAAATACTTCTCACACTAGGAATGTTGCTGCACAGGTGGAGTCTGGGTGTGTACACGGACCAGCTTCAATCCATCGTGAACAGGGACAGACTACTACAGTCATGAATCTATACCCATTACATACTTGCAGCATATTGACATTAGGTCTCGGGATAACTCCTTTAACCGTGCGCAGTGTGTGCCCAACAGTGAATTTTTGGCAAATGATGCAATTCGCTACATAGAATGCAATGTGTTCTAACAAATTTGGTGCAAACCAATCTTCTGCAATATTTGCAGCAAGGTTTTCTCTAGTTGTGTGCGCAGGGTACAGTAGCTGTTCCAGCACCACCCTTAATAAGGCTACAGGCATTACTGGTTTACCAGTACTGTCTTGTCGCCACAAAGCTTCAGAGGACTTTAAAGAACACCCTCTTCATGTCCACAGACCCTTCTCATCTTGAGGTGCTTCTCCCTGAACCTCTAATAATTGTGTCTTCGAAAGATTACAATAGGATTCACACACACTCTCAATCACCATTTTTTCATTTACATTAGGTGTATGAAATTACATGATAATTTCTGAGCATGCAGTGTGTTTGGCTTCGTCGTCTGCTGCTTGATATCCACATTAGATAAAGTCTGTCTTTTTAGTGTGAGCTGCGCATTTAACGACTGCGATGAATACTGGGAGTTGTAGTGCCTTGATAAGCCCATCTAAAAAGCAGCATGCTGTACTGGAGTGCCATCCGCTCAGAGGTAGCCCCTCCTTTTCCAACGTGCTAATCCTGCGTGGACCATCAACGTCACATAGGCGGAGTCACTGTACACCATTACTTCCTGGTCTGCATGATTCTCGAGCGCGACTATCGGCGCCACTGATTCTGCAGCCTGCGCTGTTAGTGAGATGGGTGTTGTGCACTTACCAATGTTTGAAACTCCCCATTGGCTGTGTGTAGTACCACAGCGGCACCTGTATATCTCTGCCCATCATTTTGATCGATCCTTGAAGAACCGTCAATAAAAACAATTTCTCCCCCTGCCAAAGCATTTTCTTTTATCCTAAGGGTTTCATCATAGAACTCTTCATAGTTCGCCAGTCATGCACATGCTCATCCTCTGCCAGTGGTTCAACTACAAACATGGCAGGATTCACTAGTTTGCATCAAACTATTTGAATCGCTGGATTGATATCACTACCTCGTAGACAGAAGGCCTTTGAGAAGTCAATCTCCCTTTCGGCTTCTCCAAGATGGCAAATAATGCATGCTCAACAAACAACGTCATAGAGCATCCCATCACTATACTTGCAGCCTTCTCATTGGCAAACACGGTGGCTGTCAAAGATTGTTCGCACAGAAAATGACCCCTCATTACTGGGTCCAGAATCCAACTGTAATATGCAAGGGGCTTGTACCCCAATGTGGTTCTTTGTGTGAGGACTGCCATCATAACGGTACCATCCGTATGCAAGAATAAAAAATTCCTCAGCATAATTAGTAATCCCTAAAACTGGAGCTGTACAGATTGCCTTTTTCAATTCATAAAACCCTTCTTCCATCCCCTCAGTCCAAACAATGTTCTCTTGCGTTGCTTGTGCTTTCTTTAGAGCTTGTATTAAAGGCCTTATGTATGAACTGTAGTCAAAGACCCATGCTCTAACATAGTTACATTGTCCCAAAAATCTTTGCATATGCTTTATGGTGTATGGCTATGTGGTTTTCAAAATAGCTTCAGCTCTCTCAGGAGTAACCTTTATTCCTTCATGCGAAATCAACTGGCCTAAGTACAACACTTCCTGTTGACAATACTGTAACTTCTCCTTGTCAACTTTATATCCTTTGTCAACAAGCATAATCAACTGAATAGAATCACATCTGTGCTCCAAACTAAAATGTCATCTACGTATTGCAACACAACACTTTCCAGATTAAATTTGCTCAAATCCATCTGGAGAACTCTATTGAAAATCGATAGAGACTCACAATACCCTTGAGGTAATCTTGTGCTTTTCAATTTCGTCTGTCTGAACGTAAATCACATCAGATCCTGCAAATCTTTGTGTAAGGGGATTGAGAAAAATGCATATGTCAAATCAGTCACAGTAAAATATCATGCTTCAACAGGTATGTTACATAAGATTGGAGCAGGATTAGGGACTAGAGGGAACTCGGCCTCTACAATCTGGTTATGTCACGCTCTACGGACCCCTCCCGAGCTTCCTTCTCACCTGTTTCTTCTATGGAGCTGTCTGGGGTTTCAGAGTCCTTCTTTCTGCAGGGTTTCTGAGGCTCCTTGATCTTCTTCTCCTTTTTCTGATGTAAGTAAGGGCGAGCTCCCTCGGAATCCACCTTGGCCTGAAGAGCAACCCAGACCTAGCAGGATTCCAAGGAGCAAGCTCCCAAAATAAACAGGGAAAAAGTCACAAAGGCACAAAAAGCCCTGTTGGAATGTCTTGGTAGAGGACATAGATTAAAGTCCTTCTCTTGATGTGAAGACGATGTGCACAGAAAAAGTCAAACAACTTCCCAGCGGGGAAGATCTGGTCTCCCAAAATGTTAAGTGCTCCACTGAAATCCTTTGGTAGCGCACACTGGATAGCAAAGTATTCCTGGGATAGAATCTAGCGAAGAGATAAATGAGTACAGAGTGGGGCATTTCCAAGAAAGGAAAAAAGAATACAGCACCTCTGAATCCCCTTGAAGAAAAGGAAATTATAGGCACTGTGGATTATAAGGAAACACAGAAGTAACACCTCAAAGGAAGAATAAACTGCTGTCGAGACGGCCAATAAGTTCCACAGCAGAAGAACACAGAAAGCGTTACAACGCAGCGCTGCGAGTCTCAGAGAGAGAGTGAGCCTCGAGCGCGGTGAAAGAGTATCAGCAGGAGAAAGCCACGAAGCGCAGTGAAAAAAGAAAATCAGACTAACGGTAAGTGGAAAGCGTGACACCTCTAGGAATGGCATCTGGGAAAGAGTGAAAGCCGCAAGGGAAGCTAAAGACCACCAAGTGAGAAAGAGAAAAGTCAGAACAGACAGACGCATGATACAGAGTAAACTTAGCAGTACGCGCACAGGCGGCGCCGAAAGGTTTAGAAAGAGAAAAAACAGACCGAGTGGAACAAGAGAAGCCGTAGACAGACTGGATCGCCATAGGCTGTGAGATGAAAGAAGACAAGGAAAAAACAAATAAGTGCCACAGAAAAGAGGTTGGGGATGAGACCCCGGGACAAAAGATAGCAAACAAAATCTACGATAGGGAACAGCTGGAACTCCTACGAGAGATCCCGCAAGCGTCTTTCCGAAGAAAACACGGATACAACGCAAGGAGGGATTGGCTCTGCCTACCCTTATAGAGACGGCAACTATCTTGCTAGAAGTCTAGACCGCAGGGAAAATGCTGCAGATTAAGTGTATCTCCAACGTTGCATAGCTTCCAGGGATGGTGCATGACAGGTTAATCGTGTGAATGTCTTGAATTAGCCTCCATGACACCCCCCCCCCCCTTGGATTTCTAAATAGGGTAGACTGATGTATTACTCAGTGACTCTGACGTCACCAGGATGCCTTGATCCATCATGGCGGAAATTGTCTTAAAAATACCTTCATCTGCCTCTTGAGACATAGGATACTGTCGTGCTCGAAAGATAGAATTGCTCCTGGCTTCAATTTAATCTTTACTTCTCCAACCCCCTTCAATAGGCCTACATCATAAGGGCCTGTAGTCCATAATGAGACTGGCATTTTTGCCATGTCTTCATCAAAATAATCGGGACGCTTTTGTGCTATCATCATTTTCTGAGGAACCTCTCATTTGATGGCTCGTACCCAATAAGTAATGCTCATTTCAAACACTACTTTGTCATCAGATGGGTGATCTCCAAACAGATCTTCATCAGTGACGTCAGTTAATCTGTATCCCTCCCCGATGGCGATTACTGTGCACCATCATCTTCCTTCATAATCATTTCCATCAAGCAAAGCCACGTTTCCGTGCACTATGGCCACTTGTAGTTCTAAAGGAAAGATTTCCCCTTCCTATTCATCCATAGGTATCTTAGGCCTGAATAAAAATTCATCAGGTATTCTCACAGTTCTGCCTACTAGGCTTGGTAGCCATGTCAACAAAATGCATACCCCATAATGAAACACTTCAGGTTCCAACGGGACTGCTCTCATGGTCACTTGTCCTGAAAACGCCATAATAAATTCACTCACCTTTAAATAATGCATTCCTGGTGTTGAACACACTATACCTTCATCAGTAAACGAAATGTTCATATTCAACTTGGTCATTAGATCTCGACCTAATATAT
The DNA here is from genome assembly GCF_040938575.1 of Ambystoma mexicanum. Lineage (NCBI taxonomy): Eukaryota > Metazoa > Chordata > Amphibia > Caudata > Ambystomatidae > Ambystoma > Ambystoma mexicanum. The sequence goes on from NC_090934.1 coordinate 1,272,593,063, forward strand.
TGACAGGTGTCTGCCTTGAATACAGCAATGGCACCAACATGTTGCATTGTCCTACAGAGACTGGTAAAAGGAACTCTGCTTGTAACTCCTCTGAAACCTTGAGTATTCATGGCATTGCCAGACATTGAAAATATTCCCCCCTTCTATACACGAGTGTATTGCACCCGTACCTACTAAAAATGAAAAAACGTTTGCCTCCTATACTGACGTCTACCCTCGGTTCCTCGTGAGGATTTGGCATCACAGATAGTATTGAACACATCAAGAGTGAGCTGTCCTATTGTAGATACAGCCTCATTCCTGTACCTGTAAAATGATTCCCTCCCTCTACAGTGACACCTCCTACACTAGGAGTCATTAATTGCCCCATACTTGTGCTTTGCTGTATCTGCATATGTGAATGCTGCGACTGCCCTTGCGGCGTATTCACTGTTGCTTGCAGCGTTTGAACAATTTGCTGCATTCTTGGCGCTTGTGCCTGTTGCACTGCTCGACTCTGAGCAAACCCATCTCCACTCTGCTGTGAATACGCAGGCGGGTTTGAAGTCCCCCCTCTTGAAAATTGACCATTCTGCACAAACCCTTGACTTCTACACATACGAGCTAAATGTCCTGTCTTCCACATGCCCAACATACAGGAGGCGGAAATCTCCTATTCTGCCCAACCTGCATATCTTGATTGTCATTCTGCATCCTTGATTGTCACTAAATCTGACCATCTCACTTCCTTATCCATTGTAAAACAACCCTCAGGACCACATACGTCGCCCCTCTCTTTTCCATGGAAGGTGTCTCTATCTTCATCTGACATTTCCTGTGCCCAACTCATATAACTTCTCTTCTCCTCACCTGTGTGTAGAGTCAGTCTATCTGAAGACAACTCCTTGGGCCTCGTATTACATGAGGCTCCCTCTATATCGTACAACGGTGTACTCTCAAGTTGATCATTTTTTCCCTTTCCATTTTAATTCTTTCTGGGCTCTCATGTCATGATAAACTTTATCAATCACTTTCCCAATGTTTCTTGAGTCAAACTCGTCCTCTAGATTTACTCTAGATGGGCCTGGTAATGACTCATATTCCGGGAAAGACTCCTCTATGTCCTACCATGCTACTTCTGGATTGGGATTCCTTACCTCCTTCTCCAGGCGATCGAGATCAGGTGCTCTTTGACGTCTTTTTTGTTCTATGTCATCATCAAGCTCTCTGCGCTTTCTTGCTTCCTCCCTCACCCTGTCTTCCTCTTTTTTCTTCATATCCCTTCTGTCATTTGCCCACCGTATCTTCTCATCCTTTCATCATTGCATTCTTTTATCCCTTGACTTCTGTTCTTCATCTTCTATTCTTTTCCTTTCTAACCTTTCCAGCTCATCGATTGCTCTTCGTCTATTATCTCGTTTACTCTGCTCCTCTTCTTCTTTCCTGTTTGTTCAACTGTTCATCTTGATATAACTGCTCTCGTCTTTGTCTATCTTTTCTTTTTGCCTCTTCTTCTTTCGATCATTCCTCCCTTTCCCTATCCTTTTTATCTTACCCATCTTGATCTTCTCTTTGTCTTACATCCTTGATGCCTTTACCATCGAGTTTGAGCAAAATCTCTCCACGCATCGATTTGTTCTGTAGAAGTGCTAACTCGTCAGCTTTATCTCTTTCTCCCTTCCATCTCTTTATTTCTCTTCCTATATCTAAAGATGTGCTTGCTCGATCACTTCTCTCTGTCGCGTCTCTCCTTCTCCCTCAGGACCTTAGGACATCTTTCTCCATATTTTTCTCTGAGCCCTCGTCATTTTTTTGCGCAGGCGACTCATATTCTGGTTACTACACCCTGTCGCTGCCTTAAGCTCCCTCACTGGGTACAACCCATTATCTTTCTTGTTTACGCCGTCTTTTCCCAGCGGGGCGGGGGAGCAGAGGGCTGCTCACCCACCTCTTAGCATATATTAAGGATCCAATCTATAGGAGGGGGCTCTTCTCTTTCCTCCTGGTACATTTTCCAAAGTTCTGAGCTCGCTAGTTGTTTGCCTACCTTTTTTCCCATATATGCTGCATTCAAATATGTCGTCATATGCTGCAGGATTACCTTAGATAGTGACCCTCCTTGCGGCCACGGCATAAACATTTTGTCTGCGGTTCCCTTGACCCATTCCACACTATACTGTCTAAGCTTAGGTGCATCTTTCGGGCAATTGTTTGCAGAGGTGCACAAGTGGAATAACAGCCTTCATTTTTGACTTGTCACTCTTGACTATCAATACTCGTTTGCCTTTTTCACAGATTTAGAAGAAATAAGTTTCAGAAAAATAATATAATATAAGCGTGCACCAATCGTCGCAGGCTACAATCCCTTTAAATCACATTTTTTTACTTTACTCTTGCTAAAAAACACCATCGACTTAAATTGAAACAACCAATTAAATTTTCCAACCTTGTGTTTCTCCTTTTTTCAACAATCACTTTTAACTATTACTTCATCACCAACATAAAACATACAGACATACTCAACCGGTCACATATATCTCTTATGATCTTTTCTCTAAGAGTCGTCTTGCCCTCTAAATCAATACTCCTACAGAGTTTAAATAAACATCTTTAAGTTATGTCTTTAACCAAATTCATCCTCTACTGCTTCCGCTATGGGATTTTAGGTTAAGATTTCTTCTGATGCGTTCTTTAAAATGCAGGCACAGCTTGAATTCTATTATTGTGGCACTCTCCTCAGGATACCTCTTAATTGCTTGGCCTCGCACAAGTCAATTCTATTCAATATTTAAAACTCTTACTCTCGAGTTATGTTTATCCCACCTCCCTCTGTTACACTTCTTTCTGTTATCACTTCTAGTCACTCATTACCCATACACAGTTTTGCCACCTTGCTCAGTTTTTACTCACCATTCGCATGTTCATCTTCCAACTCTGTGGATCATACGCCTCTTTTACCGCCTCTCCAACTGCCCATTCGTTCAGCTTCTCATAGACTGTGGGAGGGGATTCTATCTGAAACCGGAGGGACCCGTCACACCCTACTTGCAAGATTTTAGCAATTTAAACTAAACCACTATCTACGGGGAGCTTCACGTCCTGTTAGCTGAATGGCAGAGGTTTGAGATTTTTCTGGGACTCCAAAGTTTACTTATGTCGATGGATTATTTAAACCATCCTCTCTGCTACCAAGTGAACTGAATAACCTCAGCCCTTTAAGATGAGTAGCAATTACCCTGGAAATGGATGGGGATGCAGATGTTATTCATACATCAATAATCGAAATAACTCAGGTAGTTGGCAAAAGGATAACTGTTTTATTGTCAGTTATCTAAAACAGGGAGTACAACGAATATCAACGAATTCGCTAGATCCTCTTACTCAACGAGTTTCATAAAAAACTGAGCTTTTATATCAAAAATTTGTCATCATTGACATTGACCTACGTCACTACCAACGTCACCCTACGTGGCAAACTACAAAAACCTAGTGACAACTGTGATAGGCTCTTAGTGACCATCTAAGTATATGTTCTATACTAGTATGGGACAGTGAGGGAAAGTGATAGGTTTCTTAACATCAGGTGGGACAACTAAGCCCTCCCTTCAAAATGGCCACTATGAACGTCACTAAATACACAACGTCCCATTGGCTACACAAACTATAGGACCCTTAATTACACGGTCGCCTACAATTGGTTGGCACTCTAACCTTCGTCAGTACTTTTCCACCTATGTCTAGGTGCACGCAGATTGGACCTCCAGGTGCAGGTGAGCTTGTCTAAAACAAAACTTCCCACCAATAAGCATATAAATCCATCATCACCTCAGTGGTCTGCTGGCAATTAAGACTTTGAACTCGTCCTTGGAAGTGTTCTTAGCTCTGGAGAATTCAGGGGAGTGAAGGGTCGTTCTGCCCTCATGCGTAGGTGTGACCCTCTTGCTCGTCCAACTTCATCCTTCCACTTGACTGAAGACCATGATTTTGAGCTTTCACTGTCTTTAAAATACTATTTTTTAATAGACCTCTGATGTCTTCCTTATTTGTTTGTGTCTTTTGAACAGGAGTTTTGTTCTTTCCCACGATTTGTATCCAATGCTAGTTGACTTCCGCCTGATAAGAACTTGGCTTGGCTTCATGGCTCATCCAGACTCGCCTTTACGAGATTCACTTTTAATTCATGTGTTTTCTTATTGCGACACACTGGGAAGAGGCCTTTCTTTTTTAGTCCAACTCTGCTATGACACGTAGTGGAAACATCCACCTTTTACATACATGGATATCACATATATATATATATAGGCGCATGCCGCAATCTATTCACTATAAGGCTAGCCTCAAGAATACTTTGTCTGCTTGCGTTTATTTTGCATCTGTACACGAGTAAACTGATTTTATATCTCTACCAGTACTGTGGCATAAGCTTCTTCACCTTGATCCCAAGATATCACTTATCTTTGATACTTTCTTGATGCCTTATAAAATATCTGAATTCTCTTGTCTCTGCATCTTTTCTAGGCAGGTCAGCTCAGCTCTTTGTGACGTCACCATTCGTCTTGACCATTCATTTGCTCTGCTTCCTCCGGGATTTCATTCAAACAACTAACATATTTTCTTGTATGCAAGTACGGTTTTCTCAATGGGAACCTTGCCTCCAGGATTCTCCTAGGTATCAGTATTTTCACTGGTACAGCACAGTTTTTGCATCCGGCCTCCCAACATATAGGCAATATGGGTGAGGTGGTTGATGTGGGGGTACTTGGCTCTTCCTCTACAAAGCCCATCTTGAATGGATATCATTTGCCAATGTATATCCTTTATCTTGCTCTGTCTCGTCTGTTTGCACCCCTCCTCTGTGTGCCCACCCCTAGTGTCTTCTCCCCTCACCTTTGTTTCCCCCCTTTCCCCTCCCGCCCTTCCCCCTGCATCCTGTATGGTGCTCTCTGTCCCTCCTTCTCTAACTGCATTGCTATTGACTATCCTGTCTTTCTTATTAAGTCTGGTAGGAAGAAGTTCAAAAGGGATATCCTGGTCTCCAACCCAGGCCCCCTATTGCTGATATCTACACCAGCGCTTCCTCCAGACAGACCCTCCCTGACATCCTTTTTGTCATTCCTTCTCCTGGCCTATGGACTCCACATATGATCTCTGTGCTCTCTCCTTTTTACTCCTCCCCCATTATTGGTGGCACCTAGTGGGAAGCCCTTCTGGCCCCCTTCCACTCCTCTAAGACCATTATTAATATTTGCCTAAATGGCATCGTCTTGGTCCAAGGCCCCCACGCCAACTCCCTCCTTTTTGATAGACACTTCTCACGCCTCATCATTTCCTTTCTCCTCCTGCTGTCCCTTCTTTCCCTTCTCACGCTCCTCTGCCTCCACCCCCTGCCACCTCTTTGGCTTTCTCTACTTCTCTGGCTGCCCTGTTGCCTCCCTCCTCTGCCACCTCTCTGGCATCTGCATCCTCCTCCTTGGCTACCTTGCCCTCTCCTCCTTGCTCCTTTGCCCCCCCCCTGAGGCTCCTTCTACACTTCTGTAGGACGTACCTCAGACCTCCACAGAAGTCTTTCAAGGTTGGCAATCTTCTCCACATTGCCACTCTCAACTCTCGCTCAGCTGTCAAACACTCCTCTGTCTCGTGGAAGAATTCGGCCTTGATGTTCTCAGTCTGACTGAGATGTGGTTCACGGCCAGATCTGTCACCAGTTTTGACACACTCTTCCCTGATGCCTACAAGATCCTCTCCATGCCCAGAACCAACAGTCCCAGTCGGGGTGTAGACTTGATCTTCCCGGTGTGGATCCCTGCCTCTATCATTCCTATGCAGGTCTATTCCTCCTTTGAGTGCCTGGTCTGCAGGCTCTCTCTCTCACATCATGACACAGCCATTTCCAACCTCCTTTGTTCTATCTCTGACACTCTCGATGTATTTACCCCTCTCATGAGGATCCACTTGAAGCCCAAAGCCAAGTGCAACTCTTGGTACCACACATACCTTGTCACCCTTAAACGCAAGAGTAGGTTGGGTGAGAGGAGATGGAGGGCCTCTTGTACATCCTCTGACAAACTGTCCTGCCTCCTGCTCCAAAGGCAATACCGACTCTAAAAAGAGAGCACATATCCAAGCCTGCATCTCTGCGGCATCTAACAACTTGGCCGGACTCTTTAAAATCTGCAAGGAGCTGGCCAATCCAGCTGCAGTCTCTACCTCTCCTGTTCCTTCCCAGACCCTCTGCACAGCCTTGGCATCACATTTCATCACTAAAACCCAGGACAGCCTGTCCACCCTCTCTTCCTCTCCTCCTTCTTCCTGTAACTCTGAACTCCCTGTGGCTGCCTCTCCTCCTCCCTTCTCTTCCTTTCCTTTGTTCACCCCTGATGATCTTTCTAGACAAGTCCGATCTATGAAAGTCTTGTCAAAACAGGTTCTTCCCTGTTCATCCAAAACCATCAAGGACCACATTGACTCCCTCACGCCAGCATTGGCCGACTTCTGCAACCACTCTTTTGCCACTGGAACCTTCTCCTCACCTCTGCACTCCCTTGTGCATCCTCTTCTTAAGAAACCCTCATCTAACTATTGCCTGATCTCCATTACTCCTTTCCTGGGCAAACATTTGGAAAAGCTGGCCATCTCTGAGCTTAAACTCCACACTGAATCTGTTGGTTGTCTCCATGACCATCAGTATGGCTCAAAGCGTCCAGAAGCACGCAAACTGCTCTCCTAAACATCCGTGAAGACCTGCTCTCAAACCTCTACACTAACCATCCTTCTGTCCTTATCGTCCTCGATCTCTCTTCTGCTTTTGATAACGTCAACCATGCCATCCTGCTCAACCGGCTCTGTGATAACCTGGGTATCACTGACCAGGCCCTGGCCTGGCTTCTCTTTCTCTCTTTCTCTCTCTTCCTCCCCTGCCCCCCTGTGGCGTACCCCAAAGGTCTAATCTTTCTCCTTGGCTACGCACTTCTTGGCCACCGCATAGCTGCTCTCTGCTCCAACTTTCAGTGCTATCCAAATGATACTCAGCTCTCTTTCAGGCTCCCCTCAGCCACCTCTTCTCCCTCTCTCATCCTGGATTGTTTGTCCCCAATTCAGGAGTGGTGTGCCATCAATGACATGCCTTAATGCCAGCAAGACAGAGATCCTCCTCATCGGATCGCCAGTGCCCTCCTTTCCTCTCACTCTCTGGCCGCCCACCCTGAACCCTCTTCCTGCTCCTACCTGTGAGGCTATGAACCTGTGGGTTATCTTCAACTCCACACTCTCCTTCTCTCCTCACATCTCTGACATCTCTAAGAAGTCAAACTACCAGCTGCACCTCCTCAGGTGTATTCTTCCTTTCCACACTTTCCCCCAGAAGCTCACTGTCTCCAGAGCTCTGGTCTCTCTAGGCTGGACTACTGCAATAGCCTCTTTCTAAATCTGCCTGCTTCTACTCTCCGCCCTCTGCAACTCATCCAGAACAGGACTGTAATACTTGTCATTGGCCTCAAGCCCAGGCATCGTATCTCTCCAACACTGAAATCTCTTCATTGGCTCCCAGTGGCGGCAAGGATCAGGTTCAAGACCCTCTGCGTCATCCACAAGGCTGTCTGGGGCCTGGGACCGCAATACCTCCAACTCTCTCTACCGAAATATCTTCCTACTCTAGCTCTCCGCTCCTCCAACTCCTTGAGGGTCAGTCGCTTCTCCAAGCAACAAGTTGGGGGCATATCTCTTTCTTCGGCTGGTGCCTCCCTGTGGAACAGCCTCCCTGCCTCTGAAACTTGAGCAGAACCATCTCCGGTTCTGAATCACCTCAAGACCTTCCATTTTGCTTCTGCCTTCTCTCTTCCTCTCCTCTGCTGATCTCCTATCTAATCCATGCACTTGTCACCTGGTCACCCTCTGAATTCAGGCCCAGGTCCCTGCCTGTCCAGCTGCAAACCCTCACTGCCTCTTGGCACCCCCTGCACTTTTGGTCTGTATCTGTAACCCTGCAGTCCCTCTCCTGCACTTATCAGACACTTGTCTGCACTTTTGATACCCTCACTTGCCACCCATTGGCTGCACGACTTGCTGTTTCCTGTTGTTTCCTTTGTCCTGCACTTGTCCCATCCTCAAAACCCTCACACCCCCCGCACTTCTCCCCTCACCATTCCCCTGCGTGATCTGAATGTCACTAGGCCTAGCAAGATCGTTGTTTTTGGTACTCCCTCTGTTTCCCCCCCTTGCCGCGCCTTGATATATATATATATATATATATATACACCGAAATATATATGTATATATTCAGGGAAAAAACTTTGTTAAAGGGACGTTATGGTAAAGTTGCGCTACTAAAAACCTATGAAATTCAGTGAAAAAACTTTGTCAAAGGAACGTTATGGTTCCAAGTAAAACCGAAAAACCCTTGAAATTCGCCAGTTATGGTAAGCTAAGCAACCATAACTCGCGCCACCACCGTGCACTGCTAAGACTTACACCCAGGACATCAAAGATGACATCACAAATGTCATTGATGACATCACTGATGACCTCACATGTCTGGCTCACTCTTTTTTCTTTTGCTGACATATCGTTCCTTTGACAAAGTTTTTTCACTGAATTTCATAGGTTTTTAGTAGCGCAACTTTACCATAACGTCCCTTTAACAAAGTTTTTTCCCTGAATTTCATAGGTTTTTAGTAGCGCAACTTAACCATAACGTCCCTTTAACAACGTTTTTTCATTGAATTTCATAGGTTTTTATTAGTGCAACTTAACCATAACGTCCCTGTAACATTTTTTTTAACTAAATTTTAAAGGTTTTTATTAGTACAACGTGACCATAACATCCTTTTCAATAGATGAAGACCACTAACATCTTATGTCCTCAAAGTGGGAATGCCGGGTGGTAAAAAAAACAAAAAGATTTTCCTTCCTACGCCGGGACGCCTGCGGCGTCTCGTGTCGGAAGGAAAATCTTTTACCAAGATGGCCACCATGGAAAGGGAAGGTGGGGTGTATAAAGAACACAACGGCGCATGAGCGGGGTTGGGGGGGCACAGGGGAGACACATGGGCATGAGCGGGGGGGTGAGAGGGAACAGGGTACAAACGGGGCATGAGCAGGGGGTGGGGGAAAAGGAAGGAAACACAGGGCATGAGCGGTGGTGGGGGGAACACGAGTGAGACACGGGGCATGAGCAGCGGGTGGGGAGGAACATGAGGGAGACACGGGGTATGAGCAGAGGGTGGGAAGGAACACGAGGGAGACACAGGGCATGAGCGGGGGGGGTACAGGGCACATACGGGACATGAGCGGGGGTGGGGAGGAAAGGAGAGAGACAAGGGGCATGAGCAGGGGGTGGGGGGAACAGGAGGGAGACACGGAGCATGAGCGGGGGGCGGGGGGTAACACGAGGGAAACACGGGGCATGAGCGGGGGTGGGGGGAACACGAGGGAGACACGGGGCATGAGCAGGGGGTGGGGGGCAACAGGAGACAGACACGGGGCATGAGCAGGGGGTGGGGGCAACAGGAGACAGACACGGGGCATGGGTGGGAGCAAGAGGGGACAGACACGGGGCATGAGCGGGGGGTGGGGGGAACAGGAGACAGACACGGGGCATGAGCGGGGTAGTGGGGGGCAACAGGAGAGAGACACGGGGCATGAGCGGGGGGTGGGGGGCAACAGGAGAGAGACACGGGACATGAGCGGGGGGTGGGGGGTACAGGAGACAGACACGGGGCATGAGCGGGGGATGGGGGGCAACAGGAGAGAGACACGGGACATGAGCGGGTGGGGGGAACAGGAGACAGACACGGGGCATGAGCAGGGGGGCAACAGGAGACAGACATGGGGCATGAGCGGGGGGGTGGGGGGGTACAGGAGACAGACACGAGCATGAGCGGGGGGTGGGGGGTACAGGAGACAGACACGGGGCATGAGCAGGGGGTGGAGGGGTACAGGAGACAGACACGGGGCATGAGCAGGGGGTGGGGGGCAACAGGAGAGAGACACGGGGCATGAGCGGGGGGTGGGGGGAACAGGAGACAGACACAGGGCATGAGCGGGGGGTGGGGGGAACAAAAGAGACAGACACGGGGCATGAGCGGGGGGTGGGGGGCAACAGGAGAGAGACACGGGGCATGAGCAGGGGGTGGGGGGAACAGGAGACAGACACGGGGTCCTTATAACTGCACCGTCTTTCCACCTGCACCAGGCAGAGAAGGACAGGACAGGCGAGGGAGAAACTGCTACAAGGACAGGTGGGGCGCAGAGCACATCCCTTCCAGAATCAGTGATGGGCCTTAGACGCTTCTGCCAGTCTCACGCCACTCCCACAACAATAACTTTTTGCAAATAAGAAGAAGCTGCCTGTCAAAAGGCATTTGTGCAAATTCATTCTGAGAAATCTCTGACCCCACTGAATGCATCAGCTTATTTCCCTTGCAGTTGCATGCAGTGATCGAAGTGTACCGAAAAAGTAGTGGCACTGGGACTCCGGCGAAGGACATAGCAGGAAGGAAAGGAGCAACGTGCAACACATTTTCCAAGGATTGCAGTCATGCTGGTTGACAGCCAATTGAGTTGAAATAGATTTCAGTTTAGCTGTTAGTGACATCTGGTGGTTAAGTGGAGAAGTGTGCTTTAACCTCATAAAGAACAGTTCCGGATGGTGGAGAAGGTTGCAAAAAGTAGTGGAACTGTTAACAGTAAAAAATAAAAGTAGTGTGCACACTTGCCACACACAAATGAAAGAAATGTTTCGAGAATTGGGGGCAAGATTTTTGAGAGCATACAGAAATAAGTAGGCACACCGTAGCAAGTACCTTCAAGTACCGCTTGGCCGCTGGACTCTGTTCTTCCTTTTTGGATAAAGACTCTTTCTCATAAGGACTTGCTATGAACTGCATTGCCCATCAGGCACTGCTTTGTACAACGGGAATGCCCACCTTTAAGGCGTGTTTAAAAACAGCAAGGCACGCGCACCGCAGCAAGTACCTTCAAGTACCGCTTGGCCGCTGGACTCTGTTCTTCCTTTTTGGATAAAGACTCTTTCTCATAAGGACCTTCTATAAACTGCATTGCCCATCAGATGAACAGCTATGCATAAGCTACTAACTTACTTTATTCACTGTTATACTGTTATATGCTCTAAAACATTGTATTTACCTCTGTTTAGGCACTCCTTTGTACAACGGAAACACTCATTTTTAAGGCATGTATAAATACAGCAAGTCGCGCGCACCGTTACAAGTACCTTCAAGTACCACTTGGTCACTTAGCCGTGAAGCTGCGGCGCTGCGGCAGAGAACTATAACCTTTAATACTTGCAAAAATTCTAATGCTATCCTTTATTTGATTCCATCACGTTAGGCTAATTTTATGTAACACTCGTGCTCTCGTGACCACCTGCGAGCAATTAGTCAAGTGAAAATCACACTCCTGAACGGGTAGCAGAATACTGGAGTCTGGTTGTCTCTCATGCGTACTTATACACTTAAGTCTAACATGCCTGAGATGCCTGAGCTCCCATTAACCCCCAGGAGTAATCCCTCCAAATCTGCTGGAAAACCAAAATGCATGGCCATTCGCAAAAACATAACACTTGCACCTGTGCCAAAAATTCCTCTTTCCAATCAAGATGTACATACTTTCTGTGCTTTACCGAAAGGGAACGATCAAGTTTCCGCCTCCGACTCTATGAGAACGGATGGACCTTGCAGCTCCAATACAGAAAATCTACAACAGCTGCAAAGTAAGGAACAGGTTCCCGCTCTTGATTCTAGGTGGACGGAGGAGGAATCACTCAGCTCCACTACACAAAATCCACAACAGCCGCAGAGTAAAGAACAGCCGCCTCTGCTGCTATGGGAATGGAGGGATTTCCCGAATCTAATCTAGAAAATATACAATACCCGCAAGACAAGAACCTCATCATAGAAAATACACACCAGCCACAAAGCAAGGAACAAACTGTCTCAGACAATACTATATTACAAACAGTAAAATCCCCTTGCCTGAATCAAAAATCGATGGTACAGCTATCTTTTGTAGCTGAAGAAGTGGAGAACATTGAAGTTTTTCCAAACGTATCAATACAGGGAAGTATTGCGAACCTGAATTCTCACAAGTGTCAATATCACCTGACTATCGAGCTCCTTGCTCAATGGATGCCAGTGCATCGCTTGTGGCTTCCTTTATCCAACCGACTCCAAGACGTCGACTTACAACTACAGAACCTTTAGCTATATCCACTAATGGTCTACTCAAAATCACTCTAACCGCAGTAAATACAACGATTAGAAGTCTCCATAGGATGTTTGAATCACTCTAACAAAAAATAAATCACCAATCTGTGCAAATTGAAGAAATCGCTACTTGGATAAAGTCGCATTCTTATGTGATGAGCTTGCAGGATTCCAACAGAGACCAAAATACAAGCACAAGAGACAAACATCCACAGATTGTACATCGGCAGTACCCACCTTTTCTCAAATAATATGTTCCGTGGAAAGCCCTATTCCTGCTAACACTGAGCCTAATTCTTCATGGATCAGCGTGGATAAACTGCCATCCAGCCCGCAATCATTGCCGGTGGTGGAAACGTAGGATTTCTTCCATAAACGAGCCCGTCAAATGAATCACCCGAGACATCTTATCTCGAAACCATGTCTAATAGCCTCTAAATCAAGGCGTATAGCGAAGGCGAAACCACGACTCCCAACGATTGATCTCACTCAAAAACCTACACCTGAAATTAATCAAGCGATTGCTATTAAACAATTGGTGGACACAACAAGTCAAACTTATGCACCGTCAAGTGAAACGCAATTGACAAGTGTACTTACTGTGGCACCGATTCAAACGCCAACTTCAACAAGTCAAGTCACAAAGGCGCACCGCAAGATCAAACGGTGAACTTTGCGGTAAAAACTGGAAGTCACTCACCGCTTGATCACTCACCGTTAAATGCCTTGGTGGCACCATCAGAAGAAACATGGGAAACCCAGTTTGGCACAACTGCACCGCTAAAGAATGTCACGACAAATGAAAATCTAAGTGCTCCATCACAGCCGAGAGCCTCACCAAAAAAAGCGAGAAACTGAACTTACATCACTGAACGCTCGGATCAAATGAAAGCAGCAGTTGATGAATATTTATCTCAATGCCTAAACAACTGTAATATGGCTAACATCATGAAGGAAGCAAATCGGGAAAATCGCCAAAATATACAACGAACAGCACAATTTCCAACTTTGAATTATGAGGCACAAGCAGTGCAGCAAAATATACAACGAGAAGTAGAACCTCCCATCACGAGCTACGAAGCACAAAATCACAAAACGGTGAGCTTCAAAAAACAAGAACAAATAATGAATGAGACACATGAGAGACGATCAAAAAAAGACACAAAGAAGAACAACTTCCGAGATTACCATACATTAATATTTAAATGTCGAAATGCACCGTATGCAAAATACGATCTATGCAGATCGAGTGTTCTAAATGTCTTTGGTGAATTGCACGAACTGGAAGACATCGCATCATCAGATATCGATCAGGTGGAATTTTTGTGCGACAGTAATCTCTCAATTGTGCGTTTATGGATAAAATCTGGCCTGGTGTTAAATACCTTATGGCGAGCAAAGATGGCACTGTTTGAAATGGGCTTTGTATTAGCCCAAGATCCTGAAAGAACCTATAACAGCAATCATGACCAAAAAGCATCTCAAAAACAAATCCAACAGGATAAACAACCACAACCGGAGTTTCAATGCCGCTTTTGCAAATTACCTCCGAAGGCATAACCATTACTGACTACAATCAAACAAGATGTTTCATTAGCCTCCTGGAATTCAAGAGGCCATAGGCATTTACAAAGCGAAGAACAAAATTGCATAAATGATTTTGAAATTGTAGCCCTCCAAGAAACCTGGATGACGGGAGCCCCGATATGGGATCATCATGCTTTAGCACACATACCAGCAGTTGCCTCAATAAAGGGACGGCCGACATCGGGCCCATTAGTTGCGGTCAAACTCAGCACGGGCTTTAAACTGCATGCATGGGCTTCTCCAAACAGCTTCATGCAATTAGTTAAAATTTCAAGAAACCAGGTTGACATAGCCCTAATTAATTTATACAGAAATCCAGCTGCAATTTCTGATAATATCTTTTACAAAGACCTGTCTGGCCTCCTGGAGAGGATAAGTAAAACACCAAACATCACGACCACGATAATCGCAGGCGACTTCAATTTGCACAACATGACAGCAAACATGAAGAATAATTTTCAAGAAACCATCAGGGGTCAAAATTTCATGAAAGATTGGAATCTACATATCGCAAACGACTCTCTTCCAGGAGATATACCATCCCAACCAACGTGACAGAGAGGCGTGTCTGAAAGTACTATCAACTATTTATTTCTGTCTGAAGACCTACTCATGAAAGCATCCAAATTTGAAATCCTGAAACAATCGTCGAGCGATCACAATATCTCACTCCTAACTTGGCCTTGGACAGATACTCCATCTCAACATCGACATTGGATGACTCCAAACTTAATAATTAACAATACCAGGATACATTTTAGATGGAATCAAGATAAACTAAAGTTATTAGAAGGGGCTTTACAAACACAAAAATCACTTCCTGGATTCAAATCATATTTAGAAACTCTGCATATGTTCAAAGAAATACATCACATACATGCTAGTCAGCCAAAAAAACACAAGCATGTATGTGACAGTAAGCTGCACCAAGTGAAGACCGAACACAGAAGAGCTCCAAGATCGACTCGAATATTTCCCCCAGATGAGAAACAACAAGCCATAAGGAACATCAAATGTAAATATAAAAACTGGATACGTGCGTACAAAAGTTACATGTTCCAAGGTGACATTGAAAACTTCATGTCATTAATTCATACAATAAATACAACGCAAATATGGTCATTAGTTAATGATACAGTAGGCCACAGACAAGTGGACACAGAATTAAATGGTGTCTCGGAAATAGAATGGATAAATCATTTTACAAAATTATACCAAGATGTAAAATTTGACCAATATCAATATTCGATACAAACCAAGGCATCATGGAACCTTGAATGCTCCATTGACATCATTGAAGAACTAATAAGCAAATCATCATCATCACGAGCTGCAGGTCCGGATCAACTAAAAAACGACATAATGAAAGAACATACAAGATCTTGGGCTACAATTATAAACAATATATTTCATCAAGTCCTACGCACAAAAGCCTTACCTGCCTCGTGGTGTACATCGCTCATAGTCCCCATCTTCAAAAAAGGTGATCGAGAAGCTCCAGCCAACTATCGTACAATCGCGCTCCTGGACACACCAGGCAAAATATTCTGCCGACTAGTGATGAGGGACTTTAATCGTTGGACTCTTGAAACACAACAGCGAGACCCGAATCAGACGTGATTTGTGCCTGGTATGGGGACAGCCATAAATTTGATCACTTTGAATGCCTTAAAAAAACAAGCGCATTATACTAAAACATCCATGTATTTTGCGTTCATCGACCTCCAAGCCGCATTCGACTCTGTCTCTAGAGTCAAACTAATTAATAAGCTTATTGAAGCCAAATGTCCCTCTAGTCTAACTGATATCATTTATCTTTTACATTCTGATACATCTGTATGAATCAGACTCTCAATAATGGGTCTATTATCCGCCTCCGTTAGAACTGCCCGATGGCTAAAGCAAGGCTGTATACTTGCATCAGCCCTATTCAATTTTTTCATTCAAAACATCAAAAAGATCTTCAAAGAGGTAGAATCCGACTCCCCAAAATTGAATAATGTGGCTATACAAGCCCTTTGGTACGCCGATGACCTCGTACTTATATCAAAAACCCAAAGTGGGCTGCAAAAGCTCCTGACAGTCCTTACAGAATATTTTGATCAAAACGAATTTACAATAAATTTGAACAAATCTCAAGTTGTTCAGTATGTTCCTAAAATCAACCTGCGAAATAGAATGGTCTGGAAAATTAAAGATGTCAGTTTGAAAATTGTACACAATTATACATATTTAGGTCTGGCTTTTGATGATATTCCAACTGCCCATACGCAGAATATCATCGTTGTAAGTGAGGTGACCCCAGCCATATCACAAACCAGGCTAATTTTGTACAAATGTGGCAAGTTTTCCATCTTTTCTGCCATCCAATATTGGCGACAAAAAATCACGCCTACAATCTTGTATGGCCTTGAACAGGAACTTTCATCGAAAACTCCTTCTTTGAAAAACTAGAAGCTAAGTTCTGGCGACAAATACTAAGAGTCCCTTTATGTACCCCAGGCCCCTGGTTAAGATATGAGCTGGGTCTCACATCCTTGCATGCTAGATATCATTGGCAATTATGTGCTCTGTTCCGAAAATGTTTAACGTACAACAAAAATAACACTCTGCTGACAATAGTGGCAAACAACATGTTCCATTCTAAGCATCATTTCATACAAGAATGGATAAATAATGTTATAGTAATTTTGGCCACAGCAGAAGTTTCATTAGAAACTTTGATCAACAATTCTGATCTTGCCAAAAAAAGAATCTTTATGCAAGATTGGATAGCCACGCGCACAACCTGTCTTACCTACAAACATTTCAACTCACAAGCTTATCAGGATTAAAAAATTGGAGCAACAGAGACATATCTGTGTAAAGCACCAAACCCAAAAATATGCACAGCAATTCTACGTCTGCGCCTGAACCTTTGGCCGATGAGGGACATACTAGCACAGCGCAAGCAACTTCGTCAAGAGGATAATTATTGCCGATTTTGTAATAACCTATGTGTCAAAGAAACGCTTGAACATCTTGTAATGAAATGTAGTGCGTTGTGTAAACTGAGAGAAGTGTACTTTGCAAAACACATGTTTGATATGACGTATGTACTACCGCAACATAGATGGTCAAAGATACTAACCACACAAAATATGAGTTTATATATAGCCACTACTAGGGCCGATTAGCATATTAACCTCATAGGATGCAATATCATTAAGTGCTAAGTATGCTCTATGTAACTGTTAATAACAACCTCTGGTGATAATGCCCTGTTGAGAAGCGAAACCTATGGCCAATCTTTGAAATAAGCAATGCAATGTTGAAACTGTGCCATGTATAAGGTTGAAAAATTTGAACAAAGGATCAGTTGATTTTATTGCAATCTTTTCCTTTTTTACAGTTTACAATTTCTAATTTTACTTTTTCTTATTTTCCTTCTCTTTTTCTATTTTGTTATATGCCTTCTTATGTGTTGCTTATGTATCTATGTATGTATTCTCTTGAAAGTTTTTATGTCCTTTGGCTATTATATGCACTTTTAAACAAATTTTGTATAAATTGAAAAGTTGAGCAATCAGCTAAATCAATAAAAAAAAAAATAATAATAAGTAGGTTTGAAGCTAGATCGGTACATAGGTCCACGAGCAAAACACAAAGCGAATGGTCAGGAGAACCATCGAAAGAAAGCAAAATATATAAATGCAAATGATGATACACGCATGCCCTGCATGTCGTCAACCATATCCAAGCTAAAGGCTGCAGATATAAGAGGCTGTCACTAGGTGGGTGAAAGGGATTATATTTGAGCTTCGTATGTTAATGAGCGTTGTTCCAAGTTTATTGCAGGTGAAGAGCCAAAAGCTATGGCTACACATGCATAGAAGCAATATAGAATCAGTGGTAAAAGTGTAACTAAAAAGTAATGGAATTTAGTACCCATTAGTTCCTACGCACTTCAACCTTTATATATGATTGCATTATTTCTTCATTTATTTTTTGGGCATTTTGTAGAACGCCTCATTACTCAATGCCTTTTCAAAGCACAAGGGAGGGTAGGGGATGGGAAGGTTTAACAAGGTAGAGGGAGGAGGTGGGCAGAGAGAGCCTAATGGGGTCTTGCAGATATACCATCTTTGCAATGTAGAACACATTCTTGAATAACCAAATTCATAGTGTGTATGCGCAGGTTACTACAACAGTTTAACAACTTGGTTTACAATAACTGCAAGGGAAAGAAACCTTGAAGGGGGTATCTCAGTGGTAAGGGTCTGTAATTTTGCAGGTAAGGAAAGTGCAACTCTTGTAATTGTAAATGGTTATTTATAACGCACTTAATACCCAGAGGTTTCTAAGCATGTACTCAGGGATCAATCCTGTGTTGCTCCACGTGATCTTGCTTCCAAGGTGAGCACGTTGCCCCTGAGCTCTCCTCCCGGGACTAACTGTTGCAGGCCTGTGGGATCAGGGGAGGAGGGAAGGGTTCGGTGTGGCTCAGGGAAAGCCTTTCTAAAGTGGCTCAAAATGTGCATGAAAAAAAGCAGTGGAAGTATGTTCCCTACTGGCCTGCCCCCGCACCCAGACAAACCCAATCACCACGCCCCCTCCCACGCGCAATCCAAACCCCCAAACAAACACACTTGCTGTTTAAGGGAACGTTCAGTGCAGTGCACTCAAGTGCAAGATTCAACTTCTTCCTACACTTTTATTTTAAAACTAAACCATTCTGGAACGGTTTCTTTTTAACATAAACGTATAGGAACGGTCAAATTTAATTAAAAAATGTATAGGGGCACCACTCCCGCCCACTTTGACCACTGCTTTTCTGAAAGGGAAGCTCTTTGCGTCCCATTTGCGGTACTAACATTCCATGTTCAATGTTTTGGGTAGATCGCTCCATAGTCTGCCTGCATTAACAGCACCGAATCTTCCTCTGTAAAGCCGGGTTAGGGCAATCAGTGGAAGTGCGAGCAGGTTTAAAAGACTCAGCGTCACGGATCGACAACACGTCGATGTTAGACGCGAGTCGATAAGGGCCGTAGGGAGATGCTCCGACAAGAAGAGACTGACTGTGCTCCAAAGGCAATGTGGGCCATAAGCCTTATACCAGAGTTCTTCAACCTTTTGTTGGACTACAACTCCCATCGGCCCTCACCAGGGAAGTCAATGACGCTGTATTACGGGAGTTGGATTCCAAACCACCTGGAGAAGCCTGTACGTTACAGATCCCTGTCTCGTACATTTAAAAACCGGAATGAGCGGGAGAAAGCCGGACTCCATATAGAATAAAGGGGAAGGAACACTTATGCTGGGGTTCCAAGAGTTTCTAGGGGTGTGGGGAACGGTATCACAGGCCCAATTATAGCCGATTAGCAGGGCAAGCAGCACCCAGGGTGGTCAACTGTCCTGGATTTTGCGGGATTGTCCCGCAATTGGGGACTCTGTCCTGCAGTTTGCAGAGTGACTGTGCAGGACGCAGGTTGTCCCGACTTTCGTCAGGACAACCTGCCTCCAGCACAGCCACTCTGCAAACTGAAGTGGCCATGTACACAGCACGGTGCTGCCATCTGCTGCTTTCTTTCTCCGGGCAGCTCTGCAGCCCTGGCTCCTTTAGAGCCTGCAAGTCGAGCTGTAACGCTCGGACAATTGCCTTCATTCAAATGCTAATGCTTTGTTCCTGGGGTCTTGATGGTCATGTTTGCAGTTAAAAATCATGACCATCACCTCCCAAGGACAAAGCATTTGCATTTCAATTAAGCCAGAATTAAGATCCATTAAAAAAAATTACATTAAAAAAGTGGTGGGCCAAATGTGAATTACGTGACGTCATCACCCCCTTGTGGGGAAGTGTCCCTCAAAAGACTATCAAAGAGTTGGCCACCCTAGCAGCACCCCACTACCCAGACTGTATTGCAATGGGAATCATGGCTTTAAGTAGGCTAAAGCATGGCTCTCAACCTTGTTAGTGTCCTCTGATATTGAAACGCTCGTCAAGCAGGAAAGTGGGTAATTTTGTGGTCAGTTCTGATTTCCTCAGAGCCCTGCTGCAGTTTCATCCGTTTCCAGTGACAGAGGGCCATCCTCCTGTGGGTGGGGGGAAGGGGGGAATTGGGCGCACCCTGGGTTTCAACATAAATGCCTAATAGCAAAGTGACCTTGAGTGAGGCTTCTAACAGATGTCCCGCCTTCTCTCTGCAGCTATACGAAGAGGTCAGGAAGAGCCTGGAGGAGTGTGACGTAGACGCCGACGTGGACTACTTCATCCAGAGTAAAAAGACTGGGACGGAGCATCCGGGTAAACCAGACAGAACCTTTTTGTTTGTTTGTAAACATTGTTTGGCTGGTGCTAGAATAAAACAATGTTACAGCTGCCCCTGACGCCAACTGCAAAAAGGCACCGGGCCATCAATTTCAGGGCACAAGTGGAGGACTGACTCAGGCCGGCCACTTTTTGCAGAGGGTGCACGTTGCTCACCACCACCCTTTGTGGGTTTAAAGAATAAAATAAAAAAACACAATGGGGGCAACGCACTCTCCTTGGAAGCAAGAAAATGCAGAGCAACACAGGTTCGATCCCCGGGTCCATGCTCAGAAACCGCTGGGTATTAAGTTATAAATAACCAATTACAATACGTAGCCAGCAATGTAACAGGAAATGCTTTTCTCCTGGCAAATCAGTATTTGTCCTGTGTACTTTTTTCAAATGGGAAAGAAGAGTTGAATGAAATGTACATATTTCACTCTACCATATGCTCAATTCCTGTGTGCGCATGCCAGCGTCCCCCCACTTTTTTTTTAGGACATTGGCCCTGATCTGACCCAAAAACATCAAACCAGGCCCCAAAGGATAGTACAGAGTGCTAAAAAAAAAAAAAAAGCCCACAACCACTCTCTGATTAAACTTTGAAGACCCTAAAAATGCAGGGATCCACAATTTACCATTCTAAAGTTGTGCACAAATCAAACCTTTTAAAAAGCTTTTGTAAATTGGAAATAACATGTAAACTCCTCCCCCCCACAAATCGCAGTGAGTCTTTTCGTGATAAACTGCTTGGGTATTAGCCGTGGTCACATAGTTGCGAGGAATTGTGTCCAACGTTGGGCCAGTAACATTGGTGGAAACTACTAGCTGCACAGCCCACCAGTTCATTAAATGGACACTTTGGCCCCATAAACTCTCCCACGCAGGCCTGTCTGGCTGACTTGCACCGTTGCCCTAAGAGTCAGTCTGAGCCCACCGAGAAACCGCAAAGGTGGACGCAGTGTGTGGTCGTCTGTGGTGAACGTCATCTTTGCCCAGCATTGCAAAAATCCTTGCTCAGGTCCTGTTGTAGCAGTCCCCAGCCAAAGCACGAGCGTTTCAATACCAGGATGTCTTGAATTTATTTATTAGGACCTGTATATGCTAAACAGGAGGCAATTCCAAGCATTCACTGCCTACTTTGGATAGAACTATTTCAGCGTGTTGCTCCAGAAGCATCCATATGCTTATGGAATTAGGAGGCTAACCAAAGTAGGAGGTGTGATTTGGCATTTCGGGTTGAGGGTCAATTGAGTGAATCCAGTTTGGTTATGGAAAAACAATGCCAGATTATTTGGAAACATAACAGTAGGAACTGGGTCACGTATGATTTATTCTAATCTATGTCTAATTATCACACGCTTTTTGTTGATGGCTCTTTTGGTTGACCCCAACTGCCCCCACCCCCACAAGCTGATCAACCTTTCTACATTTCTATGAGCAGTTCATATTCTAATTGGTTATTTATAACGTGCTTAATACCCAGAGGTTTCTAAGCCCGGACCCGGGGATCGAACCTGTGTTGCTCCGTGTTGTCTTGCTTCCAAGGCGAGCGCGTTGCCCCTGAGCTATCCTCCAGAGACAATAATGGTCAACCTTTGCAACTGCTCAACCTGTGTCTAATGTCATTACGTCCTTGCCATCCACTGCCCCAAAGTCTCTCCTTCCCACCCTCACTGACGACTCCTTGTCAGGGGGCTTTCCCCTGGTGCCCCCCTTCATGCGCCTCACCTGTTCCATTTTTCAGTCCTCTTCTCTGTACTCCAGACTTGCTACGCCAGCCCAGTGTTCAAATATCCCCATCCACCCTGTCCCTTGGCCCCACCTCTCTCCATACCCTCTCCAAATTCCCCCCTGCCCTGAATCTTCAGAAAGCAGTTGATCGGGTGGGCATGTCAAACAGGTTTACTGGGCTACAATTTATGGCTGTTGACCAGTTTTTTGACAACTAGTACTCCCAACTATAATTTGGAAATCGCACAGGAGACCATTACCAATTTGCTCTGGATTTCAAAGCTCAAGGGTTATTCAGAAACCTCCTTTTTTGTTTGGGGTTTACAACAGTCAGCAGATGAACTATTCTGTTTCTCATCTTTGAATGACCTTAGAATAACTTCTGAGGCATATGAGGTGTGCCGTTGAATCCTCCTGCGATTTAGACTTGTTCCACTTCCTAATGCCATGTCAGTGATGAACTATGTATCGGCAAGCTTCAGTAGGATTTGGGCTTCTTGGATGACAAAGGCTGAGCACATTAATTGTCCATTCCAGTTCACAATTGAGAACTAGGAGCAAGGAGTTGAGGTTTCCAGACCCGTGGGGAAGGCCCTGGACTTCTTAAATGCCTTGAGAAAATAAGGCTGCATGCCGTCCTTGAGGTCTCCATGGGATTCTCCCGTCCCTCAGGAGCGTGCATACAGGGCATGGTTTTCTGAGTATACTCCTGCTAGGCACCAGATTTTGATCTGGCCAGTCAAGGTTTGCACAGTCAGCTGGATCAGGGGCATGGTCCAGGTTAAGGATGGTTTAGGTCTACTTGATTGAAAATATTTGACCTTTTCCAATCTGACCTAATTTTCTTTGGTTGTTTCTTTGGTCGAAAATGCTTGGGGAGACCCCCAGCACCCTCCACCCACTTCCTCCTACCTTAACCTATTCCCTTACCCCTCCTCATTTATTTATTTTATTTGACCGAAAAAACAATCAAAAAAATTCAGTCAAATTGAAAAGGTCAAATGTTTTTCGATCAAGTATGCTAATACTTACTTGATCAGTTCCAAGCATTCTTACATTAGCGTTGCGCTGCTTTCAAGTGACCTGTATGTTGTCACCACTATCAAGGATTTCTTAGGATGTAAAAGACATTTTGCAAACCAGGACCCAGAGAGCTGAGGGGGCAGTTACCTTGATGACAGTGTGAGGGAGGGTCTTTGGAAGGATTAACGAAACCCCATCCCTCAGTTTTGGACTCCCTATTCTTGTCAAGTAAACCAACTTCAGGCATTTGTCGAAAACAATGAGATCCTTCACAGCCAACAGTCAGGATTCTGAGCGGCTCACAGTACCGAGACAGCGATGCTAGATCTCCAATCCCACATGCTAAACATAGTGGAGGATGGAAAAACAGGGCTCCTAATTCTATTAGATCTCAGCGCAGCCTTTGACTTACTGGATCACAGCCAACTTAGACATGCATTAGTGAGAGGAGCAAACTGTTCCAAAGAGGCAATCAACTGGATATCCTCCTTTCTCTCAGACAGGGAGTCAAAGGTCCACTGTGGGGATAACTTCTCTATTGCAGAAATTTTTTTGCTGCGGTGTACCGCAAGGAGCCAGCCTGTCACCGCTTCTTTTTGACTTGTTTATCAAGTATCTTTGTATGATCCTGGAGGAAATCTGTGCTTTTTCACCATTTACGCCAATGATACCCAACTAGTCATAGAACTAAGTGGTGACTACACCCAAGACAGTACCAATGTAAAAAAACTATACAAGTTACTTAAAATATGGGTGACCAACAATTGGCTTGGTCTCAATGCTAAAAAGACAGAATTCAAGATTTATGGGACCAACGCAGCTAGAGCAAGACTGAACCATCAATACGAGTGTTTCAACATCAATGAGTCCCAAATAAAAGTTGTGAACAAAGTCAAAACTCTGGGGATGCGCAGGAAAGCATCACTGAGCGCAGAGTCGCAGGTCATGCATTTGACTACTGGGGATGCAAATGGAAGCATCACTGAGCGCAGAGTCCCAGGTCATGCATTTGACTACTGGGGGTGCAAATGGAAGCATCACTGAGCGCAGAGTCCCAGGTCATGCATTCGACTAAGACCTGCTCATATTACCTGAGACTCTTAGACAGAATACGCCCCTATTTAAGCGAGGAAAATTGCACTACAGAAGCAAGAGCCACCATATAGTCCAGGTTGTATTACAGCAATGCCCTGCTACTAGGAGTAAACAAAAGGCACATTGCAAAATGTCAAACAATACAAAATAGAGCTGTGAGAATCATCAAAGGAAAAAGGAAAACAGAACACATCAGAGAAGATAGGAGAAATCTACACTGGCTTACTATCACTGATAGAATTCAGTTCAAAGCCCATAGGTGCGTTCATCGGAAATCCCCAGCATATCTCAAGAAGAAACTGGTTACCTATGTACCAAGATGGGCTCTCAGGTCCGAAGCTCAGGGTAACCTCATAACAACCATTTTCAGAAAAAACAACGGACTCTGCAAAGCCTTTCTCACCAAAGATGCAACCGTATGGAATAACCTCCCACCACAAATAAGACTAGAGCTCTCAAACAGTACCTTCCGAAAGAAACTGAAGACCCACTTGTTTAGATAACTCTCTTAATCCTATCCAAAGGCCGCCTGAAAATCTACAGACTAATGTTGTCATGTGACCTGTGTGTCTAATGTGATTTGGCTGTACATGTGGCACCCTGATGCCTATGGGCTCTGGCGCGGTTGAAATAAATAAATAAATAAAATCTTGAATCCTTTTGGGGAGCAGGGTGTAGAGTAAAGTGCTGCCGCTATTGGAGACCTTTCGCAGTGAAGTGGTTTCATGATGGAAACCAACCTTTCTGAAACACCTCTTACAAATGGAAATTAACCTTTTTTCCCTTCCTTTTTTCAATTATCTCATCTTACCACTACTTATTAATCCTGAAAATAAAAACGAGATTTGTAAGTTTAAGAAAATGGCCACATATAATCATAGAGGTTGGTTATTACACCCAATAGACCTGCCACAACCTTGCTGGATCGGTCTAGTGTTTTAGCCCCATCATTTAGCAACATTGCGCACCCTATAGGCTTACAAATATGGTGTGTCTCTTGCACCAGTTTAATGCTACTAATTCCATCTAGTTTACCCAAACCCAACACATATCCTGTAGATCTAACAAATAAGTATTACATCCTAAAAAGGGCACATTCTGACCATGGCTGGCTGATTGTATTATTTCACAGATCCCTCCTAATTTAGTTTAGGAGGAATTGCACAAATTGAGAGACAAAAGGTTGTAAGAATCTGGATTTCCTTTCAGGGAGACAGATTTATCTCTGGGCATAGCCACGCCCCCTTTTGGACCAGGCGGGGTATGTCTGATGAGATGGTAGTGATTTCTAGAGTTCTTTTCTCAAGTTATTTACACCTGTGCCCTTGCAGCTAGACCTTCAGCCCTGCAGAAAAATGAGGCAAACCCTTCACAATGCTTTGAATACGTCAGTATAGTTGCAATGCATACTCTTTTTGCCAAAAGTACATAGTAGTATATTGCATGCATATTTTACATCATTATCATGCAATTTGTATTGGCATTACAGATCTTTATTTTGTAGAATTATCAACAAATGTAGATTTCCATTGTTTGTTAGCTAAGGTGTTTCTGATTTTCATTATTTTTGCCAAATGAGTTGTTTAATTGGGGTCCCATCTTAGTCATGCATCTTCATTTTCAATAAGGTTGTATTGCATTCTTGCACTAATAAATAAATACTGCATGTTTGCACTTTTGAAGGGGCTTTGCATTCTTGCACTATTTTCGCACCTACACTGTGTGGCGTTTTTTTTCCTTTCATTTCTTAGTGCTTCAGTCTGGATGCATATGTTATACCTGATGCCTTTCCACGTTTATGCTCTGTGGGGCTTTAATTAAGAGTGTCTTGTAGATGTAGAAATCCTTGCTCTGAGAGCTTGGACCGCTAGATTCCCCCTTCCAGTTCTATAGCATATATTTTTTTGGTCAGTGATTTTCCTGCCTCAGTGCTTCTCTGTGAAGGCGATGGCTGTGGCAATGGCGATGCACATTGATAGACATTTGTGTGGCTTCTTCTATACCAACCCAAGACATTTGTTAATCAGATTCAGACTACAATTCTATTGTTGAATTGATCAGTCTGTTTTATGGTGGGCTTTTAACTAGACAGAAGGGCTATATATATATATATATGGTTTGACGGTATTGTGGAACCCTTACCCAAGAACTCTCCCTCTAACCATTCTATCCAACATCCATGGGTAGTAACCCACCTCCAGCAGACTGCAGCCAAATTCTACAGAAATGTTGATTTGCCCTGATTGAATGGGACCCTCCATATATTTAGGGGCACACAGCATTTCCTAAATCCATCACAGGACTTAAACATTGATCATTACATCCTCGTGTTATTGCAAGATATATTTATACATTCATTGAATGAAGGGTGAAAGTAACTTCCCCAAGACGTGTTTGTCATCAGTGATTGGCATTGATATGGATTATTCCAAAATATTGCTTTTAAAAAAAGAGCTCATCCACTGGATAAATGGTCAGTATAAGGGGTTTTCTCTCTACAGAAAAGAGGTACGGCAATGGGGGCTAAGTTACTCCCCAAAAACATGAGTCGGATATTCATCCAAGGGTTGAATAGAGACCTTGATGAATTGCAGAGCAAATGCATGGAAAGTCCAACATTTAGTGGTCTCTTTTTACACTGACATTTAATTCTATTTCACACCTTCTGCACAGGGTGTCGGGTAAAGAAAATTTGCATCTGCTGCTATGTGTAGTATTGTATCTGTGTCACCAGTTCTGCAGTGGACCTCTGTGAGTCTGAGATTTAGAAAGAGCAAATGTGAATGAACTGTCTTGAAAAAGCGCACTGAACTCCTAAGTGGAGTGCCAGTTCTCTGACTTCTTTTTAAATGAGAGTCCCAAAAATAAAAAGATGAACACAAGTTGAAAGGAGCAAGTGGTTCACATTCTCAGGGATTTAAAGGGTTAGGGTTGCGCGACTCGCTGATCGTTCCATAGTTTTGTGAGTTGTGTGGCATGTAATGGTGCTGTTCGGAGATCAGACACATGGCTGTTTTGGGCATTTATTGACATAGTATGGACTGTGATGAGTAGGAATGGCAAAGTGAGAATGCACTAATTACATGCTGCTAATCTTCATCGCACTGTCTTGTAGCATTACACACTCCGTTCCCTCCCATACGGTTCTATTACTGCTTGGCACAGTAAACCAGAAGTACCATATGGAAGAAGTTATATCATATCCAAAACAGATGGAGGTGTCATAGTAAAAAGGAAAGGGAAGAAACGCATTTACCTGTCTCCCAGATACAGGCTCATCTATCAGTAGGAAAGACAGTGATGATTATAGAGAGGAAGCAATATAAAAAAAATATAACCGGTAAGTAGCACAGGGGCAGCGCGCTGGTCTTGGAAGCAGTGGTTTGAATCCCGATCCGTGCTTAGAAACTGAACTCCAGTAGAGTATTAGGCGCATTATAAAAAAACAATTAAAATTAAATTCATTCCATGTGAGGGAGGGTGGCATCCGTGGGCAGATAGAATGTTATTCTCATGTCGTTGTGGTCTTGTTGCAGCTCCCATATTGTACGAGAACTACTATGACCGTTTGTCTCCTGGAAGCAGCAACGGTTTGGCCGCACCTGGGTGCAGTCCCATGATCAAGAAGTAAGTAAGATGCTTCTCGTGTGCAAGATTAAATGTCTATGAACAGTGATGAAAATGGAAAAATGATAAAGTGGGATTATTCTGGGTGGGGGTGGAAGGAGCGGCAGGGTGGTGATGGAGGGGGAGGCTTGTAGAAAGTGTAGAAAAAACAGGACAAAATTAACACTACGTTTTAGAGAAGTGAAACATGCACAAATTACATAATAAACCAACCTGACAATATAGTTGGGCAGCAGGTATAGGAGTCTAGGTTTATTTTCCCCAACCTGAATGGAAGCCTACAATTACAAGCCTACAGAATGATGTGAGCCTAAAACATTCTCCTCTGGAAATAAAATGCACTTGATTGTAGTGATTGTTTCACACAGCTCACAGCTTTATGCATTCCTTCCATTTTTACATTTGCACCTCTTAAGCGTCTTTAGACACTCTGAATTATCCACTAGATGCTGGCTGTGCAGCCATCTAACGCTAGATTCACTTTAATGTGCTTAAGTTTAGAAAGAAAAAGAGAAGCATGAACAGAGCTCTTTTAAGCTCCGAATGTCACAACAGTTGATTATTTTGGGTAAAGGATATCATGGACAGGGATGCCACCAGTGCCTTTCAACTCTGCCAGCTCACATGGACCTTGAGATTCAGGGAACCCAAGCTGCTGCCATCATGTTGGCAGTTTTATCACAACGCAAAATTCATCTTTAATTCAGTACATTAAATGTGAACTTTGCAGTGTGCACACTACAGGCAGTCTTTGCTGGTGCCCTCAGGCCTTTGCCTTGCAGCATTCAGCAGTGTTCTTATCAGCTTGCTGCCTTTTAACTCAGGTTCCAACTACATTACCACCTTGCTGATAAACATCTTAATAGCTTTTCAGTGGACATTTAGTGTTTCAGGGCCACGCTTGCTGTGTTTCTTTCTTCTGTGAAGAGGTAAATGAACCTGTCTTATAGTCTTCAGCTACTTGCTCCTTCCCTCCATTCCTTTATCTCTCCATTATAAACTATGGACCCCCACAGACCAATTTTACCAGCTGTAGGCAAGGGTGCCCTTATAAATAATTTAGAAATGGGCCCCACGAGCCGCAACACATCATCATCTGGCCCCGATTGTGGCAGTTCGGTCATGGGCTTTTGGATTCCCTGGATACAGAATCCATGATGACAATTTTTGCGGGATTCGGAAATCCGGGGAAACCTGCCAAAATTCCAAAGTGTCCATGACCGAGTTATGCGAGTCACATTTTTAATCCTTGTTTGATTTCCATTTTACAGTTATTAGCTGGTTAGAAATCTTGCGCGCACCACTTTCCCTGGGAACAAGACCGTGCCATGCATTATGGGTTTGCAACGCTGCTTGTGTCGACTTAGCCTTTCACCTCCACCAATCACCAAGGTTGAGAAACTGAATTCCACATTGTGTGGATAATAATGAGGGTAATGAATATCATTGGTTACCAAGTGATTTTAAACTGGATTCCCAGTGATAGCAGAGCTAAATAAAACATTTGTATTTATTGTATGTATGGTTTATTCAGACCTTTATACAGTCAAGATTATCAGCTTTAAAAAAGAGCAAATATACAATTTCTAATTACAATTCTTAACAATTCACTACCCTTAAAGATACTAAATTATCATTAACTAGAAATATGATTATTGATTAATATTATTGTGTTTTGACATGATGGTGGACCGCACAAAGTAGCTTCAACAGATGCCTACTAATGTGAGGCTCACCTTTTACGCACCTTACTTGGAATTTCATTTGGATCCGTTACTTGCTCGGTGTTTTGCCCTCACTTCGTCTATAGTGTTCACCCGATATAACATTTCCTTATTTACTGATATTAGCATTGGCAAAGTGTGGCCATCAAGAGGAAATTCTAATTTCTTAAATGCTTGGTCATATTTTTGCCCAATACAGTATTTGTTAATACCGACAGAAAGCTTCAAGAATGACTTCTTTGTTAGTGAGCGTGAATGTTGATCTTTCCTCCTCTTTTAGATGTGATGTTGATCTTTCCTTCATTATTCTTCTAGCCCTATTTTGGTGCTCTAGAAAAAAAGGCATATATGAGAATAAATAGGCACTTGGCAAACATTCCAGGAAAAATAATATGTCTGTCATTAGAACAGAAAATAATCTAAGAAGGAGCAGATGTCCTGCCTCGACGCAAGAAATGGAAAGATAGAGGCAAGAGCATAGGACATAGATCGTAGAAGCTTGAAATCCAGATCCGTCGAGTAATCGTATCATCAGCAGTAATGATTTCACCTGTAGTATCATGCACATCAAACAAATTTGGAACAGTTGACACATAAGCTGCAGCTAAAGAAGATTTGCATGAAATATTTCAGATGAACCCCTGTGTAATTTTGAGAGATAATTTAATTAAGTGTATATCAAATTTTCTGAAGACGGCTAGGCAATAATTTTCTTGGTACAAAAACATACTGTTACTTTGAAAGTAGAAGGTCCCTCACCCTCGCCATGTCCCGCAGAAGAATTGACCCTGAACCTTTCAAGGCTCCTAAAACATCTCAGGAATCCTACGTTTCTTGCAAGTTCCACGGTTGTAACCCTGAGCAAATCGGAAATGAGAGCTATTCCACTGAATAAGTGATTTTATCCTAGCCGAAGAAGTGAAAGGGAGAACAGATTATTGTTCAATAATGAAGAAATTAATTAAGAAAGTCTGACCACAACTGAAACATTGCAGGACAGGAAGCTTTGAGGAATTGGGTTAGAATTTCTGATATATTGTGTTTGTGTTTTTATATTTGAAGAGCCACCTGAGAAAACCAGAGTATAATATTGCAGAATTCTAAAATATAACTAAGATTCGTGAATATAAAAGAAAACACAATCCTAGCATAGGAGACCAGTCACATCACTTGGAAATAGACAGATTTTCAGACATTGTTGAAAAACTGACAGGAAGTAGGCCATTCTCAAAGCGGAATGGAGTGTGTTCCAAAACAAAGGCGCTGCGGCGGAAAAGCATTGGAACAGTGTCTGCATTTTGACAGCCTTTGTTATAGAAACAAAAAAACAGTGGGCTACTTCTTTGGGAAATCCAGAATTCACTTAGCAGCTGAAGGTTTGAAGAGAGATAGGGTGGTTGGCAAGGAATCCCTGGTTTATAAGTTAAACATCCTATCTTAAATAAAATCATTGATGTCATGGGGAGTCGAGTTAGAGTAGTCAGAGGTGGGAGTTATAGTGAAACTCCTTCCTCCCTTTAAACATGTAAGCGGCAGAACGGAACACAGGTTTTTAAAGCTGCAAGGCTTCATTAAAGATGTCATGTTTAACCAGCATCGCATTTCCTCCATCGATGTGTGAAATCACATGGGATTGATTTACTGAGCGGAATAGCTCAGTATGAAGAAATGGTCTTAATTTCCGTAGGAGAGGGAGGTGGCATTGTGCCAGCTGGGCCTTCTTAGCCACAAACACCCTAAAACGGCAATTTGGAATGCAAAAGATAACCCAAACCACTAATAGAATCAGAAAGAGGTGGCACCATGTCTTGATCTGCTAGTTCTAGCAGCCAATACTGTCTTAATGAGGCTGCTTAATCAGGGTGCAGCAAAAGGTACTGTGTCTATTGCAAGAAACCCCCAGACAAGGAGTGACTGAGAAGCTGATACCTACTTCCCTGAAGGAGCCATGGACTGAAAAGCTTTTTCCTGCAATGATTTTTATTTTCTTTAATTGATCCAAGATTGCACCCAACAATAAAACTGCATCTGTTAAAAAAAACTCAGTTCTATTGTGTGAGTGTGATGAATCAACTTATGGGGCATCAGTGGTCCATGGATGAATATCGGTTTCTGAACCATCAAACAGCCTGACACCTCTAGTACACCAGAAGGGATCCAAACAGAATGGAAACACAAGTAAATTATAAACCTCCTTGTCACATTTTGGTAACATGGACGGAATGGTAGGCTTTTCTCTGCAAGGTCGTGGAATGTTGGTTAGTTGCAACACAGTGAAAATACAATTATTACCCAATGATAAAAAGGACTGTCCAGTCAAGGTTTTATAAAAATATCTACTTTATTATTATCACAACAGACAGTTCTAGCACACTGCAAAATACAAACCCCCTATAAAGAAACACAGAGGACAGACAGTTTCACGAAGGAAAGGGATGCACTCTGGATACTGACAGGAGGGTAGTCGGTAAAGCAATCAGTCTTAACTGTTCAAGATTATTTTGTTTCAGCACCAAGGGAGCAAGAGGTCGTAAATGTCACTAGGGGCCTTCGGAGAAGGACCAGAGGGAAAGAACCATAATTTACCTGGTGCTTGAGATGATCTTGATGCTCGACAGCGTCGAGTCGGTTCCAGGATGCTTGGTAGCTCCTGCGACAGAGTTCAAGAGGGGAGACAGCTGTGGGTATCAGGTGGGCGACAGTTCGGCTAGCGAGGCTGGACGGGCGCAGGCTGGCCTACACAGCTGCTCAGGTCAAGAATCATTGGGCCTCATTAGGAGGCTGGTGGCCACGGAATGAATGGTGCTGGTAAGGGGCCGGCACCGTTCATTCTTGGCTGCCTCATTACGAGGTCTGCTGCGGGTTCTGCTCAGGATGCCTGGCCAGACCCGCTAGCAGACCAGGATGCTAATAGGTCCATCATTAACAGGCCCGTTGTTAGCATCAATCCTGGTCATTGGGACCCGCTAGCAGACCAGGATGCTAACAGGTCCATCATTAACGGGCCCGTTGTTAGCATCAATCCTGGTCATTGAGGATTAACTTTTACTGGCGCCCAGAAAAGGGCAATTACCGAGTCTGCAAAAGTCAGCATAACTCGGTTATTGCCCTTTTCTGGGCTCCGGTAAAAAACCATTACCGGCGGCAGTCGTGCCCTTAATAAGGGCCCATAATAAGGGCACGGCTACCGCCAGGGGCGTAATGAGGCCCATTGTCTCTGTGCTGGTTGGCGGATCTGGAACGCTGGGTGAGGTGTCTCGGACGGCTTTAGTGACTGCAGTGTGACAAAAGTCGGTGGTGCAGCCAGTCGTGGTTCGAGGGCTTGACTGTTTTGAAAATGTCCTTAAAAGATGGATGCTGGTTGACGCTTGTTGTGGCACTACTCATGGCTTCTTCGCAGGGCTCGTGTCGTCCATTAAGGCGGATGGCCTAAAGCTGAGGAGAGTGTTTGCAGGTAACGGCCTTGTCCTTTGATCAGAGACTCTCTGGCACTTTCCACCTAGGAGGCGTGCTGGCAGAACCTAGCAGGGCACGCTGTGCGCTGGCTGGTACCAGTTCTGGAACTCCTGGACGGATCCTCTGTGTCCAGTATCTCCCTCGGTTCACTGGGAGATGTTTAGGGCGGGGATCTTGCTTCCCTCTTGGAAATCCTGGCCTTCCTTTACTGGCGGAAGCTGTAAGGCAAACTGTACCTTCAGTCAGGGTCCTAATGAGTCCTCCTTCTTAAACCTTTTGAAGTCATCTGATGAACTGCTAAGTGATGAGCTCAGCCCTCATTTATAGCCAAATGGGCCCCAGTGATCGCTGCAGGCTAAGCCTACGTTAGTTAACCAATCCTGGGTCCCTACAAGCAATCTTCTGTTATGCGTGAGGTCAGAACCAGAGTGTTTTGCAACAGGAAAGGTAAGAGGTGACAACATGTGCTCCTAAGTCCCACCCATCTTCCTGTCTGTTGTAGATCAAAGTGTCTCTCTGGGTAACTGAGCCCTCTGTGGCTCTTGATCAAAGCGTAGGTCTCCCTTGAAGTTTGTGGTGAGAACAGACTTCTGTCTCCCTCAAATCACATACTTCGTCCCTCTGAAAGGGTTGCGCTGTGCAGGGGTTGCCTATGGTTAATAGTGGACCAAGACATGCCATTCACTGTCTTTCATACAGAGGGGTGGGAACTAGTTTCAAGATGACACATTGCATATCCAAGAGGTGTTAGCCCTGCCTTCCTCTTGTCCATTCTGCAATCAAGCCTGACACAGCCCTGTTCCCATTAACGCCTATTAGTATGTGCTGCCACCTGTAGTTTAGACAATAGGAAGGCAGATCTATGGAGCCTTTGATATTTTAATTAGGCTGCCCATGGCTGGAGGAAGATGTTGCCTTCCCCCTTCTGGAGATGCTTTGATGTACCTGTGGCTGTTACATTCCAGCTGAACATGACAGGGGAGGAAGGCGCCTGTAGGCTGTGTCCTCCCGGAATACACGTGACTATGCATGTGGGGAGCAGGGAAAATGTGTGTGCAATGGGTTGATTGCCCATCATTCACTTTCATTTCCAAAAAATAACTAAAGCACAGGCGAGTGCACACTACCTGTGAGGGTGGTCGAATTTCTCACAGACAGCCTCTCATTGATTCCTGGCGGCTTCTTGACAGGCCTCAAATTATATATATATTTTTAGTTTACACCATTGTGACATGCTGCAGCTGGTCATGATTTTTTCCACTTAGTGGTGGTGTGTTTACATTTGGTGAATAGACAGACAAATAAAATAAGGACCTGTGCCTTATAAAGAAACACCACTCCAGAGCACAATGTAGAGTTGCAGCATCTAAAGAGAGGGCAGCACTTGGCCTGGACACTGGGAAGTAGGAGGAACGTTGCCTAATGATATGTGAAGGGCGATATTTAAAGTGAGTGTTGTTTTAGAAGGCTTTATTTAAGGAATATAGCCCAAGCGGGGGGAGGGGGCATAAGTTAGACACCCAAGCAAATCAAGGGCTTTAATGTTAGCCATGGGGCATTACTTGATCAGTAATGCCCCCCCCTGCAAAGGTTATACTGCTTAATTAGTACCCCATCATGTTGTACCGGGGTACTAATAGTGTTTTTTTCTCAAGGTGAGAAACAGTTTCTCAACTTGAACTACATGTAGTCCCTTCTCCCTTTCCAAGGCAGCCATTTCCGGGAAAGCGATGCGCCGGGAAAACTGAGTGTTCCTGGCACCGGCGAGGGACTTCGGAGCATACGGTAAGTGGGGAGGGGTTGGGGCAGGTTGGTGGTGTGGGAACTGGGGAGAAGGTGGGGATAGGAGCACGGGGGTGCACTTACCTAATTCCCGGCGAGGTAAGGTGGCAGCCTCCCGCTCCGAGGAGGCTTAGAGCAGGGACTTAACTGTGCGGTAAAGAACCTGTTCTGAGCCTTCTGGTTGGTTGGGAACCAACCACAACCCCCTCGCTGGGTACTAATGTTCTATATATTGCTGCCATATTTATTGGGAGAATGATGTGCACTGTTCTTTATCTACCATTATTTTACTATTTATGAAAGTAGCTGCTGGGGGCTTCCACCCCTCTTTTACCATCTATGACCAAGAAAAAGAAAAAGGAGGCGTTTGCACACATCCATGCCTCTCTCGCTCGTTTAAATACAGAGTTTCAGGGTTTTTTAAATTGATGTTAGGTTTATGCATTATGTGCCCATTACTTATTGGCTGGCTTTCTGTTTAGTTACAGGAAGTTGCTGGAGTTCACTCCAACCTCAGTCCAGGTGGAGGCACATTTCCTTTTATTCCATTTACTTACAGTTCATTTCATCCAATAGCTGCATCTGCACAACAGCCCAGGGAGCTTAAAAGAACCCTGCATGCTCTCTACATGGGTGTGGATTCTTCCCCCACAGGTAGCTTAACATACCTTTTTTACCTTTGCAGCTGGCTCATGTCTCACATTTCACCATTGCAGGTGCAGCAGATTGCCTTACAATTAAAGCACAGTGCCCCCCCCCCCAAAGTCATAAACTAACTACTTTTTTCATGCAGACTGCTCAATCAGTTTATTTTTGTTTTTTAAATGTCCACTTTGTGGCTAATACTGGAACACTATGTAGAGGAGGAGCGAAGTACCCCCACACCACTTCGTCGCCTACATTACCTGAAACGTATGAACCAATGTATGTGATGTATACTGAACAGGTAAACCAGCAAAGAGAAGAGCGTGGACTCTGTGCAATACCCAAATGAATACCTATACCTAAGAGACTATGGGAGGTAAAGTACCCATTGAGGAAACCATACTTGCATCCAAGACAATATGATGGCCATTTGAATGAGATTCCTGAAGAAAGGCAGAGAAACTAACTGGCAAAGATGAATGGTGCCGTCATACAAAGTTGAATCGACACACATATAGAAAGATAACCAGACCAGAGAGGCAGACGATTTATAAATTACAAGAAGGTGCCAAGGATAAGTGACATCTTGGGATCAAGATGACGAGACTTATGCCACAGACCTGATGAAGATACTTAGTTTAAGCGTGTACATGAAACGCAACCAGCAAAGCAATCATGAAGCTAGCCACATGCTTTTAAATAGATTACACTGTGGCAAGCGCCAACATATACATATATACCTCTATAGATACATATGGACAATTAAAGGATGAATGTTTCCACTATGTATATAAGCAGTACTGAACGAAGCAGGAAGGGCTCATTTTAGTGTCGCAGTTGAGAAAAGTAATTGAATTAAACAGAATAAAAGTTCAGCTAAGGAGTTCACTGAGCCAAGAAAACCAAGGTCTTATCAACCTGTAATTGTCTGACATTGGATACAATTAACGTGAAAGAACAGAAGCTCCTGTTCAGAGAGGTCAAGCAAAAACAAAGATGTCAGAGGACTATTGAAAATAAAATAAAATACATGAAAAGACTCAATTTCATGGTGTGCAGTCATGTGATAGAAGGAAGTTGGACGAGCAAGATGATCACACCTACGCACGGAAGCCGGCTAGTGCCCATACTCCTTAAAAATTCTCAGAGAACAGTACAAACACAAGGCCAACTTCAAAGCACTAATTGACACTGGACCATTGAGGTGATGATGGATGATATTTTAATTGGTGGGAAGCTGGTGCTAAAACGAGCTCACCCGCACCTGGTTGTTCAGCCTGCATGCTGCTAAACGTAGGTGGAAAAGTACTGACTGGGGTTAGAAGCCAACTAATTGTAGGGGACCACATAGTTGGGGGTCCTATAGCTTGGGTAGCGAATGGGACGTCATACATTTCATGACATTCATAGTGGCCATTTTGAAGGGAGGGCTTAGTTGCCCCACCTGATGTTAACTATACAATTATTTCTCTCTGTTACTCTATACAGATATGGAACCTATGCTTAGTAATTCATTCAGAACCAATCCCATCTCCCGTTGGGTTTTTGTAGTTTGCCACGTAGGATGACGTTGGCAATGACGCAGGTCAATGCGTCAATTATGACCAGTTATGGATATAAGAACCCAGTTTTTTATGAAGTAGTTAGAGTATCGAGCGATTGCTGATGTTCGTTGTACTCCCTGTTTTAGATACTTGACATTAAAACAGATGAACTTTGCCAAACTATTTGTGTCGTCTTCATTATTGATGTATGAATAAAATCTGCATCCCCATCTATCTCGAGGGTACTGCTACTCATCTTAAAGGGCTCGACAGAGCCTACAGTTCAAATATTTAGGCAGATACAATAATGTACTTGTGATGGGCACTTTATTTCATGGTTGACTCACCCAGTGCTTATTTAAAAAAAAAAAAAATGCCAGGGCCCAAATATTTTCTAGCACTCCTGTGGCACTGCTGGTGGACAGTTGCCCCACCACTGTTGCCACCACCCCTAGCTGCCCCCCACAGCTTCGACATATTTGGGGTTACACTACAGCTCGCACCTGCTCATTGTGGTTGGTGCATGCACTGACTATCACCACTTTATGATTAAAGTGAGTCTGAGACAATAAGTGCTGGGGCTCAAAAATAAGTGCCAGGGCTGAGCCCTGGCAAACACCCCCACAATCTAAGCAATGGACTCCTCATGCCATGTTCTTTGTTCTATGAGACTGCACGGCCGCTTTTATTCTGGGGACCACCGTACTCGACACCACAAGTTGCAAATGTGTCTAGGTTTGCATATTCATACTCCCCGAGACCATTTCCTTACCTGCCTTAGATGGTGCATCAGGTGTCGCTGACCATGGCTCACCTGTCCCCTCCCCCACACAAAAGGCAATTTCAGAAGCAGCATTATGAAACAGCCCTGCTGTGAGCACAGGCAGCAGGCCACAGGGCCTTCCTGCCTGCACATGCATGCTCTGTGCACGACACACGTGGGTGCCCCACAACCAGGCACAGGTTCACACCATAGCCAGGACATTTACCCGGGACAGTGAGCAGCCATAAAGGCTGGTTTCAACTCTCATCAAAAAGGGGCTACTATATATATTTATTTTTTTAGTGCAGCCATTTAACACGCTATAATAAGGGGTGCAGTAAGGGAAAATAATGAAGTGCTTTATTTAGCAGTTGGCTGCTGAGTTGTAGTCTGTGGCAGTCTATTGTACTCTACAGTCTCTGCTTCTTGTGGGTTGGACTTAAAAACCGCGGAGCGCCCGCGTAGTTGGCTGCTGAGTTGCAGTCTGTGGCAGTCTACTCTACTCTACAGTCTCTCTACTGTTTCCTGCTTCGTGTGGGTTTGACTTAAAAACCCCTTCAAACCGCGGAGCGGCCGTGGAGTTGGCTGCTGAGTTGCAGTCTGTGGCAGTCCGTGGACAGGCGGGGCAGGCGCCCCTAAACCAACACCAACATGGAAGAAAGGCGAGGGGAAACGTCCGCCTCACCAACATCAGGAGGAGAAGACGAAGTTCGGTGGATGAGAAGCTCAAGCCAAACCTCAAGCCTTGTATCCCTCTGTTCTGACCTCCCCCACCCGCCGGTGCATCCCTCATTAAGATCAAAGCCTTCACAAAAACTGGGACTTTCAAACGTCAGCTCTCCGAAACATTTAGACTTTACGTCCGGCAAAGATGACTTGCAAGAAAGATATGCATTTGTACAAGGGCGTAGTTCAAACGCTCCGCCCGGAAAAGGCGCTCCCAGCGAAGGTGCTCGGCAACTTGGAGTCACCGCCGTTAAGGAGGCTAGCGGAGCCAAAGAGAGAAAATCGGCAACGGAGCAGGGAAAACCGCATGCATCCAAGTTCCCAGTGCAGCGGACCGAAGGGTGCGCGGCGAGAGAACAGCATGCGGTTCCCCGACCCCGATCGCCGGCCATAGCCCATGAGGACTCGCAACAAACCGCATTGCCAAATGGCCCTGAACTCACCGGGGGCTTGAAGTCTCCGGTGCCGGGACCTGCTCGAAACAGCACACCGAGCCCCAATCAGGGGCTCCCTGGTCGCGGAGCTGAAGAGCCGCTGACGCCTGTCGCACACGCTGCAAACTCACAGGAGAACGAGCCGGAGGAAAGCCTGACGGCAAAAACGTCATCAGAGCAGAAGGAAGTCTGCGCTGAAGTTCACGCGGATGAAAGCGAGGCTCCACTTCCTCAAGGGGGTGGAGCCAAAGATCAGCTGGCAGCAGAGGAGAGATCAAATTAAGACGTTCAGTTTGACACGCTGAAAACTTACCAACGAGAAGTCAGTGCAACCTCTCCCTCAGATCAGCTGTCTATTTTCAACTTCTCGAAAAAACTGCAAAAAAACTCACACTTGTCAAAACAAAAACAAAAAATTCAAAAAAATCAGAAGAAAAAGAAAGGAACACTGGGCAATTTGCCACATCAAAAAATTAAGAACTCTTCGGACAAACTTTTGACTAACGCAGCAATCTGCAACTCGTTAAAAGCATACTTTGCCAGCCAAGGAAAAAGGGAATATGACGTCCTCCTTGAACTGACAGATGCAGAAATGCTGGACGCAACGCTAGACTTGGCAGGAGGTCCAAAAGCATACAAGTTCCCCTATACACCTAAAGAGGGTATGTCAGACTTTGTCTGCAAAGAAAATATCCAGGAGGATTTTTACTCTCATGAAGTTCTGGGGAAGACCAAATCGGACTACCGGATAACCAGAGACCTGAATCTGTCAACAATTCTCCAACGAGTCAGTCCCCCCCCCTTTCAGAGAGTCCATTGACAAACAGCACAAAGGGACCCCCATACCCCCCCACTTGCTCCTCGAACTAAAGAGACCCAGCCAACAGATAAGAGCACAAATGAGGGACCCAAAGGGTCTCCCATCGAGAAGCAACCACTGCTCCCTGCCCTGTCCCCAGTCAGAGCGCAACCACCACAGGGCCTACCAGCAGCCTCACCAGTAAACAAATTCCCGCAACCCAAATCTCAATCACTGCCTTCTGTTCAACCTTGTTGGTCCCACACTCCACCTAGAAGGAAGAGTACAGGGGCAGGTTAAACAGAGGAAGGGATAAAGGAGACCCCACCGGAGAAGCGAGACCTGACGACACTGATGTCAGCATTGACAATTGCGCTCGCTCCATTCGGAAAGCTATATGAAGCTATAAACGATACGTAAAGGATCAAACTACACTGATCGCCATGACTCACACCAAAATGAACTACTTTGAAGGCTACATAACCGCCAAAGAAAAAGTCGATAGTGTAATATACGACAAAATCATAGGAGACCCAAAACTAACCAATCCCGCAATCCCACATTCTATTCTAATTAAAGACTCAAGAGACTGTGCTTCACAAACAGACCCAATTATTGAAAAAGAAACAGTAATGAGTATACAGACACAGTCAGTCGACAAACGACCTTCAAATAAAATTTGTTTTGATTTTGGGAAAAAGTCTACCATAAACTTGAAAACAAAACAAAAACTTGAAACTCCTCATCATTTCCTATTTAAAGGAGCAAAAAAGGGAACGGTCAAATCATGGCTGAAAGAGACAGCTCCGAAGCAAACTGACCTACCACTTCTGATCTGTACATCAAAAACTCCAACAAAAGACACATCAACTCAGCCAAGCAATCTGAAAAGAGCAAAAAATAACTTCAATCTTCAATCCACGACGGAAGCCCCTCCGTCGCTGTGCCTCACTAGCCAAGTCCTGAGAAAAAACCAGACACCTCAAGCGGAAAACAGAAAGTTGGCTTTGAAATTAAGTGTACCTACTGCTTCGCCAAAATCGCCAATCCAAGTCTGCTACTTTGTCAGAGGTCCCTCAGAAGTCTCACATACACAATCTCCAGTCACAGTTGAAGACTTTCTACGAGACGAAGCGTCGATGAACATCACTCTCCATTCATCCCCTGAAAGTGAGTCCATCTGACACTGAAAAAGGCAACAGGGAAAGATCGCCTACAAACAAAAACTATGTAACATCCCCTACATCCAAAAAACGCAGGACGAACAGTGAGCAAAAGAAGGTTGATTTCAGTCCAAACCAAAGATATCCTAGAGGCCCGGATGCCACAAGAACAAATCCATTAAAAAGAAATCACGCAGAACTAAATTCACCAAAAAACACGGACAACAGTCGGAAAGATGGTCTCAATTGGCACAAAAAACCAAGAGAACCCAATGAACAGAAAGGAGAAAGCCACTCTAGAGATAGCAGCCGGAATCAACAAACAGCAAAACAACAAAGGCTCGCTCTTGCGACAGTTCTCAAACTAGAACAGATCCCGGAAAACTTTGAAAAGACAACCTTAAATAGGGGCACAATTTTGAAAATCTTGAAACATATCAGAAATCTCGAAGATTTAAAGAGCACCGACCTGATATTAGTAGAGCCTTACCACAAAGACAAAAAAGTGAAGGCGTATCTACATGTAAGCGCAGAAGCCAAAGGCAGATGGTCTAAAGAAGGAGAAGAAGATCTCCTGAGAAAAGGGTATTTTATCACAGAGATAAAAAGAGGGTCGACTAGAGAGAACTTTGAATTTAAAGAACACACTCATCCATCTGAGAAAATTCATTATAGATCAAGATCAGAGCTCAAAGTGCAAAACCGGCCTCTGTCCCCAAGGAGATATTCACCCCAACGACTGGACAAAACAGGTAAAACAAAAAATCGACTCTCCCGAGCAGGAAACCTACAGAAAGAAACTTATACAGAGCAAGAGAAAGGCAAGAAGGAAGATCGCCTACCAACAAAAGAGCTCCGTCTTATTCAGAAAAAAAATCCGAACAAAAACTGTCCAACAGAAGTAAAAAATCTTCAAGAAACCGGGAATCTCCAGAAGCCAAAACCAATCTGTCAACATTCGCACCGATTAAACAGCTCCTGGCATGGCTTCCGAAAACTTCCTCAAGTCAAACAAAGAAATAGCAACAAATACCATCTAATGCCAGGGCGGATTCCATCAAAGATGGAGCGAGCCTCACAGAGCAAAGGCCGAAACGAGATCTTCAACTTCGAACACTAAAAATGATGTCCTGGAATACCAGGGGCTTTGCTCACCTTACGAAACCTGGAGCAGTAAACCTCAGAGAATTTGACATTATTACCCTCCAAGAAACATGGCTCGTCACCCCTCCGACAATTGACGGCTTCGCAGTTGCAGTCTCTCCGGCCAAGAAAGGTCGCTTGGGCAAGTCCATCAGCCGGTCTTCTCGTGGCAGTCTGATCCGGCTCGAGCCTCTCAATTCAGAAGAAGCTGGCGGCAGCTCAAACCCACTTAGCAGTACTAATAAAGTGGGAAAAATTGGACAGGAAGAGCCTTTCTACGACCTTCTCTATGATAACTGTAATTACAACTTACTGGAACCCCCAACTCATCTCAGACAGACTCTTCCTCGCAACCATTGAAAGCGAGATTGACAACAATATGTCCACCCAAAACAACCCACTAATAATCCTAAGTGGAGACTTAAATGCTAAATGCCCGATCGGACCATCAAGAAGTATTCCATCGCGTTCAATAAGCCAGGTGGAATCTCGTGGAAAAAAATGGCAACTACTTATGGACTCTAGAAATCTTCGTAATATTGACCACTCACTCCCTCAGGCAGTCTATGTCCCGACCTGGGAAAGAGGAGCCCAGAATGGGACCATAGACTACATATACGTTTCAGAGGCTATGTTGACCCTAATTACAGCCTTTGAGGTCATAAGGGTAGAGGCAAGTGACCACAATATCCTGAAAATTGCATGGCCAAGTGAAGGTGAGGACAAAATGAAACTGCCAGAAGAAATTGAACCAAACACCCAAGGAAATCGTCTAAGGCTCACTGCCAAACGAATCGAGGAACTGTCCAGAAACTACAAAACGCATTGCCTACGGGAAAACAGGGAGTCACTAAAATATACTGATTATCAGCCCTTACTGATCCCCAGGAAACTAAACCAAAAGTCTACTCAGCAACCAATACACACTTATGATAAAGAACTGGTAATGAAACGCTGTATCCTGAGGAAGCTAAAGAAATTGGCAGTATCTTCAAATTCAGAAGGACCAAGACAACTATCTGAAGGAACAAAATCAGTACAAATCGTGGCTACACTTCCGAAGAATCTTTCTCTACCAGCAGGACTCAGAAAAAATGCTTAGAAAATTGGCAGATAAAAACTCAGGTGCCTTTTGGCAACTAATAAGGAACACTGAAGCAGGGGCAATCACAAAAGGTCTAAACAACGTCCCGAAAGAAGCCGGGAAACAACACTTTGCCAAGATTTTCCAACTTCCCAGGCAAATCACAGATGTTCCCAAGCCTGAGGCAAGATCTATTACCTGGGAAGATTTTTCAAATGAAGACATCGTACTGGCCATCAAGCGTCTGAAATCCTCCAGAGCTCCGGGACCGGATGGAATCACTAACAGACTTGAAAAACCATCCAGAGGAGTGGGCGAATTTCATTGGGCAGGTATTTAAAAAATGCTGCACCACAAGATCGATTCCAAACTCCTGGCGCACTGCAGTGATCGCCCCAATATACAAAAAAGGAGATAGAACTGACCCAAGAAACTACCGTCCAATTGTGCTCTTGGACACAATTGGCAAACTCTACGGATCTTTCCTCGTAAAATGTTTTCAAACTTGGCCAAAAACAGCTCCGTGCCGAGACCCATTCCAAACAGGGTTTATGATAAATTCGAGTACCGCAGCCAACATCATGATGTTGAGTGTCATAAAGGCCATACTTACGTCAAGATCGGGGAAAGTATACGTGGCTTTCATAGATCTCAGCCAAGCTTTTGACCGAATAGATAGAACTTTACTATGGTCAAAACTAAACAAATGGAAGTGCCCAAACAAC
The DNA here is from genome assembly GCF_040938575.1 of Ambystoma mexicanum. Lineage (NCBI taxonomy): Eukaryota > Metazoa > Chordata > Amphibia > Caudata > Ambystomatidae > Ambystoma > Ambystoma mexicanum. The sequence continues at coordinate 1,272,636,606 of NC_090934.1, forward strand.
ATTCTTGACCCAATAAAGCCTTTCATGACAAGACATCAATTAAGGTCAAGTTGGACCAGGCAGGCAAGCTCTCAGAAGAAATCTCGACCCTCAGAGGGGTGAAACAGGTCTGTCCACTGGCCCCGGTTCTATTCATCTCCTTCCTTGGCGACCTTAAAGAAAACGGCGAATCGATAAGAACTTTTCCTCCGAAAATCAGAGACACACTTGTGACTCGCCTATTATATGCCGACGACATCATTCTCCTCGATCAAACTGAAATTGGACTTCAAAGGCAGCTTGACAACTTGGCCAAATACATAGCAAACAACAACTTAGAAATAAATAAGGAGAAAACAAAAATCTTGATACTCGGTCAGCCGCCAAGAAAGAACTCAAACAATTACAGATGGCACATCGAAAACTCGTCCATAGAAGTGGTAAAACACTTCAAATACTTGGGGTGATTTTGGACAACTCAAAATCAGAAACTTCGATGCAACAACATCTATGGGACAAGACCCAAAAACTCACCACGCAGGCAAGAATAATCGACAGAAAATATGGCTGTTTTTCGCTTCTCCCGGCAATAAAATTTTATAAAGGCAAAGTTATACCGAGCTTGACTTATGGATGTGAGGCAATGCCAGTGATCCCGCCCGCAATTTGGCCAAAGCTGGAAGCATATTTTTTGGCGCAAAGTCCTTCAGCTTCCAGGTTCCACCGCCATCTCGATCATCAGAAGAGAATTGGGAACTCTGTCCTTGAAAGCAACAATCGAAGCAGGGGAAATGGCGCTTTTCAGGAAAATAATAATGCAGGACTCACCGCTGTTATACAACATAATCAAATCTGAAATAGCTGAAGGAAGGAGCAAGCCTCTTACCATCTGGGCTGCCAAGCAACGAGCAGTCCTGGCCAACAGTGGATCCTGCGAAGATGAATTAATCCAAAACCCCACGAAAATCAAACGCAAAATGGACCAACTGGACTGGATAGAGGCTCTTAGATTAGCAGGAAAGAAAGTCCTCACTCACTTGAACTTTCAACCAAAAAAACTACATTCGCCGAATGAAGTCCTAAAAAGATTCCCGGACAAGGTTTTAAGATCTACCTTCCTGCGATCTCGCCTAAACCTACTTCCGACCAACGAAGTAAGGGCCATCAGAGGACAATCACAAACAAATCTCTGTCGCCTATGCAAAACGGAACATGAACCTGAAACAATAAAGCACCTCCTGTTACATTGTCCCAAAACGATAAAATGGAGAAGAGCGTACCTGAGACCGTTGATCGATCCCAATTCCCTGTACGAAGAACAAGTTTGGCGGAATCGATTGATGTGCGGATCTAGGACAACTTGGACATTAGCAACTGCCAAAATATTAAGGAATGCCCTAGAGGCTTGCTCCCTCAAATATGATGAGTACCCAGGCAACGACCATTCAAAGGTCTAACTGAATTGGAAACCTGAATCCAAAACTCAGAATGCAAGATGGAAAACTTCAATCTTAAAGCTGCTTCAGGCTTGGAAAAAGAAGAAAAGAAACACTGACACAATTGCTCTTCGTCTTTGCAAAATCATTCAATTGATAGAAGCAAATAATAAAAAAATTAAAAAATTAAAAAAAATAAGATATTTAAGAATATAAGCACTAGCTATACAGCAGTTAATTAAGCCGTGGCACGTATGTTGTGACATCATCGGTAGGCCAGTGTAACTGGTTGAGTTCATATCGTGTCACCATGAGGCAAAATTCATCTTTGCCCAGTTCAGTACCTCTTAATGGCCTGTACTCTTTTCGATTTTATCCTGATAAACTCAGTCAGTCTGTTTAAAAAAATACTATCTCCAAAACAAAGCATTATTGAGTATCTGGCAAGTGTTTGTGCATTGATTTTGTTAAAAACAGCACCCTTTTCCAAAATGTGTTTTTCTCTTTTGATAGTGTTCAGCAGTCTACTGTAAATGGTACAACTGTTGGATTTGTCAGTTCTTGTTTTTGAGGGGAGGAAGCCTGTAAGAGCCAGCGTGAGGAGACGCGTTTGAAAAATGGAATTCCACAACTACTGTGGTTACAGGGCATGTCCAAGCATATAGGGAACGCAACCATACCGTAAGTCTGGGGAGAGCCGAGTGGATCCATTGTGACAGACCGTGTGGATTCTGGGACATGGAGTTTCACATATTGCCCTGCAGGGAAAATCGTAAAGAAATATATATGGAGGGGCCAAAAAGTGACAGAACTGCCAGAACTTTAGGGCACTTTAGACATATGTTACTGTCTTAACCATTTTGCTCATAGGAGTGAAACTTTCTATGTGGGCTGTGAAAACGTCACTACCAACCGTAGTCACTCAATCCGTCTATTTCATTCAATTTAGGAGAGGTTTCGGGTTCAACCTAGTGGCACTAAGACAAGTTGGGGTTAGGGGCGCCCCGAGTTTCATGAATGTGTGTTCACATAGCTGCTTAGCTGGAAACAAATGCAACGTTGACCTTGTAAACAGGTGACGAAACTTTTAAACACTCACCGTGCATTTACCCAAACACTCGGCTTGAAGTCGCGTTACACGGTTAATGTTCTACTAATGCGTTATTTACTTGCCAGCTGAGCGCAACCTCTCTTGAGTGACTGTAAAGGAGGGCCCCGGGGGGAACGCGAATCGTTTCCCCCCGGGGAGTTTTTGGCGCTGCACACGGCCAGCGAGTGGCCGTGGGGGGCAGAGCACCTCCCGGGGGTATTTAAGGGCTCAGGGAAGGTTCGGGAGGCAGGCGACGGTTAGGACTTGGTGATTGTCCCACCCTCCCACCCCTTCATTTTGGTTTTAGGCTAGTGTCTGGTATTGGAATATGGGGGGGGTCCATTGTTCATGGGATTATGCGGGGGGGTTTTAGATGACATGGCGAGTTTTTTTATGAGTTTTGGGGTCTGTTAGGAGGGTAGGGGTTGGTAGTTTTGTGTGACAGGTCAGGGCATTGTGAAAGTTTGTGTGTAATATATGTTGCTGATGTGGCAGGTCAGGCTGGCTGCAGGTCATAGGAAGGGGGAGTTTGGTGTAGAGGGGAGTTTGAAGGGTGTTGAAGTGGGTCGGGTGCCGGGGGCATGGCCCCTTTTGATGTGGGGGGAGGGAAGCACAATGGGGGAATTACACGGGAAAGGATGGGGTGGCGCTGTTTGCACAAGCAGGTCACACCGGGGGAACAGGTATTGAGCCTGGAGGGGCATGGCCCCTGGGAGAAAGCGGGACGCCTGGAAAAGGGGCAAGGAGACGGTAGTATCCAAGGGATCATTAGGGAGGAAATGGGTTATTTAATTATTTAATTGTTGGGGGTAAATGAAAATGAAAATGTTTAATTTATTTAATTGGTTGTTAAAATATTTCTTTAGTTTGTTAGGCCATGGAGCCAGTTAAGCGTTTTGATTGTAAGCTTTGGCCTGTCACATTAAAGCGACCTTTTCCACTTTTAAAAGAGTCTGGGTTTTTGTGCAGTAAGCCAAAAAGGTTTACGGTCGGGGAGTTGTGCGACAGCAGGCAATGGATTCGCTTTGGTTTTTTTTAGGGGCCATTCGCTGCCTCACCATGCCTGTGTGGCATTCATCCAATCAGGAATGGATGTTGTACCGTCACCTTGGCTGAGAAGCACAGCATACAATACTGACCGGATGAACGTTATACAGCAAACCAAAGTACTGTCTGTATCCTTACACAGAAGCACAAACTCATAGAATAGTTCTAACCACCTCATTCAAAACTAAAAAGGTAACTCCTCGGAAGATTGGTGGATGGTTTAATGTAGTCAAATATCCAAGTATGATTCATGTCCCCTATTCACCAAGTAGAATGTGTGAATATTTTGCCGCCCTTTCATTTCTATGGATTCTTTCCTCCCACTGATTCCTCATCTATGATATCCCTACCCCAGCACAGCTGTTCTCTGGAAACCTTTCCGCTGCCAGGGGGCGCAATGAGGCTGTGCGTCAGCTCTAACGCATTTATGCGCCCTGCGCCGGATATTACATCAGGCCAGTATATATAACGGCATTGCGCCCCGTGACCTCAGTTCTTTTTTTCCACACATTCTGTTACCTGATGGGAAATTGCATCTCGATCTTATCTACTCGAAGGGAGCCATGCCTTGTGCGTCAAGCTCTGTGCGTATTGCGGCCAGCAAATGTCGGTCTCAGACCTGCACCGGATTTGTTTATATTGCTTGGGCGAGGAGCATGACACACAGGATCGCGGATCATGGTGTCCATGCACCCGAGGGCCCTCTGGGAAAGGGGGGTGAAGATCTTCACCTTCATCCACAGGGCAAAGGGTGAAGGTCTCAGTGGAGGTCGCACATTACAGAACGACACTCCGAGGAGCAAGTCGCTACGCGCAAGCAAAAGGATAAGAAGCAGCAGCATCGGAAGACGCCCCGCTTCCTGAGTGAGTCCTTTTATTATTATTATTATTATTATTATTATATTTATTGATTGATCGTGGACCTAGTTTCGAGAAGAAATGGAACACTTTACAGCGGTATACAATAATACAGATATGTAACAGAGCGCTTCACAGAGGTAACAACAGAACAGATATACAGCGGATGGTAGGATACATAGGAGGGGTACAGCTGTACCAGGTGGCATGGAGGAGAGGCTGGGGTGGCATCTAGTGAGTCGGGATGGCCTAGGTGTTGAGGAGAGATTCCTTGAAGAGGTGGGTCTTGATTTTCTTTCTGTATTGTAGGGGCGTGGGGGCAAGCTGATGCTGACAGGGAGGAGGTTCCATAGTCTTGGGGCATAAGCGGAGAAGGCTTCTTTTCTGGCGATTTCCTTTTTGCAGCAGCGGATTCCAAATCTGCTTGTGTCCTGGTTTCTGCTGGTGCTCTGTCCACCAGAGATGCAGAGTTTCTCCGCGAGGTAGCTGGGTGACTTGAGAGCGACTGCCTTATAGATGATGCAGCAAGACTTGAAGGTGAATCATGCATTCAGTGAGAGCCAGCGAAAGTTATTGACGGCCATGGTGATGTGGTTGTATCTGCGTAGACCCTTGATGAGGCATTCCCCTGCGTGTAAGCCACTTCTGAGGGGCAAAAGGAAGGACGACTGAAGGCCTTTGAGGAGTGCATTGCCCCCATCCAGGTATAATAGAACCAGTGCTTGAACGGTGGATCTAAAGCTGTCTGGAGGGAGGAAGGGCTTGACTTTCTGCAGGAGGGAGGGCTGATACCAAGCTGTCTGAGTTTTCTTAACTGTGTATCTTGAAGGAGACATGTTTGTTGATGTGGAACCTGAGAAACTTGGCACAGGAGGAGAGCTCAGGTTTGAAACCCTTAAAGTTCATGTTTGATACCCAGGACTGTATGTCTGGGTTTTTGGTGGTGTTGTGAGGAGTAGGAATTCAGCCTTGGATGAGTGAGCTTCAAGTATGCACTGGACATCCAAAACTGGATCAGCGAGAGGCAGGTTTTGAGAATATGGATGTCCTTGATTGAGTCGATCTTGAGGTATAGCTGGGTGTCATCAGCGTATTGGTGGATGTGGATATTGCGTGTGGCTAGGAGGGCTCCCAGCAGCTGGATATATAGATTGTAGCTTATGGGGGAGATGATGGAACCCTGCGGGACTCCACAGGTGACGGATAGCATTGGAAATCTAGAGGAGTCCATCTGAACAAACTGCCTGCGGTTGGCAAGGCAGGACCTGAACCAGGAAAGGACAAGGTTGCTGATCCCTGTGCACCAATGTAGGGTGCCCGTAAGTGCCTGGTGGTCTACTGTCTAAAGCAGCCAAATGGTGGAGTAGAATCAGGTGGCATGGGTGATCGCTGTCAAGGATGTTGAGGGCGTTGTCGACCACTTGTATGGTTTCTGTCTCCATGCTGCAGCTGTGCTTGAACCCGGATTGTTAGGTTTGAAGGACATTATTGGTGTTGATGTGTTCCTGCAGTTGTGTGGCTACTGCTTTCTCAATGAAGGGAAGATGGATGATGTGGTGATAGTTACCGCGGTTGTCGGGATCCAGAGTGGGTTTCCTTAGTAGAATGAGGATGTGTCCTGTTTTTAGCGTGATGGGAGTTAGGGAGCTGTTGATTATCTCCAGGTAGGGAAGGAGAGCTTCCGCAGGGAGGGTCTTGAGGATGGATGCTTGGAGGATGTGATCTGTATACGATGTGGCTTTGAGGGTGGACTGGGTTTCTACCAGGTCCTCTGTCGAGAGTGTCTTGAATGTTGTCCAGGCTGTGAAGATTTTGTGAGGAGGGACATGAGGTGGGTCTGTGGATGCAGCGCTGGTGTCTGTGCTGCCGAATCTTGCTGATTTTGTCGATGAAGGTGTTGATGGTGGTGGATTTTTCGATGGGTAGCGGGTTCACGCAGTGCTTGACCACTTTGAAGAGGGCTCTGCTTTTATTAGCTTCTGCTTTGGTTGTTTGATAGTAGGAGGCCTCAGCTGTGTTGATTAGTTGTTGGCGGGTTGCACGGAGCTCCTTCAGGAGCGCCAGATCAGATGCAGCCCTGAAGCGGCACAAGGTTTTCTCTTTTTTCCTGATGACTCCTTTGCTGAGGTTGAGTTCTTGCATATATCAGGGTGCTGACAGTTTTGTTTGCAGGTGTGGTTTTTCAGAGGTGCGTGCTGGTCGATGGAGGCTGAAACGGTGCCATTGAGGCTTCCAGTAGAGAGTCCCAGTTCGGTTCGGGGTGTTTACTCAATGTGAGGTGAAGGTTGGTGAGGTCTTCCATGAGGGCTTTCACCAGGAAGTTCTTGAAGGGCCTGAATGTTTGTGTGATGGGGTTCTGCTGGGAGTGCTTGGCTGGGGTGGTGTGCAGGATTTTCAAAGGCTCAGCTAGGTGGTCAGCCCAGTCAAGCGGGAGAGGAGAGCTATAGTGGACAGAAGACAGTGCAGTAAGGATTAGGTTGAGGACGTTACCTTTCTCATGTATTGGGTCTTTCATGTGCCTTGTGAGGCTGGGGGTGCCGAGAAGGCTGACAGCTTCCTTCATCGGGTTGGTGGCCTTGTTGCCTGGGAGGTTGAAGTCGCCTAGGAAGATGTTGGCGTGCGTGAGGGACATGAATGTGACCAGGTCGGTGAAGTCTCTGATGATGGCGCTGTTGGGTTTGGGTGGTCTGTGGATGAGATGGAAGGTGACTGTGCCCATCGAGGAGAGCGGAAAGTGGCAGGAGTAGCCTTCAAAGGAGACAGTGTTGTCTAATTCAAGTCTGGTGCAGGGTCACGTCTTGTTGACGACTGCAAGGCTTTTGTCTGTCTTGTTTGGCTGGTCTATGTGTTGGATGCTGTAGCCGTCGGGGACAAGGTCATCTAGGATGCAAGTCGAGGTGGGTGTTAGCTAGGTCTCAGTGATGAACATGGCACCAAGGTCATGTGTAGTTATGAGGCCGGTAATGTCTGCTGCATGGGTGATAGCTGAGCGGATGTAGGCGCGCATCAACTTCTGTGTGTGGGTGGTGAGGGGGTCCCTATTGGCTTGGGGCTGATGTGGGTGAGGTTGTTGCATTGCAAAGTCCATGCCTTAGAGGAGGGGCGATGCTGTTGGTGTTGGCTGGTGATGGTGGGGATGGTCTGTGGGGACAGACGGAGAAAACACAAGTCGGCGCATGCTTACCTATTGTCTGAGCAGGGGGTTCAGGCCCTTGGGCCTCCCGGTCCAAACAAGTCCAAACAGGAATTGCCCTTTTCTTCATCTGCCCTTAACTTTGGATGCCTGGGCATGAGACGCCCTTGATCTAATAGTTAAGAGCAAAAATGAAGAGGCAGGGTTAAGAAGGTGGGTGGGGCTTAGACATTTGATCTAGAACCTCTTGCACCTGCTCACCAACTACAAAGGAAAAGCTTAAGTAGGGAAAAAGGGCAGCAAAACCGAAATGCATCAACATTTTAAAGTGATTGACAGGTGGGTGGGGCTCAGGCACCAACATTCTTCTTCTTTGAAGAAGAAGGGCCACCTCATCAGGGAGTCTCCTGAGCGTCCTGTGGAGGTAACTTTTTCCACCCTGTCCTCTCCGCTGGAGGAATGGGAGAACGTTGTTGCCAAAGTGCCGGCAGGTCCGACTATGGTTCTGCAGTGTTCCACTGCATCTGCTGTGAATTACAGGGTACCATCTGGGGACCACTCCTACATGCCAAAGGGCTCATGCCTGGTCAGATAGAGACAGAGGTCTATCAGCACCAACAGGCCCCACCATCAGGACTTCCATCTGCCCTCCATGGTGCCTTCCGAGGACAGTGAGCTTGCTCTGTCTATTGGAGAGTCGGGTCCTCCATGCGAACCTAAGCAACCTGACCCTTCATGTTTGGCCACTGAGAGGCTGAGGAACAAGGAGTGGGGCTTGTTGGACAACATCGTCGACAGATCATAGGCCCGCCAATAAATCCACTTATGCCTGCAAATGGCGTACATTTGTGGTTTGGTGCCGGGAGAGGGGCCTTGATCCTTTAGCTTGTTCTCTATCCCCTGTTTTGGATTTCTTGCTTTCCTTGGCCCAAGCAGGCCTGCAGATTGGTACCTTAAAGGGATACTGCACCGCTATTTTGGTTTCAAGGGATCCCTGGAGCAGGGCTCATTTTTTCACAATCCTTAGAGTTATGCAGTTCTTGCAGGGTTTCTGTAACATAGGATTTGACTTTAGTTTTAACGTTTCTTATTGGCGCTCCATTTGAGCTCCTTCACTTCCGTGAGACAGGAGAATGAGCTCCAGGCATTGTCTGTTTTACCTCCCTATTTGTTTTTTTCCAAAGAGAAGGTGACGTTGAGAGAGAGACCCTCCTTTCTGCCGAAGGTGGTCTCGGATTTCCATCTCTATCATAAGATCCATCTTCCTGTGTTTTTTTCCTCTGGCTCACCTTTCCAAGCCAGAGGATTGATTCCATCTTCTGGACCCGTACAGGCCCTTAAATTTGACGTCTCTCGTACTAGTGCGGCTATGAAAAATGAACAGCTTTTCTTTGGTTATGCTGATGCCTGTACTGGCGGGGCTGTGACCAAACAGACAGACACTGTCCAGGTGGATCGTTCTCTGAATCTCAGAATGCTATGATCTGTCTGGGAAGGATGTGCGTCAGGGTCTCAGAGCTCATTCTACCAGAGAAGTGGCTTACACCACTGTCCTGCAGAGGGGAGTCCCTGTGCTGATTATTTGCCAGGCGGCAACGTGGGTGTCATAGCACGTGTTTGTTAAGCATTATTGCTTGGATTCTCTTGCGGGTTGGGATACCCGTTTTGGTAGGGCAGTCCTCCAGAGGTTTCTGGTGTAAGTGGTGTTGTTGCTTCCTCCCTCCTCCAAGTTACATTCTGCTTTGGGAGTATATCTTAGATGAGGAATCCGTGGGAGAAAAGAATCCATTAGAAGAACAAATTACTTACCTCTCGTAATGTTCTTTCTGATGGATGTTCCTCCTATGGAATCCTCATCGCCCTCCCTACCTGCCCCTAATGCTGGAAGCTAATACACCATCAGTTCCCAAGTCCCTCGGCTTCGGAATGCTAGGGGAAAAGGGTGGAACTGAGGTCATGGGGTGCAGCACCGCTATATATACTGGTCCTGACATTACATCCGGGTGCGTAAAGGGGACGGACCGAACCCCCTGGTGGCAGAAAGGTTTCCGGCGAACCGCTGAAGGGGGCTAGGCATATAATGGATGAGGAATCTGTGGGAGGAACATCCATCCGAAAGAACATTACTGAAAGGTAAGTCATTTGTTCTCGCTGCTTCTCATTCATGTTTCGACTTCATCCATCAGTGCTGCTTCCCGCACAAAGAATGACCAAACAATGGTGGGGTGGGTGAAAGAAGCCCCTTCCTGCTTGGTCTTTGGACAGACCTAGAAATGCCAGGTGCTTTTATTGTACTGTTAACACAAATCTGAAACCTAACAACCTAACACACTAACCCATCTAAAATTCTTTTGTTTCAGGTTATCGCCTCACTTTAATAAATTCTCTAACAGGTACACAGGCTGCATAGCAGTGACATTGTCATGCAAGCTTCTCGCACTCAGTAGGGTAAGCTTGTGTGCTATGGTAACCGTAATATTTGCCACACGATGATGGGTGCTCTCCAGTGGGTTAGTTGGTTTTGCGCGATAGATCGCTTTCGTTTGGCTGCTATGTTTCTTGCTTGACATCCAATGAGACCCTAACTCTGTGGTAGATTCTACTATATACCAAGCACACGCATGTAATGCTTTGCGCTTTGCTTTTCTTTCTTATCACTTGTGTTTGTTGCTCCGTCCCCGCTGCATAACAACAGGTTTGCAAGACCCCCATGCTTTCTGAAAATGCCTGGACACACAATTCCACAGCATATCTGTGTTGCTGCAGTGAAACAAAATTCCTATGAATGTTTTCAAAACTACTATTCACTTGCATAAAAAAAGAAAATGGCTGCTCTGTGTCATGACTTTGGTTTCTGCACTTGCTATGAACAAGACACATACGACATCCGCCTATGTAAACCATTGTGTTGCATACAATGCATGCGCATTGTGCTTGGGGGCACAATACGTAATTTAATACGTGTTATGGAAAATCTACTTCTTGGGCAAAATTCATATCTTCTATCCATAGGTTACAATTATTGGTGGATAGAACACCTGATTCAAGAAAGTGAATCTCCAATGTGTGAGCTGAACTTTCACGTAGCTACTGGACATATGAATGAATGCCCTCTGCACATGTAACTTGCTCCACATTTGCAACATTGGGCATTCCAAGTGGTCTGTCAGAAAGTGGTAAGGGGGGAAATGCTAAGTCGTAACTTGTCACAAATATTTCCAAATGCATTTCACCCAATTAATTGCACAAATAGCTTCCACTTACATGTTCTACATATAAGTGGTAGGAAGAAAAAAAGAGTCAAAAGTTGTAATTTGTAAATTTGTTTTTTACTTACACATTTTGCTCTGCACAGATAGTGTACATTGGGCCTCATTACGACCCAGGCGCTAATGGGTTAACGGCGCCGTAAAAGGCTGCGGCGCCGTTAATCTATTAGCGCCTAATTACGAGGTCCCTTTGCGGGACCCGACCTTAACGGCTGGTATAGACCAGCCGTCAAAGTAGGGACCCGCAAAGGAACTTGGTGCTAATTACGGTGCTGCAATTTGCGGCACCGTACTTAGCACCTTCCCCATTCCCTTTGGGCCCTATGGGGCAAATATGGGAATGGGGAAGGGCCATGGAGGAAGGGGAAATTACCGCCCCGCCAACCTTGTAATGGGGTGGTAGTTCCCCCTTTCTCCATAGCGGAGTCGGTAACTTACCGGCATGGACCATGGTGCTAATAGCACCATGGTCTTCCAACAGGGTCGTAATGAGGCCCATTGTGCACACGTGAGGGGTGTTGCTAGGTCTGGAAAAGTTCTGGGGCAATGCTAATGTCTGGACTATCATGACTCTGGGCTAGCCAGCCTTTTGGTTGTAGCCCCTGAGCTTCTATCTGCAGCTACAACCAAAAGACCCGGGCTATATCCTCCCCGTGCCCCCAGCAACGCCTCTGTGCGAGCCCCCATTATCAGTTTTAAGTATAGCCTTAGTGAATGTGAACAACTGCACAGTAATTTGTCACGTGTAAGTTATCCATATGTCGCACAAGGTTGTTTCTAAATACTGTGTCCAGCCATAGTTTACAACCACAGGGGAGGCCTAAATTACCCACGGTATATCTTGCACACGTTCCTGCCTAACATTGTGGTTCGTTGTAGCCGGTAATATAGCTCAGCGGGTTGAGCGCTAGTTGCTGCGATCTGTCTTTGATCTGCAGGTCTGGATCCTGGCACGGTCGATTCAGCCTTTCATCATTCTGAGGTCGATAAAGTGAGTACAAATTTCGATAGGGTAATAATAATGTATGGATAAAAGAGCTAAATAAATGGCAAGTTATTATTATATCACCTCCGTTTTATTTTCAGAGGATTAGGGCAGCTGAAATGTATATCTGGCTCGAGTCTACTGTCGAGACCCACCTTGGTTCAAGGGGAGGCCACAGGTGGACTACTTGGCTTGTTTGCTATTCAAGCTCAGCTGCTGGAGGCACGAGTAGATGCATTTGCAAAGACAACCAGTCCTACCCAGCGCTAAACGGAAGGAGCAGAATTGATATAACATTGGACCTTTTGCCTTAGATTACATTATGGAGTTCATTTTCCCTTTTTTTTTTTCGTCGTCCTCCACGTAGCAGCCCTGCAGATGTCCAGCAGGGGCATACCAGACAGGAATGCCGTAGTTGCAGCGATTGCTCTGGTCGAGTGGGCTCTCGGACGGCCAGGCAATGGTCGGTTTGCCAACCAGTGACAATGGGTGATGCAGCCGGAGAGACACCTGGAAATGGAAGCCTGGAGTTCATTTTCCATGGCGCCACATTACCATTTATGTTCTCCGTCATTTTTACTAACGATATCTGTGACATTGTAAGACGCCCTGTGCTGACCATTTGCAAACATGCATATTTCCTGTTGCTATGTATACTCAAAGCTAGCAAACTAATGCAATTAACTGTTACTAAACAATGTCTACCACACATTATATGGTAAACTCAGTCCTCCTTCTTGTGAACCTTGGATCACAATAGTTTATTGTTTGTATTTATTGTTTATTTATTGAGCGCGAGCCTAGCTTCGGGAAGCAACAGAGCGCTGTGCATTGGTAGGAGTTACAGGCGTATGTTAGATGATTACAGTGGTGAGTAGTTCTTACACCATCATTCCCGGCTTAGACCTCTCGTGTCGGGCTGATGCCGTAGTTCTAGCGTCCCGACCTCTCTCTCTTTCGGTCTTCTTTCTGCATCGCTCTTTATGCAAGTTTCAAACTCGTGGGCTTGTCTTGTGCTGACGCTGTTTCTCTTGCGTGGGCACATAGAGTGTCCATTATTTAGCCACCTCATTGCAGTACATGACACACTGTAGCTTAAAGTTACATGCTCCTTTCCAGTAGGATGTTGGCATTTATTCCAAGCTGTATTCGACCCAGTCAGGATATTTAAAAAACTCTTTGATTTGTAGAACATGACATGTAAGTCATAAGGTGGATGTCTCTAGGGAGTTCCTCATGGGAACGGGAGGAGCTGTCCCCAAAGGGAGAGCCTCTCCCGGTGAGGTCCCACTTGCCTCTACCCATAGGGAGGGTATTGCACAGCAGGCTCACCTCCCTAGCCTCACAGGAAGGAGTTCCCCTTGGGGACAAGGGACACATTCCTTCGATTCATCACATTAAATTTTGACCAACAACTTCATGCCGACCCCATAGATATAGTTGTGTATCTGTTAGCACCTTACCAGCTTCATTAAAGGGAGTATGTAAGTTCCCAAAAATAAGGAAAAAAGGTTGAACCCTGAGGGACACCACAGGTGATCTTTGCGAAATGTGATTGAAATTGTGGTGGTCAGATTGTGTTCTCACGATCCGTCAGGAAGGGCTTTATCAACTTTTCAACAGATTTGTCTATTCTCACTAGGCCCTGACTGATTTGCAACCGACCGATCCAAAAATGTCACAGCTTTAACCTCACTGAAATTTGGCAGTCACCGAAGGTCATTGATCATGGAGACGATTACAAAGTCTGTGCAATTGGTGAAATCCTACCTCTCTTGGGCTCTGGATACTAGTGAACACCAAGTGGTGCTCAGATTGCTTTATCACCGCTTGTTCCATCAAAGTTTCAGTAAAAAGAAGTATTGGTTATTTGCCTGCAGATGGCTAGGGTCATGGCCAATCAGCCTGGGGCTACATTAAAAGTGTGATGGAAATATTGAGGATGTTCCCGGGTTGCTTTAAAATAGGAGGTAATAATACATTGCTGCGAGGCACAGAAGAAGCGCTCTATTGAATTATGGCGTTTAGCCGACCAATAGCAATGGGATTAAACCTTTCCAGCCCTTTAATGCCATGCAACCCCTCCCAGGACTACTTTTTATCATCAGGGCTGGCAAAATAATGGACGCCTTTGCAAGCAAAGGGCCATGTTGACGCCTTCTATGGCCTCTAATTTATGTCTACAGTCCAAAATATCATCCATGTGCCCCAGCTGCCTAGTTTACCTTATTTTCTCACCAGCCCTGAGTTACAGATACTAGTCGTAGACCAAAATACTGTGCATTAATACATCTAGCTAGTCATGGGCCCCAGTGTACACAGCATGATCCTACTGTCCAATGACATTTCAGTTTTTGTTGGGCAGGGAGGTAAATTGACTTTGAAGAAACAATGTTTTTTTTGTTGCTGAAAACTGTATGCTTGGAGATTATTCTTTAAATCCAGTCCAGGGGGCCATCAGTGTAACTCGACCGTATGGACTGCTGTTGCCAAGCCCGGCCAATTGACCAAGAAAGACCAGCGCCCCACCCTTTATCACCTCCTCCCATTGTACCAGTCCTACTTACTTCTTAACCAAGCACATATCTATTACAGCTAAAGCATGCTTCTGCCATTAGACCACCATGCTTCCAGTTATGGCATATCCCTCTCATTAGGCCATATCTATGCCAATAAGGCACCCTGCTCTTCTATTAGTTTACACCCCGTTATATTATGAAATCCCCCCTCCCATTTACAGCAACCCTTCTCCCATTCAGCCATATGGACAGCCACTAGATCCTATCTCCTCCAATGAATCCGCGCTTACTCTGCATAGCCTCCATCTCATTGTGTTACACCAAAGCCCCTCCAATTAGGTAAATGAATGCCATTGGGCCACATCCATCCCATTAGAGCATCCCTCCTCCCATTAGAGAACTCCAACTCACTCTATAGAATGTATTCTTTAACTCCCTAAACTAGCCTTGCTTCCACACACTAGACCACACCTCCTCACATTACCAGACTAAACCACTGCTCCTCAGAATGGACCACTCCTCACAGTAGACAAGAATTCTTCAGAGTAGGCCGCACCTCCTCACAGTTAACCACACCTCCTCTGAGAGGGCCACGCCTTCTCAAATTGCACCACTCTTTGTACAAGACCACATTTCCTCATAGTGTCTTTGACTTCCTTTGTGCTGAGGGCCACTACATAGCCCAGGTCGACCAATTTCCCACAGAACTGCACTCCACCCCCATTTCACAGATTCTGTAACTAATTCTGGACAACAAAAAGACATTCTATGGTTTCAAGACCTTTTCTTCAACTAGGTTAGGGGTCTGCAACATTTAGCTGTCCAGGTATTTTGGACTGCAACTTCCATCAGTCCTAGATAGCATAGTCGATTTTGATGCACTACATGCTGCTGCACATTTCAGTTTTGTGTTTCTGTGCAGGTTGGCGACTGTTAGTTCAAAGAATTGACCCGATTCCCTCTCGTTTACAGGTTCTCAGGTTTGTTGCAAGGCTTTGGTGGGAGTGCCAAAAATGTCAGTGACGTGCCCACGCCACCTGTCGTTCCTGAGGGTAAGGTCTTATAGAAACAGAAATCTTCCTATTACAGGAAATGCTACACTTACTCTATGAGATTTTGGTTAGGAAAGTGCACCAAGCCGCATCCTAGCACCCCACACTGCAGCACTTGCCAGGTGCAGGCTTTGTGTTAGCCCAATGGCCCTAAGCAACATTGCCTTTTGCTGTTCCAAATTAGTAAACATGTTGAGTCAGAATAATGAAGGCTCCCTGTTTTCCGTTTTTACTGATTTTACACATAGATACAGACAGAAATCACTTTGTTTCCTTTCAGTATTTATCTAAAAAAATAAAAATCATAAAAAACTGGAAATGGGCAGAAATTAAGTTATTTTGCTTAAATCTACAGATCATGACTCGTAGGCCAGTGGCTGTGGAAAGGAACACAAAAGAGGAGCTTTAAGAAGAACAAGTTACTTTCTTGGGTTGGGATGGTCCGACGTTCTTTCGATGGGATGGTCCGACGACGTATTCCATATCTATGACAGGTCTGTGCTGCTTCGGAAAATCTTTGGCGTCTGCGTCTAGCGTCGATGCGCTCGATGCGCCGTCCCTGAGGACCTCCTCCGACGGCCGACGTCACCCAATGTGATAAGTAGGACGCACGACGCCCACAGCCTCAGTTAAAGTTTTTTCCCAGAACGTGTGCCACCAGTTTTCTGCGAGTCAGACACACAAGGCCTTGCGGAACGCAAGCTGCAATCGCAAAAGAAATTCTGCAGCGGGGAAGGCAGGGAGGGAGCGATATGGAATACGTCGTCGGACCATCCCATCAAAAGAACGTTACCAGGTAAGAAAGTAACTTGTTCTTCGAGGGGATTGGGTCCTCCGACGTATTCCATATCTATGACAGACTCCCAAAGCAGTACCAAGCAAGGAGGTGGGAAAGAATTTAGAATACAAATTAAGCATGCCCAATCAAATTGCGGAATAGAGAATTGCCTTGCCAAAGGCCAGATCTTGCCCTCTGATGGAATCGAGGGAGTAGTGACGTACAAAAGTATGTACTGAAGCCCAGGTGGCTGCATCACAGATGTGACGAATAGGAACTCCCCTCTGCAGGGCAGTAGACGCAGCCACTCCCCTGGTAGAATGGGCCCGCAAGCCAGCCGGAGGGTCCTTACCCACCAAGCGGTAACACTCAGAGATAGCTAAAATAATCCAACGAGACAAAGTCTGTTTCGTCACAGCTTGTCCCAAACCCTTTCCAGCGAAATCAATGAAAAGTTGATTGTCCACTCTGACCCGGGACATGCGCGAAATATAAAAGCTCAACGCTCTCCTAGGGTCAAGCCTATGGAGCCTCTCCTCTTCCTTACCAGGATTTGGAGGAGGATAGAACGCCAGAAGAACAACCTTCTGGCTCAAATGAAATTCCGAAACCACCTTCGGAAGAAAAGAAGGACGAACGCTAAGGACAACCCTGTCCTTCTGAAACACAGTGAAGGGTGGCTTAACTGAAAGTGCCTGTAACTCACTCACTCTGCGAGCGGAAGTAACCACAACCAAAAACACAGTTTTCAGAGTCAACAGCCTCAAAGGGCAAGAATGTAAAGGCTCAAACAGAGCACCCATAAGAAACTTAAGAACAAGGTTCAGATCCCAACCGGGCACCAGAAAAGGTGACGGAGGGAACACATTAGTGAGCCCTTTCAAAAACTGCAAAATCAAAGGAATCTTAAAATAGGAACACTTTTCAGACGAGCGCTTAAAGATGGACAGCGTCGCCAGGCAACCTTTAATGGTCCCCACTTGCAAGCCCCTGTG
Organism: Ambystoma mexicanum; assembly: GCF_040938575.1. Taxonomy (NCBI): domain Eukaryota; kingdom Metazoa; phylum Chordata; class Amphibia; order Caudata; family Ambystomatidae; genus Ambystoma; species Ambystoma mexicanum. Next base: position 1,272,653,747 of record NC_090934.1, read on the forward strand.
GGCAAAAGAAAGCAAAAAAGACAGAACCATGGGAATGTCACATTCAAAAGGATCCACATTCTCAACTCTGCACCAGTCGCAGAACTTTCTCCAACGGCAACGGTACAGAGACTTTGTTGCTGGCCGCCTCCATCACGTCTTCAGGGAGGTCCTAATCCTTATACCTCAACCTTTGCGAAGCCAAGCGTGAAGATTGAGGGAACTGACCTCTGGATGGAGAACCTGAGCCCCCTCCCGTGAGAGCAGATCGTCTCGGTAGGGAAGACGACGTGGAGGACAGATGGACAAGTCTAGAAAGTCCGGGTACCACGTCCTCCGGGCCCACGCCGGAGCAATGAGGATCATCCGGGAACCGAACCTCCGTAACCTCCGCAGCACTTGCGGGATGACGGGGACTGGAGGAAATGCGTACAGCAGTGGGAATGACCACTCCACCACGAACGCGTCTCCCAAGGCTCCTTTTGGAGGAAATTCCCGCGAGCAAAACCTTTAGCACTTCCGGTTGACCCTGGAGGCGAAGAGATCCACTTGAGGGGTCCCCCAAAGGGTGAAGATCTCCAGGAGAATCTCCTGAGCCAGCTCCCACTCGTGAGAGATCGAGCTCTGCCTGCTCAGAGCGTCCGCCGTCTCGTTGTCGTCTCTGGCCAGATGAACAGCCGAGATCGAAACTTCCTGCTGGATGGCCCTGAATTCGAGCTGCATCACCTCCCTGCACAGCGGAAGTGACCCTGCCCCCCCTTTTTGTTGAGGTAGTGCATGGCCACCGTGTTGTCCGTTAGAATCAGGACACTCTTTCCGCGCACAGTCGGCAGAAAAGCCTTCAGGGCTAGCCTGACGGCCCTCAGCTCCAACAGATTGATATGGAGTCTGGACTCCGACGGAGACCAACAACCGCTGACTGTCAACTCGTTGGCATGAGCTCCCCATCCCGTGAGGGATGCGTCCGTCACGATCGTCAACTCCGGCCAGGGCAGCCAAAAAGGGGCCCCCTTCATCAGATTGCCCTCGACGGCCCACCACAGAAGGTCCCGGGCTACCGAGGGCGGCACCTGAACAGGGTACGACAGCCTGCCGGAGGACTGAGCCCACTGGAGCTTGAGTGCCCACTGCAAAGATCTCATCCGCAGACGAGCCTCTGCCACCAGAAGAATGCAGGATGCCATGAGGCCGAGCAGTCTCAAGAATTCGGACACTGGGAGATTCTGGGCAAGCTGAAACTTGTGCACCATCTGCTGAATGTGAAGAGCCCTCACCTGAGGAAGAAAACACTGCCCCAGGGACGTGTCGAGCACTGCTCCGATGTACTGGAGCCGCTGCGTTGGTGTCAAATGGGACTTCTTTAAATTGAGGGAGAAGCCCAGCCTGTGAAGGGAGTGGCAGGTGACGGACAGATGATCCAGGACTTGCTCGGGAGAGCTCCCCCTGATCAACCAATCGTCCAGGTAGGGGTAGACGTGAATCCCCCCTTTCCTGAGATGCGCTGCCACCACCACCATGAGCTTGGTGAAAACCCTTGGGGTGGAGGTCAATCCGAACGGCAGGACCCGAAACTGAAAGTGTGAGTCGCCAACCGCGAACCTCAGGTACTTCTTGTGCTTGGGATGGATCGGCACATGGAAGTAAGCATCCTTGAGGTCGAGAGACACCAACCAGTCCTGAAGTTGAAGGGCCTGGAGGACTTGAGAAAGAGTCACCATCTTGAACTTGTCCTTCCTGAGGAGTTTGTTCAAACCGCGCAAGTCCATGATGGGTCTCAATCTCCCGTCTTTCTTTGGAATCAAAAATTAAGGGGAATACCTTGTTCCTCTCTGCTACAGGCACCAGTTCTATGGCGCCTTTCTCCAGCAGGGCTTGAATTTCCTGCGCAAGGAGCGGTTCCGGACACTTCAAAGAGAGGTTCCCTGGTGGATTGTCGTGAGGCCTCTGCCGAAAAAGAAGACAGTAGCCGTGGGTTATGATCTCTAGAACCCGCACATCCAAAGTAATGGCTCTACAAGATGCTGCGCCAGCCTTCCCCCAACCGGCGAACCATGGGACCTGACCTCATGACTGAGTGGTAGCGGCTGCGGCGTTGCCTGAGGGTAAAGAGGCAACTGCCCGAGCAGCCTTGGCACCTCGAGTACCTTTATTTCCACCTCTGGCACTCTTATGATGGCCTCTTTGACTGCTAGCTCCCCTCGCTTTACTGAAGGACGAGAAATAGCGAAAGGAACCTCCCCTCCATTGCTGTCCTCTAGGACGAAAAGGTCGGAGGTTGGCAAACTGCAGCGCCCAACGACTTCGCTGCAGCTTTGGAGGTCTGCAACCTCTCAAGGCTCTCGTCAGCCTTGCTGCCAAAAAGGTGTTCACCGTCAAAGGGCATGTTGAGGAGCCGGGACTGCACATCAGGAGCCTACCCAGACTTCCGCAACCACGCAAACCTGCGCATTACGGTGCTCGCCGCCATGGACCGGCTGACACAATCCACCAAGTCCAAACCCGACTGAACGGCCTCACACATAGCATCCTTGCCATCCTGAACCATAGCAAGGAAACCATCCCGTTCGTCCCCTTCGGGAATATGTTCAGCCGCTAATGCAACACAGTTCCACAGAGGGTGTGTGAAACGAGACAAGCCACATATGGAGTTGGCCGCCTGAAGCGCCATACCCCCAGAAGAAAACACTTTCTTCGCCCAGCCGTCAAAACGTTTGTCGTCCCTATCTGGAGGGATGGTACGATACGACGCCTGCTTTGCCGGGGCCGTAGCCGCCTGCACCACCAAACTCTCCGGAGTGGGGTGCCTAGACACGTAGCAGGGGTCGCTACTGGCTGGACGGTATTTTCGCGACAAAGACTTGCCCACTGCCGGGAGACTCTCCGGAGCAGTCCAAGCCGCCACCACCCTTCTCTGCAGAGCCATATGAAAAGGCAAAACCGGGTCATTGGGGGGACCGAGATCAAGGATGTCCCTGAGATCATCCTGAACGAACTCCCCTGGGGGAGCTGACCAACCCAAGTACTCGGTGACCCGAGACATAAGGCGCCGATATGAAGAATCGGCATGAGTGCCAGGCTCCGGCCTACAAAACTCCACCTCCTGAGAGGTGTCCAGTCCACTGGCATCATGCAGCGACTGCCGCAGATCATCAAACTGGCTATGGTCCGTGATAAGGTCATCTGGAACCGTAACTGGAACCAAGCCCCCATCAGAGCCTTCATCACCCTCTGAAATGTACTCCAGGCGGGGAGAGGAAGACCTCTGTGGACCAAAGCAGTGCCTGACCTTAGCCATAGCGTTTCTAGGGGCAAACCCTGTGCCACAGGGCCCCTCCGACACCACTGCCTCGGACGTCGAGGGCGCCGAATGAGTCGGCGCCGGCGTCGACAGAAAAGGCGTCGACATCGAGCAAATCGCCATCGACGTCAGCTGCAGCGCCGCCAGCATCGGCGGCGTCGACACAGGCCTCGAAGCTAGAGCTGCGAGCGGGTCTCTTGACGACCTAGGTGCCGACGGCGTCGACGACCCCCTCGGAGGCGGAGCCTCGAGAGAAATCATCGACAACCTCGGCACCACAGGCGTTGACGTCTTCTTCGAAGATGGCACAGGATCACACGGTCTCGAGCGCGTCGAGGACCGGGACCTGGAACGGGCATGGCGAGAACGGCTACCCTTGTCCGAGCGGGACCTCTCCCGCGAGCCGTGCCGACCACCCGAGCCCAAAGGCGTACGGGCGGTGTCTCTCGACCGGTGCCGACCGACCTCACTCGGAGGCGCGGGCGGACCAGTGCCCAGCGATTCCAGAATCGCTAGCATCTTCTTCCCGAAGGAAGCCCATTCCTCCGGTGTCGCTTGCATGGAGGGATAAGCGACCGGCCGACGGGCGGAGTCCTCGGAAGAGGACGGGGAAGGCGACCTATGCCGGCGCTTCCGGGAATGCCTCGAAGAGGAGGAGGAGTGGCGAGACCGACTCCTGGAAGGAGACCCACTGGACTTCCGACGATGACGCAGAGTCACCCCTCGAGTCATCCGTCGAAATCCCCGCAGACCTCGACTTCCGGGGCTTAGACATCCGGCCTACCGACAGCTTCTTCTAGCGTTCCCACAAGGCCTTTGCCATGAGCGACTGGCAGTCGACACAGTCGTCTGTATCGTGGGCCTCCCCGAGGCACCAGAGGCAGGCATCGTGCGAGTCCGTGACCGACATCTTGGACCCACAGTCCCCGCAGTTCTTGAAGCCCGGACGCGGGGTTGAAGATGAGAAAGACATCGCCACGAACAGGCCTTCACAACAAATCGAACAGGTTCAACGAACCGAGAATTGAAAACAGCAAACTCCAACGAGTCGAGGTGTACCGAGATTCTCGAAGCGAAAACGTTCGCGGAAAAAAGGGAACTGAGGCTATGGGCGTCGTGCGTCCTACTTATCACATCGGGTGACGTCGGCCGTCGGAGGAGGTCCTCGGGGACGGCACATCGACGTCATCGACGCAGGACGCAGACGCCAAAGATTTTCCGAAGCAGCACAGCTGTGGACATTACCTGTCATAGATATGGAATACGTCGGAGGACCCAATCCCCTCAAATTAATGTTTTTCCCTTTCACGATATTCAAATGACAGCAGGGATGTTTCTCCCATCAGCAGAAATAGAAGGCCATTTGTTTTTAAGTTGAACATTGATTGGGGCTTGATGTGCAAGAACCCATTACAGGCACTCAAGCATTGCATGCTTTTCATTTAACTATTTTTGGAAAAATGCTAGTTGTGAATTTTATTTTACAGAACAAAAAATAAATGTGGATAAATACAGATAACGAACAAAAAATAAATATGCAGAAATACAGATGCAAATGTTGAAAAAAATATCATAAAACCACGAGTCTTAAACATAATGAAACCAAATGAATAGAATTTAATGCACCGGGTCAGTTCGTCACCTAAGTATTACAGTTCCGTTTAATAATGTCGCTGTGAAAAAGTCGTCCGGTTCTGGCAACTTTTTCCTGGCTACCAAAATTATTTCCCAAAATATTCTAGGAGGGGCATAATTATATTTTATTACTTCCAGCCCTAGAATATTTGGGGAAAGTGTTTGATAGCCTGGAGGGTGCATCATTAATGCATTTTTTTTTTAAAGTCGCCAACCTGATGACTTTTTTCATGGCCACATTACCTGATACCAGTATTACAAGCTGCTGCAATAACTGATGTTGATGTGAAACAACACCCTCCTTGTCAGTGCATATGGACCTACACATTGTACAAAGTTGTGTCGCCCAAAGGCATTCAGAGAGAAGAGTTGAAGGGTGAATGCTAGTCATGGCATGTGCCTCTACCGCCTCACCCCACGCTCCCCCATACTAGCACACACCGCGTGGGTTCCATCCCGGCAATTTTAACATGTTGCTCATTTACACTGCCACAGCCGCACTCTCTGCAGCATACACAGGTTAGGAAGAAGAGTCGGTGCGCAATACACAACAACAATGGTGGCCGATAGTTACAACTGTTATAAGGAAAAGGCACACAATGTCAGCAACTCAGACACCGAAAATTAAATATACGAGGGTTTACCTCGGGGAATATAAAAAGGATGAACTTGCTGTGTGCATGTGATTTTAAAAAAAAAAAACTCGCATATAAAAGAAGTATCAAAATATTTTTTCTGTTTTAAAAAAGGGTTGCCTTGTTATGTTTAAAAATGGTTTTCATGATGTCACAATAGAGTTTTTGTGTGTTGTTTTTAACATAGATGGACAGATAGGCAGCCTAGCTGGAGCAGAAGTGCTCGGTGATAAGGGGATTGCCTGCTGCTGGATAACCTACACATTCCAGGAGCTACCACTCGGCCAAAGAGCTAGGTGGCCTGCTATTGTGTGACGCTAGAGGGCGGTGGAGTATAGGAAAGATGCCAGGAATTGGCAACTGCACTTTTGCGTGTTTGCATATCAATTTTCAGTTGTTTTGATGGTGTTATTGAAGAGATTTTAGATAGTATTGCAAATATGACTTTAAAAAATTGAGAATAGTACAGTATACGCAAAGGTCAGGCTGCTCGCCAGCTACAGGTTGCATACTGGTTATTTACAGGGAATTTTAGATCATGTGTAATTAATCTCTATAGAGGGGATTTAGGCCCAAGAAGAGAACATGGAAGCAAGTTTCATCCTTACTCCTCTGAGCTACCAGGGAAAGGAGGCAGGGCGGCATGGCCTGAGCTTGCATGTCAGTTTCATCCATACGCACCCCCCACCCCCACACCCCTCCTAGTCAAGCTAGCAGGGAAAGGAAGCAGGGAGGCATGGCCTGAGCTTGCATGTCAGTTTCATCTCTACCCCTCCAAACTACAAGGGAAAGGAATCAGGGAGGCATGGCCTGAGCTTGCATGTCAGTTTCATCCCAACCCCTCCAAACTACAAGGGAAAGGAATCAGGGAGGCATGGCCTGTGCTTGCATGTCAGTTTCATCCCTACCCCTCCAAACTACAAGGGAAAGGAATCAGGGAGGCATGGCCTGAGCTTGCATGTCAGTTTCATCCCTACCCCTCCAAACTACAAGGGAAAGGAATCAGGGAGGCATGGCCTGTGCTTGCATGTCAGTTTCATGCCTACCCCTCCAAACTACAAGGGAAAGGAATCAGGGAGGCATGGCCTGAGCTTGCATGTCAGTTTCATCCCTACCCCTCCAAACTACAAGGGAAAGGAATCAGGGAGGCATGGCCTGAGCTTGCATGTCAGTTTCATCCCTACCCCTCCAAACTACAAGGGAAAGGAATCAGGGAGGCATGGCCTGAGCTTGCATGTCAGTTTCATCCCTACCCCTCCAAACTACAAGGGAAAGGAATCAGGGAGGCATGGCCTGAGCTTGCATGTCAGTTTCATCCCTACCCCTCCAAACTACAAGGGAAAGGAATCAGGGAGGCATGGTCTGAGCTTGCATGTCAGTTTCATCCCTACCCCTCTGAACTACCAGGGAAAGGAAGCAGGGCGGGCGGCATGGTTTTCATCTGTAGCAGGGCGGAATAGCATGAGCTTGCATGTCAGTATCATCTGTAGCAGGGCGGCATGGCCCGAGCTTGCATGTCAGTATCATCTGTAGCAGGGCGGAATGGCATGAGCTTGCATGTCAGTATCATCTGTAGCAGGGCGGCATAGCCCCAGCTTGCATGTCAGTATCATCTGTAGCAGGGCGGAATGGCATGAGCTTGCATGTCAGTATCATCTGTAGCAGGGCGGCATGGCCCGAGCTTGCATGTCAGTATCATCTGTAGCAGGGCGGCATGGCCCGAGCTTGCATGTCAGTATCATCTGTAGCAGGGCGGCATGGCCCGAGCTTGCATGTCAGTATCATCTGTAGCAGGGCGGCATGGCCTGAGCTTGCATGTCAGTATCATCTGTAGCAGGGCGGAATGGCATGAGCTTGCATGTCAGTATCATCCGTACCCCTCTGACCTACCAGGGAAAGGAAGTAGGGCGGGCGGCATGGCCTGAGCTTGCATGTCAATGCTCTGGGACTAGCTTTGTTTTTTCCATTAACAGTTCCATACTGCAATGAAAATAGGCATTGGCAAAGCAAACAGTTTGTGTAGACATGGGATAGGCATTTTCCAGGCAATGCCACAATGATACTGTCTGGCTTTACCATGGCAACAGCTGGCAAATGATCTTGGTATCTGAGCATGTAATAGCAGTGCCTGGCAAATGCCTACTTAACTATGTAAGAGACAAAACTCTTAGCTTTGCCAATGCTTGTTTTTTAACAGTAATTCAGTCTAAGCAACCAATAGATGCAAGGACACTCAGACTGCTTTTAAATCAATTGCCTGAGGTCACACTTGGCGAAGACATTCTTATTTCAAATGAAGCTGGTTTACAACTACAAATAATCCATCACCTTTCAGATGACTGCTATTAAGGAGTTGACATTGTTATTTCTAAGCAAAGAGCTAGCTCTGGGGGAAGCTGTATGGGAGGGTGAATTTGGACAGGGTGGGGCAGGTCGTGGCTGCGAATGGCCATAGGAAGTACCATGGCAATTGGACGTCAGAAAACCAAACACCCACAGGCTGTGTGTCCCTCCTCATATACCATCTCTCTCCTCGCTTCACTTCTCATCCAGATGTTTTGGGTTATAGTCATTGCTTACTGTGCCAACTTTACCAAAAACTAAACACGTGACTAACTGGGCATTTCCATGTATGCATGGGGTTCTGAATGAGGATGGTCACTCCTGTTAATATGTGCCATGTCCCTGTAAGAGATATTAGCCACTGATGCAGTATAAAGGACCCTTGCAAGAGAGCATGTACACAGAAGCAGCGACATCCTGCAAACACATGTTCTTGCGCACTACTATAGACTTTCGTGACATGAGCTGACTCTGTACTAACGATGCCGCTGCTACAACATGGCCGCATATGTCTATGGAAAATGGCGACAGCAATTGGATGGCTGTGTCTCCAAGGCATAGCATGGTCACACATGTCCCCACAGACCATGTTGATGTTGTGTTATGAATCGCCCCTTCTTTCACCCCGACACAACCACATGCTGGTGAATGAGCCCTAAAGCACCAATCCACTGGAAAGATGCAGAGACACTTTGAAGCCAATTTCACTGGGAGATTAGGGAGAGGTTATTGACTCGGGCAGTGCATTCTGGGAAATTGCATTTTGCCTACCTGATGTCAAACACTGGTAATTTGGTGGACTGGCCGTCGGGAGATGCTCCTTAATCAGCTGAACTAATTTCAATAGAGCGAGGGGTGTTGCTATGTCTGGAAAAGATCCGCTGCTATGCTAATGTCGGGATTGTCGGGACTCGGGGCTAGCAAGCATTTCGGTTGTAGCCTGTGAACTTCTATCCGGGGCTACACCAAAAGGCCTGGAGTATAGCCCCCTCAGCGCCTTCCCAGCAACGCCTCTGCCTGGAGCTAGTCAGGGGTCCCAGAGCCCCTAATAAAACTTGTTCTAATGAAGTAATTATATTATTTTCCATTTTTATCATGACAGAAACGGCTAGTGGCGTCTATGCTGCAATCCGTGTACCCGAAACCACAGATGAGGCCGGAGAGCTGAACTCATTCCAGGACTGCACCGTGCTGTACGACTACACGGCCCAGGTAAAACAGCATGATTTCAGTGCGTCATCCTCAATGCTGCGATTGCTGTGTACTCAGCTTATTGGGATTCCAAGCTGACCCCAGGCATGGACAGGCCTCGAAAGTCCTCCGGGGCCTAACGTCAGATGTATCCTATGCAAGCGCCACATTGTCTAACAAGTGAGGCCTGAAGCTAATGTAGTCGGGCCCACCGCAGTGAAATTGACATCTGTGAAGGCCCACCCAGTGCTGCTGAGTGGGCATTTACAGATGTTGGCTGGGCCTTGCCCGCTCAGGCTCCACCATTTCTACGCCAAAGACGTTGCTCTTCTGCAACGATAACTTTCTTCAAATGTTCACAAAAATCTGGCCTTCCTTCTCTTCTGCAAATCCAGAATTTTACACGGCCGAGTGAACCGATGGAGGTGTGTATAGGGGTATCTGTACATTAGGTAATGTCTCGCTTCCACCTGTGGGTGGCTTTATCCAGGAATGCAAAATCTGCAGAATGCAGTTAGACGGGTGGCTTAGTGCCCAGAGGTCAGGAATGCACCCCTGCAAAGGTAACAATGGAAGGGTCCATGGGCGAGTGCAGCACTAAATGCCGACGGGGCAAGTTGAAGTCTTGAAGGCCTCAATAAACTGGATCGCTGTGCACGTACTGTCGCCGCACTCATGTGGCCGCCCTTTAGTTATTTGTGTCAACACGGAGGCCTCCTGCTGTGGTTACTGAACACTACCGGCCTCCTTATGACTATGGTGGTAACTAAAAACAGGTCGTTTTTTAAATACCACCTAATTATCAGTTGGGATCACTGTGGAAATGTACTCTAGGATTCAAGTAGAAAGTATTATAGGTTATTTTAAAATGAAGTGATATTTGTGAATAAATTTGGCAAGTAAAAGACCACGTGCTTTACCATTACCACCATACTCTTAATGCGCCCCATATGTAGTAATTAACTGCTTCTATGGCACATGTCACCCTAGAACCAGGAATGTTTCAGCCAAGCATTCATTATGATATAAAAGGTTATTTATAAAGCGCTTAATACTCAGAGGTTTCTAAGCACGGACCCGAGGTGCTCCATGTCGTCTTGCTTCCAAGGCGAGCACGTTGCCCCTGAGCTATCCGCCCGAGACTCATCAAAAGAGAAACAACCATACACAAATCAGCCTTGGTCCTGCCACCAGTGAAGAAAACCTAACCTGAACTCCAGGCAAGGGAAGTGCTTGGCTAACAAGAGTGGCATGAACTTGGATGGGTTTATGGTCAATCCATCAGACTGCCTTTCCATCAAAATGCTATCTTTTACATGTAAAAGATAGCCTTTCCATCGAAACCAGTCCATCAAATTTCTAAATGGACATGGTTAGATGGATATGCTCTTTTAAATCTAAAAAAACAGCATTTCAAGGCATTTTTTATAACGTTAAAACGTTACATGGAGCTGTCCAGTGCTGAAATCTTCAAAGGATTAGCACTGGCCAGCTACCCAGCTGAGCATGTGTGTGGATGAAAAGCTGTCTCTTCTTCACCCAATATCTCAACCATCCCTAAGAGCAAAATAGTCACCTGGAAGAAGAAACAGGCGTATGTACACATGATACACAAGAAAGCATTTAGCTACAAGCAAGTTACGCCAGTGTCATTAACCGAAAAACACCTTCCAGCCTGTGAAAGTTTGGCAGGATACTCTTCCATCCACATGGCACTTACAGTCCCAAAAATGCTTCAAAATAGCCTACAACAAAAAGATCTGCAGTGTTTTAGTCGCTGTTGTGTACAGTGCACTACAACTGGTGGCCATGGGCGGGCGGACAGGAAAAAGTATAGGTCCATAAAACTGTGGCATTAGTGATCACATCGGCAAAGCCCATGACTCCAGATTGGCACCGGCGACGATCTCCGTTTTTTTTGGGAAATTAGAGTCGAAACCACCACCCCGGTATACAAATTGTAAACATTCGCCAGGAACGATGAAAGGGCCGTGGCCTACGGTTGGTCATTCCACAGTGACGCAAGCTTCACTAAAGCTGCATCTGTGTAATGATGGTGGCACCTGCAGCTGCTGGATGCAGGAAGTTGCCAAAGTGGACAGCAAAGGGCAGGGGGAGACCTGATGGACCAATAGGTGCCAACTGGGCGAAGAGGCCTGTTCACTTCTCCCTCTTCTAATCATAAATCTTACGTAGGGTCATTTCTTATATGCAATTGAACACATTATTTGTTTCCATCCTTTTTAGACCTTAGACTGGATATTTTGACCCATTGGAAAGAGTTTTGCCTCAGGAGGTTATGCCTTGCACAGCCTCTTATAAATGCCCCGAGTGACATATGCGCATAGTTGCCGCTGAGTGACATATGCAATATGCACATAGTTACCCCTGAGTGACATATGCACATAGTTGCCCCTGAGTGAAATATGCAATATGCACATAGTTGCCCCTGAGTGACATATGCAATATGCACATAGTTGCCCCTAAGTGACATATGCACATAGTTGCCCCAGAGTGAAATATGCACAGAATTGCCCCAGAGTGACATATGCAATATGCACATAGTTGCCCCTGAGTGACATATGCACATAGTTGCTCCTGAGTGACGTATGCACATAGTTGCTCCTGAGTGACATATGCACATAGTTGCTCCTGAGTAACATATGCACATAGTTGCCCATGAGTGAAATATGCACATAGTTCCCCATGAGTGAAAGATGCACATAGTTCCCCATGAGTGAAAGATGCACATAGTTGCCCATGAGTGAAAGATGCACATAGTTCCCCATGAGTGAAAGATGCACATAGTTGCCCATGAGTGAAAGATGCATAGTTCCCCATGAGTGAAAGATGCACATAGTTGCTCCTAAGTGACATATGCACATAGTTGCCCCTGAGTGACATATGCAATATGTACATATTTGCCCGAGTGACATATGCACATAGTTGCCCCTCCCTGAGTGACATATGCACATAGTTGCCCCTCCCTGAGTGACATATGGACATAGTTGCTCCTGAGTGACATATACACACAGTTGCCCATGAGTGAAAGATGCACATAGTTGCTCCTGAGTGACATATGCACATAGTTGCCCCTGAGTGACATATGCAATATGCACATATTTGCCCGAGTGACATATGCACATAGTTGCCCCTCCCTGAGTGACATAGACATAGTTGCTCCTGAGTGACATATACACACATGAGTGAAAGATGCACATAGTTGCTCCTGAGTGACATATGCACATAGTTGTCCCTGAGTGACATATGCACATAGTTGCCGAGAAAGCATACAGTATGCTGCACAGACAAATAAGGCATTTGTGTATTTTGTCCTATAACGCGTGTGTTTTATGAGGGGGATACAAGAGTGGAAAAGCATTGATTGCCAGCAACTTAACATCTCTGTTGTGCTGGTATTGGCTTGCCCACTCATTCTCGACATGCTTCTGCTGGCACGATTTTCCAAATGTGCCAGCTGTGAGAGGGATCTTCGATAAACTCGGGTCACCACTCAACATGCGGGTGAGGAGCTGACCTGAAACTATGTTATACCCCCACATATGCAATACTGAGCTACACGCCCGCTGCACATGGCCAGCTTCTAGTCTAGTGCTTCTGATGGACTAATATAAGCGCCCTACTCGCTTCTGGAAAAGTGCCAGCAATGTCCAATTGAAAATAAGGACGAGATGCTGAGAAGTGACGTAATCTCCCTTGGTGAAATATCTGACCGTAAAATGTGCTGTCTCATCGGCACCCCATATTTAAGAATTCTAGGGTGCCCGGCGCTAGGCCTGTGCATTCACGAACCTAAGGCCATAATGCTGCGTTACCGCTCAGGGAGTGGGCGGTATGGGTTTTACCGTGCAACCCCGGAGTTACGGGCTTCAGGTGACAACGAGGCATAGAATATTTTATAAAGAATGAACATATATCGAATATTTTATAACGACACATTTTATGTAGAATGCACTTAGGGGTGGGGTAAAGGGTTAAATAATTTTTGGAAATGGTTGGGGTGGGTTTTTAGGGGTTGGAAACCGGGGTTTGTTGAGGGGGGGGGGGCAAAAAGAAGTGCATTCTTCATAAAATGTTTTGTTATAAAATATCTGATATATGTTCATTCTTTATAAAATATTTCGGTATAAAGACATGTAAACCAAGACAACTCATCACAGCCTGTCCCCCAGGTGATAACCACCCTTTTTTTCTCTTAAATTTATACTCCAATTAAACCAGGACTTCACTTGGTTCTGTGGGATACTCCCAGGTGAAAAGAGTATTTCAAGTCTGGAGTCTTTTGCCCTGTTACCTGTTGTTAGGAAAGATTTCGTAATTGTAGGTAATTTTCCTTCCATGTGGCAACCCCTAAACTTTTTGCTGTTGTTTTCACCTTGTTCTCGACTTTGCCAGAGAAGTGCAGACTTCTGCCGCACTCCTCTGGGCTTTCGCTCCTTTCTTACGGGGAAACAGACATGCCCTTATGACAGTCAGTACCGGGGAATGCTGTTTCCCGTAGTTTCTTTTATCATGTTGTGGCTTTCGTGCAACATGACACAAGAGGGCACTGTAAGCTAAGTTAAAACTCTCTTGGGTCTCTAGCCTTCTACAGGCCCTAGATACTCGTTTAGGATTGTATCTGATCGGTGCAAGAGATTCAGGGACGGGAATGGTGGCAGCGATCGTTTCTTGTGTTTTGAGCTCCTTTTGGCGTTCTAAGCACGTTTCTCGCGCTTAACCCAAAATGGTGGCCTGGCTCCCAAAATGGCCAGACCACGAGGCTCCTTTGTCCTGTCCGGTGACCGTCTTGCTCCCTTCACCTTCCCCAGGTCGAGCCGACCCGGGGCCTTCCTTATTTGGGCATGTACTTTCCCGCGAAACACGGATGCTTTCGCGGGCTTCTACATGTTGTATGTGTGCCTCCAAGATGTGGGCTGGGATGTCTGGTCCCAATACACATCCTGGGTGCCAGAGAGTCTAGGGTGGTGTGAATGCCTGGGACCACCGTGGTCCGTGATTGGTCCACGAATGGTGTGAGTGTTGATGAGCGGATCTCCCATTGGGTCCCCTCCGTTTTGGCGCGAAGGGAACCGTGGATAAGAGGGGGCTGGAAACACCACTACCATGTCGATCTCCTGAGTTCTCACGAACGAAGAAATACAGGGGCCAAGTATCCTGCAACCACGAGGCTGGACCGAGGAATCGCTGGTGACCCGCTGAAGGACTTCTCCACTGCACTGCTGTCGCCTTGTGAAACCCTTTTCACCTTTGATCGAACCAGAAGGCCTGTACTGGTACTTCGACCCTTGGAATAGCAGGAACAGCTATTCTCGGCATCTTCACCATCTCCTGCCAGTAAGCCTTCGAAAGCGTCTCTGGGCCATCCAGCTGACTGACCAGCTTACACGGGAGTCCTGCTCTGTAACCGCCGCCAGGTTGTGTAGTATTTCGAGTCCTTGTCACTCTCACACGCTTCGTACACTTGGCGTTCCCAGGTCTGAAGTGAGTAGTGTACATTTGGCTCAGATACACACGGCCGCTCCGTTGCCCTGCTGTGGTAACGAACTGTGCGGGTTTCTTAGATTGGGACGTCTTTTTACTCGACACGACGAGGCGTTCCCTGCTCTTCTGAACCTGCCAGCTGCTGAAACGGACGCGGAGAAGCCTGGGTCTGCTTGCATCGGGGACCGGTGAGTAGCATAGCTACGATCTGGTCGCCCTCCTGCAGGAGCCCATTGCTTTTCCCCGCTGTGTCAAAACAGCACCCTTTTCCGTACTCGCGCTCTGCTTCTGCCCACTGTGGAGGCTGCGCTTGAGTCGCGGAACTTGTTCTTCTTCTTTTGTGCACTAAACAGAACTGCCTGATTTCCCTCGAAGAGCTTCTCCTTTTGCCCGTTGGCACCAGCGTGTGCAGGTACTCTTGAGCACAAGGCTCCACTCTTCGCAGGGCTCGGACTTCCATCTAGTTAGGTGCCGCTGAAGGCGAACTGGGTCTAAGCATTATTACGCACTGCCTGTCTTCCTTCCCTTTTAGGTGGACTCCCCATTTCGTGCATATAACGCTTGAGACTGTCGTATTTGTATATATATTGTGTTGATATGGTATGTGTTGGTTTACTATCGTTATATTGTGATTTTCTCGCTACGGTCATTGTTTTAAAGGCCTTGAAATAAATGTGTATATATTTTTAATATAACAACTGTTTGGAGTAGTTTGTAAGTGTTCTTGCTTTGTGTGCTCATTGCGGGCTTTCAGTCACCCTCACCCCTCTTGAGACCTAGTCTTGACCGCCGCGATCGCTACCTTGATGGGTCTGGCTCGTCCAGAGGTTACCCTGTTCCAAGTAATTAGGTTGGCCTTCTGCGCCACCAGGACAGAGTTCAGAAATCCGTCTTAACAAATTGGTGTACAGCGGTGGGATACGACTGAAGGTATCCAGTGTTGCGCACGAACTAAGGCATTTCAGGTTATTCCAAACAGGACACGTATTGAATTGTTGTAGTATAACTTTAAAAAGGCCATAGTCCTATCTAACAGAATGGAAACAAATACCTTGTTAACTTTAAATGCTTCCAAATCAGAAACATTGAAAAAGATGTGTGCGGAGAGAGGTGTTTCCTCTCAAGGCACGAAATTGGAAATGATCCAAAGAATCGTGGCGTGGCAAGAAGCGCAGCTTGACGCTATAACTTCTGAGGACAGTGCGGAAGGTGGTGGGGCTGCTCTCACTGGTAGAACCGACGGTTCTGCCGCTGCACTGATCCATCGCGACCACGAGGACAGGGAGGACGAGATGTTTAATGTTTCCTCTGCCAGTGCTGATGGGGAGGCTATGCTTGAATTCAAGAAGCATTAGCTGCGGTTTAGGCAGCAGGAGCTTGAATTCAGCATAGCAAAACTAAAAATCGAACAGGCAGAAAAACAAAAAGACAGGGATCACCAGTTGGAACTGGCCAAGCTTCAGGTTGCAAATGGGTCCAAGGGTCCTGGACATGGGTCTGGGGCCTCCTCTCATCCACGGTTTCCGAAAGATCTGCTCAGTGTGTATGAAGAAAGGAATGACATTATGGACTGGCTGAATGCGTTTGAGTATGCATTGACAATGCTGATAAGATTGCCTAGTTACTCAGCAGACTGCCCCATTCTGGCTGTAGTGCCATTATGGAAATGTCAAAGGCTGAGCGAGCTGATTTCGCAATGTTAAAGCAAACTCTCATTTTAAAGTTTGGGAAGACTCCGGCCCAATATTTGAAACGTTTCAGAGAGTATAAGAAAAAGGAAGGTGGTACTTGGGTATCTTATGTCACTGAATCCTTGAAAAACTTAACTGGCTGGGTCGAAGGTTATAAGGTTTCTACCTTCGAAGGCATGATAAATCTTGTCATGCTGGAACACATTTTTGCATCTTCTTCCCCGGAGCTTAAGCAGCATTTGGCCGATTCGAAGGAGATAGATCCTAAGAAGCTGGCCATTGCAGCAGACTTATGGGTGTCACATCGAGTGTCCCATAAGGACAAAACTCATCCTGGTAAGCAGGAGGAAGGGAAAAAGTCCAAAGATATGGAGGGTGGAGAATCTGATAAATCTTCTTCTCATAAGGGCCACAAAAAGAAAAATAAGGGTAAGACACAAGAGAACTCACAGGGTAGTGGAGGTCGGCCTCCGAACCAGAACTCTGGTTACAATAAGCCTCCCTATGTAAACAGACCCAATGGATCTTGTTTTGCTTGTGGAGCAACTGACCACGTGAAGGGGGATCCCCGGTGTAAGGTTAGACCTTTGGGGGTCCACTCCGCTAAACAGGCCTTCTCCTCCTACGAGGAAGAAGAGATTACAGGAGCATCCTTCTCCTCAGATTCATTTCCCAGCGGGATAGAGGCTGAGGTAGTTTTAGCTTCCCTGGGTTCCTGGGAGCCTAAAGTCGCAGAGGCTTATGCTAGGATTCCGGATAATACCAAGCACTACTTTAAAGACAGTGTGCTGATCAATGGAGTAGATACTCCAGCTCTTAGGGATAGTGGGTGCAGTCGCACTGTAGTGGATTCTACCTTGGTAGACTCAGAAGAAGTTGCCAGAGCTACTCTGATGCCCACTAAGTTGGCTGACGGCCCACTCTGTATATTCCCAGTAATACCTGTAAATCTTACTTTAAATGGTACAGCAGTCAGGATTCCAGTGAGCATTCAGAGAAACGTCCCGGGAAAGGTCTTGTTAGGTAATGATCTCAGAGCTTTAGGGCTCGTAGGAGACACTGCCGAAAGACCCTACACACGGTCTCAAGCACGGGCAGCATTGGCCAAGACCAATACGCCGCCCCAGCCGAAGGGGAAACCCAAGGCGAAAGGAGTCGACAAGTCAAGACGAGGGAAAGAGAATATTCCCCCGAGCTCACCTACCACTGCGGTGGAGGAAGTTGGTCAATCGCCCGGGCCTGACGAGGAGGTGGCGATGCCTGAAGTATTTGACCCCAACGATCATCCTGAACTAAAAGACTTGTTAGTTGAAGGAGGTCCTGATAGGGACGAATTCAGTAAAGGCCAACGTGAGTGCCCATCTCTGGAAGGCCTAAGGAGACAGGCCTGCTCCCAGCTTGAGGGTGAACCTCCTGGGACGCATAGGATTTATTGGGAAGGTGGACTCCTGTATAGTGAGCCCACAGAGTCTACAGAAGGAGACCATAGGCGGTTGGTGGTTCCCCTTGCTGTTAGGCCCTTCCTCCTGCAGTTGGCGCATGAAGTTCCCCTTGCTGGTCACCTTGGTATGAAGAGGACCAAGCAAAGGTTACCCATGCACTTCTACTGGCCCAAGATGGGGGTGCAAGTAGAAAGTCACTGCAGGAGTTGTGCCTCCTGCCAGTTGTCTGGTAAGGTTGGCGCGACAATCCAAGCTCCGTTGGTACCGCTCCCAGTTGTGGGGGTACCATTTAAAAGGGTAGGGATCGACATTGTTGGTCCCCTTGACCCGCAAACATCCTCGGGCAATAGGTTTATCCTGGTGCTGGTCGACCATGCAACCAGGTATCCTGAGGCCATCCCATTGAAAACTGTAACTGCCAAGTCAGTTGCAAAAGCTTTACTCGGCATATTTACTAAGGTTGGCTTCCCTAAAGAAGTTGTGTCGGATCGTGGCAGCAACTTTATGTCGAAGTTTATGCAGGCTATGTGGAAAGAATGTGGGGTCACCTACAAGTTCTCTTCTGTATACCACCCCCAGACCAATGGTCTGGTGGAACGTTTCAACAGAACGTTAAAGAGCATGATTGGGGCTCTGGAGGAACCTCAGAGAAGAAAATAGGATCTTCTTTTACCATGCTTACTGTTTGCCTACCGAGAGGTACCACAGGAGGGTGTTGGCTTCAGCCCCTTCGAACTTCTGTTCGGTCATCCCGTACGGGGACCCTTAGCCATCGTCAAAGAGGGATGGGAGATGCCCACTCCCCCTGTTACTACCAACGTAGTTGATTATGTGCTAGGGCTCAGAAAACGGATGGTACTTCGGATGGGCTTGGCTAGTGATAAATTGAAGGCAGGACAAGCGCTGGTGAAACATTGGTACGACCAGAAAGCTTCCCTCATCAACTTTACACCTGGTCAGCAAGTCCTGATCATGAATCCCATAAGGCCTCGAGCTTTACAGGACAAATGGTCAGGCCCTTACACAGTGGTGGAGCCCCTGGGTGAGGTTAACTATTTAGTGGACCTTGGAAGGCCTGGACAGGCTCCAAAAGTGTTTCACGTGAATAGGCTGAAGGCTTTCGTCCCAAGAGTCGAAATCGCAGCACTGCTACTGGCTTCAGATGTTGAGGAAGAGGAGTCGGAACCTCTCCCCGACCTGTTCCAAAGCGGTCCTTCAGATAGCTCCTTTGAGGGTGTCCGAGTGGCCCCTCACCTGACTTCTGATCAGCAGGCTGAGGTGAAAAGTTTGCTTAGGCAGTTTTCCCCCCTGTTTTCACAGTCGCCTGGTTTGACACCTTGGTGCAAACATAACATTGACACAGGAGACAGTGTACCTACCAAAAGTAGGGGATACAGGATGTCAGACAAAGTACGGTTTTATATTAAGACCGAGGTCAACAAGATGTTAGACCTTGGGGTGATTGAACCCTCTAGTAGTCCTTGGTCCAGCCCTGTGGTTTTGGTTCCAAAGGCAGGCACTTCTGAATTGAGGTTCTGCGTGGATTACAGGGCTCTGAATGCTGTCACCAAGACAGATGCACACCCCTTGCCTCGAACAGATTAGCTGGTGGATACTTTGGGTGCCTCCAAGTACCTCAGCACGTTTGACCTCACTGCTGGCTATTGGCAAATAGCTTTAGCAGAACATGCCACGGAGAAGACAGCATTTTCTACTCCAGACGGCCTTTACCAATTCCGGGTAATGCCGTTCGGGTTGAAGAATGCACCTGCCACTTTCCAGAGGCTTGTGAATCATGTGTTGAATGGGTTGGACGAATTCTGTCTTGCATATCTGGACGATATAGCAGTTTTCAGTGCCACCTGGGAAGACCATGTGAAACACCTCGGGATTGTGCTCCAGGCTCTTCAGAAAGCACACCTAACCATAAAGGCTAGTAAATGCCAGATTGGACAAGGCTCAGTGGTTTACCTTGGACATGAAGTAGGTGGAGGGAGGATACAGCCTCTTCCCAGTAAAGTACAAGCAGTACAAGACTGGCGTACCCCCACTACACAAACCCAAGTGAGAGCCTTCTTAGGACTCACAGGGTATTACCGCAATTTTGTGGCAGACTATGGCACCATAGCTGCCCCTCTTACTGCCCTCACAACTCCGAAGAAACCCAAGAAGGTAACTTGGACCGACGAGTGTGAGAAGGCCTTCAATGGCTTAAAAGACTCCTTGTGCCAGGCCCCGTTCCTCAGGGCCCCTGATTATCAAAGACCTTTTATCGTGCAGACGGACACCTCTGACACTGGGATAGGAGCTGTACTATCACAAGTAGATAAGAAGGGTAAGGAACACCCTATTGGTTTTATTAGCCACCAGTTTAAGGACAGAGAGCTCAGATGGTCCACGGTAGAGAAAGAATGTTTCTCTGTTGTGTGGGCCCTAAGGAAGCTGAGGCCCTACCTCTATGGGACCCACTTCACTGTGCAAACTGACCATAAGCCCTTAAAGTGGCTAATGAACATGAAGGGGGAGAATCCAAAGTTGCTTAGGTGGTCCATAAGTCTACAAGGCTTCGACTTCACTATTGAGCATAGGCCACGTGTCCAACATAGCAATGCTGATGGATTGTCCAGAATGTTTAACCGACCTGAACAAGAGACTCATCCAGGGTGGATTAGTTCCCCCTGTCCATAGTCTGGGAGGGGCGAGTGTTGGGAAAGATTTCGTAATTGTAGGTAATTTTCCTTCCATGTGGCAACCCCTAAACTTTTTGCTGTTGTTTTCACCTTGTTCTCGACTTTTGCCAGAGAAGTGCAGCCTTCTGCCGCACTCCTCTGGGCTTTCGCTCCTTTCTTACGGGGAAACTGACATGCCCTTAAGACAGTCAGTACCGGGGAACGCTGTTTCTTTTATCATGTTGCGGCTTTCGTGCAACATGACACAAGAGGGCACTGTAAGCTAAGTTACAGCTCTCTTGGGTCTCTAGCCTTCTACAGGCCCTAGATACTCGTTTAGGATTGTATCTGATCGGTGCAAGAGATTCAGGGACGGGAATGGTGGCAGCGATCGTTTCTTGTGTTTTGAGCTCCTTTTGGCGTTTCTCGCGCTTAACCCAAAATGGTGGCCTGGCTCCCAAAATGGCCAGACCACGAGGCTCCTTTGTCCTGTCCGCTGACCGTCTTGCTCCCTTCACCTTCCCCAGGTCGAGCCGACCCGGGGCCTTCCTTATTTGGGCATGTACTTTCCCGCGAAACACATCCTGGGTGCGAGAGAGTGTAGGGTGGTGTGAATGCCTGGGACCATCGTAGTCCGTGATTGGTCCACGAATGATGTGAGTGTTGATGAGCGGATCTCCCATTGGGTCCCCTCCGTTTTGACGCGAAGGGAACCGTGGATAAGAGGGGGCTGGAAACACCACTACCATGTCAATCTCCTGAGTTCTCACGAACGAAGGAATACAGGAGCCAAGTATCCTGCAACCACAAGGCTGGACCGAGGAATCGCTGGTGACCCGCTGAAGGACTTCTCCTCTGCACTGCTGTCGCCTTGTGAAACCCTTTTCACCTTTGATCGAACCAGAAGGCCTGTACTGGTACTTCGACCCTTGGAATAGCGGGAACAGCTATTCTCGGCATCTTCACCATCTCCTGCCAGTAAGCCTTCGGAAGCGTCTCTGGGCCATCCAGCTGACTGACCAGCTTACACGGGAGTCCTGCTCTGTAACCGCCGCCAGGTTGTGTAGTATTTCGAGTCCTTGTCACTCTCACACGTTTCGTACACTTGGCGTTCCCTGCTCTGAAGTGAGTAGTGTACATTTGGCTCAGATACACACGGCCGCTCCGTTGCCCTGCTGTGGTAACAAACTGTGCGGGTTTCTTCGATTGGGACGTCTTTTTACTCAACACGACGCCGAGGCGTTCCCTGCTCTTCTGAACCTGCCAGCTGCTGAAACTGACGCGAAGAAGCCTGGGTCTGCTTGCATCGGGGACCGGTGAGTAGCATAGCTAGGATCTGGTCGCCCTCCTGCAGGAGCCCATTGCTTTTCCCCGCTGTGTCAAAACAGCACCCTTTTCCGTACTCGCGCTCTGCTTCTGCCTACTTTGGAGGCTGCGCTTGAGTCGCGGAACTTGTTCTTCTTCTTTTGTGCACTAAACAGAACTGCCTGATTTCCCTCGAAGAGCTTCTCCTTTTGCCCGTTGGCACCAGCGTGTGCAGGTACTCTTGAGCACAAGGCTCCACTCTTCGCAGGGCTCGGACTTCCATCTAGTTAGGTGCCGCTGAAGGCGAACTGGGTCTAAGCATTATTACGCACTGCCTGTCTTCCTTCCCTTTTAGGTGGACTCCCCATTTCGTGCATATAACGCTTGAGACTGTTGTATTTGTATGTATATTGTGTTGATATGGTATGTGTTGGTTTACTATCGTTATATTGTGATTTTCTCGCTACGGTCATTGTTTTAAAGGCCTTGAAATAAATGTGTATATATTTTTAATATAACAACTGTTTGGAGTAGTTTGTAAGTGTTCTTGCTTTGTGTGCTCATTGCGGGCTTTCAGTCACCCTCACCCCTCTTGAGACCTAGTCTTGACCCCCGCGATCGCTACCTTGATTGGTCTGGCTCGTCCAGAGGTTACCCTGTTCCAAGTAATTAGGATGGCCTTCTGAACTTCTGCGCCACCAGGACAGAGTTCAGAAATCCGTCTTAAAACCTGTACCACCTGTGATTATTAGCACTTTCCCCTGGGCGGCACCCGCTTTATATTATCCCCACTAACCTCGCTCCCCGCCCCCTATTCCCCACTGGCTCAGTTCAAGGGCCTCATTCCGAGTATGGAGGTAGCCGTGCTGGTTTAAGTGGCATGTTTACCCCCATACCGGGTACCGGGTCCGGGTTCCTTGAATGGGGAAATACCGGGCCATTCTGACCTTGGAGGACCTGGTATTTCCCCATTCAAGGAACCTGGACCCGGTCCGTCCTCTTTTCCATTTGAGCCCCTATAGGGCTCAATGGGAATGGGGAGGATGCTAACAACGGGCCTCTTAATGACGGGCCCGTTGTTAGCATCCAGGTCTGCTCGCGGGACCTGCTAAGGACGCCTGGTTTTAGCGGGACCCGCGAGCAGACCTCGTAATGAGGCAGTAGGGGGTTAACAGCGCCCGGCAGCTCTACCAGCGCCGTTAACCCCCTACCACCTGGGTCATAATGAGGCCACAAGAGTTGCGAGCACTGCTTCTAAGGTCGCCTGCGGAGAGAAGACTTGAGTGATGGGGAAGTCCCATTCTTTTACAAGATAACTGTAGAAAATAAGAGAAGACAAGAAGCGTACTGTGCCAGCTCACTGCAACATAGATGCCAAGCAGATCGCTACACCATCCAACACATATAGGGTCCTTGGCGAGGACCAAAACATTTTTCCAACGAAAATGTTTCCATCGAATGCATATATGTGTGGGGTAAAGGGTTCATTTTGTTTGAGGTGGGTTTCTAAGGGTACAAAACAGGGATTTGGGGGTGGAGGGACATCCCAAAAAATAAAATACTAAAAAAATTCATTGATGGAAAAAATTTAGTTGGAAAACTTTCGATGCATTTTACTTTCGTTGGAAAGTTTTCGATGCAAAGTCTAGTAACCCTCTCTCTCCTGCCAAACTCCCTCCATGCCGAATAGGAATCAATGGGATTTCACCCGCCAAATGCAAAATCGGGTGTTTTCACCCGCCTCTGCGACACAAATGGTTGAGAGCTATGTTTATATGTAAAAGGATGCAGCTTTGTTTTGAAATGGACACTACATAGTGATGGAATGAGGGTTTGCTGATGGTACTGGATTGCACTGCGCCAGAATGCTGCTAGCTAGTTTTGTGGGGCCAACATTTCTTCAATATAGCAGCTGGGGAAACAGCATGCAGCTGGGGGGACCTGGTGCCACTGTTATTTGCTGTCTTTGGGTCACTACCTGCATGACTTGTCCTGGCTGCTACGGTGTTCAAAGTTTGGGATATTGGTTAGACATGGGAGGTGATCTATGTAGGTCTAATAGATGTGGGTTTGGCTAATCTTCCAGATTGGTCTAGCCCGCTTTCTCCAAATGCATTTTAGCCAAATTTCGTTTTTGCCGATTTGTTTTGCACTTTTATTGTGTCAAAATGCATATGGTAAGTGGGGGTAAGGTGTATATATAGGAGTGAGCATAGTAAGGGGAGTTGCCGGAGGTCTCCCCTCTGCATTTCTGACACCAAATAAAGTGCACAATTCGGCGAAAAGTTTGCAGCAAAGCTTCACAGAGCCATTTTGGCAAGGCACATTTGCGAGCGTGGTATATTTAGTGCAGGTCCAGTCTCTCTGAAAGATACACTATCGGAGACATTCAGTTAAACATTGATCTGGCATGGATTAAAGAGCGATTTCCTGGAGAACCACTGGATGAGCCCGTACGGTTGGCCCCTGTTGCGATTGGCTGGTGCAGGCCAATGGTTGACTATAGGTTTCTACAGTTAAACCAGTAGTCTGTGCTTACCAAACCTTTTAAGGCGAGTCTCGCTTTTAACACTCGAAGTGAGTCTTAACAGTAGTAGATGCAGGTTTGGTCATTACAAAATAAAATCAATTAAATGATAGTCCTTCAAAGAGATATGGGATTTAATGATCACAGCCACACGTGTTTTGACCGCTGGTCTTTCTCAAGGCTCGTCATATTGTCCTGTTCATATACAAGTGTGTCGTAACCAAATAATATAGGTTACATAAATGGTTGTATACATAACAAATTGAAATGGCAGGGAAAAGAGACAAAAACAAAAAAGGCACAACTGTAATTATGAATAAAATTCCACTGCTGGTACAAATTCCCTGTTAAGGTTAAAAAGATGTCTTTTTTTGACAGTAACACCTCATGCAACGTGTGGATTCGGAAAGGCACCCAAAATGCTAGAGTCACACCTATATAAATGTACTTTTCGTTTTGTTATGACTACATCTTAGTGCACCTTAGGAATAACCATGCTGGCGTGTCACACACCTGTATAAGAAAGCTCAGATGACAGTCCCAGTTGATATAATTTAGATTTTTGATATTGCGGCTTTTTACATTTTTGCAACAGTAACGTTGACAACCAAACACAATCGGACAAACTATTGTGCGGTGTGCACCTTTTTTGCCCAATAGATATGTGGCCCAGTTGTAGCCAAAATAAAGTGGACTAGTGGATATCACATTGAGCATGGCACTCTCTACCTCTCCCCCAGATTGGTTTGGTAAAATATCAAAGCTCTACAACCTCCCCCTCCTCAAATCAACATACAATGAAACATA
Source organism: Ambystoma mexicanum (assembly GCF_040938575.1). NCBI lineage: Eukaryota > Metazoa > Chordata > Amphibia > Caudata > Ambystomatidae > Ambystoma > Ambystoma mexicanum. The sequence goes on from NC_090934.1 coordinate 1,272,678,774, forward strand.
TATGTATGTTGTTGCCTTGTTTCACTCAGAGACTTTAAAGAATTGGCCTCAGAGTATGACGGAGGTTAGGCAATCACCCATCTCAACATAAACAGAGGGCCGAATTTTCAGATGGGACACCTTTCTGCATTTTTCCATGGCAGGTTTGGGCAGGCAGAGGAATAGGGGTGAAATAGTGCGGGTGCTAGATTGGAGGGCGGGGCGTATGGTGCTTGGCCCCCAATGGAAACATTGCAGTAAATGAAGTGAGGGGTTCCAGGCAGCCAAATGGGTAGATCAGGAGACTAATCATTTGGATCAATGCCACTTGACTAGTCATCATTGCGGCAGTGACCTACGCACACCATGCAAATGACGCTCATGACATGTACCCACATCTCGAGTTCTACATACCGCAAGGTATCTGAAGTGTTCTTACCAGAGGAGTGGGATGTCCATATGGTGATGCGCAAGGGTACCTACTAGAGGGAAGAGCTTGGCTTTTCACCGATTTATTTTAGTACCAGCTGTAAGTGGCAATGCTACATCAGCATGAAGAGCGACCACACCTCCCACCCCCTCCCCCCTCATGTGTTGGTGCCTAATCACTCTGACAGGTGGGTTAATACCTTAGGCCCGGGGTGTTGCTAGGTCTGGAAAAGATCCGAGGCTATGCTAATATCGGGACTGTCGCGACTCAGGGCTAGCTAGCCTTTTGGTTGTAGCCCCTGAGCTTCTATATGGGGCTACAATCAAAAAACCCGGGGCTATAGCCCACCCAACCTCCCTCTGCCTAAGGCAAACAAAGACACTCTACTACTCCTTTATCTTATGATTTGATAGGTTATTTATAACGCGTTTAATACCCAGAGGTTTCTAAGCGCAGACCTGGGGATCGAAACCTGTGTTGCTCCGTGTCGTCTTGCTTCCAAAGCGAGCACGTTGCCACTGAGCTATCCTCCCGTGACTTTATAGCAAAAGCCTCTCTGAAGAAATATGACTCATGCTGAAGCATGCTATCTGAACTTTACATGATATTAAAATCTATTTAACTCAATTCCAAATCTTGTCCTCTTCATTGACTTACATAGCCACAAACAGTGGAGGCCTGTGCCTAATGGTAAGTGGGGCAGTGCCATCCCGTTATGAAGGGATTGCCTCTGGCCAGCCATGCAATGACCAGTCAGTAAGCCTGTTATGCAGTGCCCTGAATGACAGCACCGCCTTCCACATGGGTGGCACTGAATTCCTTCATGTGGGGTGCCATCCCACATGGGACCCTGCAGTGCATCTGTCCTTGCAAGCACTCGGTGGCGCTACTAAGTTCCACCTAATAGCAGGCAACGAGAGTGTCCATTCTGATGCCCTCATTGACTCCTAGGGGCCAAGCGGAGGTGTGACTTAGAGATAGAAGTTTCAAGAACTGCCTCTCTCCTATTTCTGTATGCTGTTCTGACAGAGAGGGAGTGGTCAGAGTATTAAACGGGGCAGCAAGACCACAGATGGCAGTGATGGATCTTGGCAGAACTTGTGAAACAACTTGAGCACAAAGAGCGAGACTGGGACAGAACTTTGGCACAGAGCACAACACTGGGTAAGAACTTGGGGATGGAGACTTGGTAGCGCGACCGCATGGGGTAGACCATAGGCTCCGAGAGTGGCGTGAGGGCAGAGCTGGTGCATAGAGATGGTCATTGGGACGGAACTAGAGCACAGAGACCAACACTGAGGCAGAATGTTGGCACTGTGAGCAATAGGAGGATGACCTGGGGCACAGAGAGTGAGGATAGGGCATAACTTGCAAGCAGTATGAAAAAGTGCTCGACAGTGGCAATGATGGCATATAACATTAAGACAAACCTTATGGTTTTCCATGAGTACAACCAGCATGAATGTTTTCGCCTCTCTTAAGCTGTCCCTCAATTTGTCAATTTCATAACAGAAAATATTCAGTGGATTAGACACATCATCAATTTTGTGTCTCATTGTTTTTGGTGCATCGAGGAAGAGGCAGGGTGGTGACACTCGCTTGCTTTTGCCATGTCGCATTGGCTTGTTCCTTGTCTCTTCTCACAACTTTTCCTAATGGTGAATTTAAAAGCACAGTCCCCATTTACTGTAGTTTGAGCTTGTGGGCCTACCTCATCCCACTCAGATCACAGATTGGTACACATTGGTACCGACCAGACCCCAACACGCGACACGACAGTCTCACCTTGACAATGATGGCTTGCACAATCTGATGTCAAAGATGTACTCTAATGGGTTACCAGCAGGAGAGACATCAAGGATCATGCTTGATTCAAAACCTTCCAGTCAGCCGCTAGTTTTGCAGAACCCCAAAAGAGCGCAGCACTTGGACAGCCTGCCGTCCTGTCACGCACCCACCAAACAGATGTTCAGGGCCTACTTGCTCAAGTAGCATTTTGAGATTTGGGCTCTTCCCACCTCAAGTGGGCCAGGAGCACCAGCCATCACGCTAAAAAGCCGCAGTGTGCCGCGTAGCAAGCTGCACAGCCCGGGCAGTATCCCACACTGCGCGTGCGCCTAAAATTCAGCATAGTTTTTATTTTATTTGTATTTGTAGTTTTATAGTTCACATGGAACTTTTCACTATTATAGGCAAATACAGACCCATTGTTACAAAAAGTGACATAATACTAAAAGCAAAAAAGACAATTTCATGATCATCAAGAGTGCAGACATTACTAACATTCCGTAATAATCATATTGCATAAATATGAATACAAAAGCACCCCAGGTAAAACATGTCATTATGGTCCAAAAGAGGTAGTCTATTCAGTGATATTAAGCTGACACACATTCCCCTGCTCTTTTACCCCATTTCCTTAATAGCCAGGAAACAAGTCTTTTCAAAATCTCAACGCTGCAAGTCTCCATGCGTTCGATTTGTTGATAAAAATGTATTGCCAGAGTAATCCTGGAGAAATTATTAATTTAAGTAACCTCTTACCTCCTGGATTATGTCTATCCAATCCCACTCCCACATTTTTCGTTTTGCTTTGTCAAGGAACATTAACAACATCTCCCAACTTTAAAATCAAAGCCTCTCATGGTGTGACCCATGCATTCATATGGCCATTGCAGCCATTACCCATTCACCAGACCCCTCCCCTGCCCAAAAAATATTGACAAGAATCTTTAGGTTCCTCCAGATTACCATTGAAGTCAGTGGGGTTAGCCCAAGTTCATATTTTATGACAGACCATGGTAATCCCTGTAGAAGATTCAGGTCTCTTCTCCAGAAGAGACCCTCTAGCTTACCTCAGTTCCCTCCCCACCCCCCCCCCCCCAAGTCAAATAATAAAGTTTCAAAAATCTAGCATATTGGTATCACTGTCTCAGGTTCCTTCCTTAACCCCTCACGCCTCCAGCATCAAAGTTCAGCTCCTCACCATAGCTATCCATAATAATCGAATCCAAAAATACCGAATTATTTTTTGGTAGACTTTGTTAGGAATGTTGGTAAATATTCAATAATATATAGGGTGAGGGTATAGGTGAAGGTAGGGAGGAAGCGGAGGGGGGGTCTTCACCCCATTATTAAAAAAGAAATTGGACCAAAATACATTGGATCATTTCTCATTAGGTATTTTTTTCCCGATCTTTTCATGGTAATCCTCTCCGTCCAGTCGCTGCTCTTCGGCGCGGACTGATCGCGACAGGACCACAGGAACCACACCAGCCCCGACGCTCTTATTGTTTCCCAGAGACCACCTATTTCTGCTGCCTGCATAATTGCCTGCTCCAGGCACCTGTGCCTGGGTCTAGCTTTATAGAGAGCAAGAGAAGGATACGTGGCAGACGACACAGTGCTCCTGCATTTCACAACCTTCAAGCTCCCTGTCTGGCCTTACCCACCCCCCGACCCCCACACAGATAGACAGCTTTCTAATCTCCAGTGGGCATGACTGCTCCCCGCCCCCACATAAGGTGCTGCATGGATGGAGAGTGCACCAAAGCAAGAGCTGGACGAAATATTCAACATGTGATGCCCAGTAAAACATTGATCCAAAAGAGAACATGACATGACCTGTGCTTTTCAGGGGGGTGGCCGGGTCCTAATGTTCTGTAAGGAGGGGGTAATGCATAATAGTGAGTTATCATCTGCATACACAGAAGACCATGATGCGAGGGGGCTGCAGGGCTTATGGTCTGCAGCTCCAAGTGGGGTGACTGGGGCCACACTAATGAAGTGTGTAATGGAGCGTGGTGAGAGCCCGGAGAAAGCTTCACAGCTTCAAGGGGTGGGGCCGCAGAGGCACTGTGGTGTAGGGAAAGGGACTCTACAGCCAGTGCTGTAGATGGAAAGAAATTACCGGGGGACCTTCTTCTTTGGGGGAACTGTGGGTAGAGGGTAGGGCCCCAAGCCAGGTCATGCAACATAGTATTTCTTTGTGGAGCCCAAGCCTGGTCATTTGCAAAAAAGCAAAGAGCATTATGGGAACATCAGATAATGCAAGTACAGTAACAAAAAGTGGCGGGGGAGGGGCGGGTGCCAGTAAGAGCGGATATGTTTTTATGTAAGGGGACGGCCCAGGGTTGAATTGCTGCACATGGGAGAGGGGAGGGTCCTAAAGCATGGGGGCTTCCAGATCTCCATGTAGGAAGATGGTCAATTAACCTATTAGAAAGAGGCATACTATTCAATCAGTAGAATGTGTTTTAAGAAACTACCATAACACGTGTGCCCTCCCTTTCATGTCTCGGCTCCCATAATGCATCCCACTGCTGCTCCGTGAAGCATCCTTAGGTCTCTGTAAGTGTCTGGCATGACATGGCATCGTGTTGCTTGTATCTATATCTCCTTTACATCGGTCTGGTCTGGTCCCCTGTTACTTCATTATTCCTCGATCCCCTGTACTTACCCCCATCAGCACTTTGTAAAGTATTTATGTCATCTTGAAGCTACTTCAAACCGCCCACATGGCACAATAGCATCTGCCATTCTGTTTCCTTGTCTATTCCCCCCGAATGTTAAACCTATTTCCATCACTGCCGCATCTCAGTATTTGCTCTTTTGTGCCTGTGGTGCATTTTAAGTGTTATACAACAAACAACATGACAGGACAAAAATCACATAAGCATTCCTTTTTAAAAGTAAAATATTAGATCAGGCCTTTCTTTATTTTGACTTTTTACATTAACACTGACTGCATTGCTTCTAATGTAAAAAAAAAAAACTCTGTTTTTTAGCTCCTCGTATCTACTGCCTCCATTTCATGTATTTTTCATGGGCTGTTTTACAGCACTGGCATACAGATCCTGGACAAAATATATCAGTCACGAAGGGCAATTCTGTTGTGACCTTGCTCCTAAAATAGTGGTAGATGGGTACCTGGTCTCTCCTCCCTTCCTGACAAGATTGCCTAGAGTTGGGTTGCAGTGTGCCCTCTGCTCCTCATAGCAGATAATGCTCGACTTGCCTAATGCAGAGCTGGAAATGGAAAATAAATGTAAAATGGGCGCGGCTCCAGGTCAGAAACTCGTATCTCTTCATAGAACCCAATCCTGGCGGTTTGCATAAAAGCAAAGAGCATTATGGGAACATTCTTATGTTTTGACAATTTTAAATATGAAACATGTCAGAAAGTGATTCAGCATGAAATACTTTTAGGAGAATAATGGAAGTTGGACTCTATGGTTTTAATTGGTCACAAAACTCACCCTAACAAAACAAATCTGTAAATTGCAAGACATATATTGGGCAGCTCATAAACAGCCTTTTCTGCATTCACCCTCCTGTGCCGATTCTTCTCAAGCATTGTCTCGTGCACTGGCTGGTCGTGCAAAAGCTTGGCTTGAGACCAGGTGGGGCTTGGCCCTGGGCCTAGGAACAGAGCAGCGCTCCGGAAAGACAAACTTTTGCTGCGTCTTGTTCCAACTAATTTTCTACCCTGGCCTGGCGCCATATTCTTTGGGGAACTGCCTTCTGATGTAAGAGACAATTCCACATGCTGGCTGTGCGGGAGTAGCCAGGATTGTCTAACGAGTGTATTTGTATTTGTATTTTGTATTTGTCTGAAGCTAACCTAGTTGCAGTGGAGTAACTTTGCTGATAATGTTGGGGTGGGGGGACATGACATCTGAAGGAAAGGTGCCCCAGCCAAATGAATGGGGACAACATGGTGTGCCATGAAAGTTGGGGGGGGGACAAACACCCCTAAAATTACACCCATGCCTATTTGGGCCCACCGCAGTCATATTAACATCTGTAAATACCCACACAACGCTGTCGAGTTGGCATTTACAGATTTTGGGCAGGCCTTGCCCGCTCAGGCCCTACCCGGTCTACACCGCTGCGACCCCCATTCCTTTTCCAGTGCCTCAATATGAATGAAACTTAAGAGAACATCTGAAATGCACCTGGAAAACTTGAAAAAAATGACACCGCGTCAATAGGCTTACACACCTATATATCATTACAACCTGTAGAGCTATGGTCAACACTAAACCGAGAAATGAAACCTGAATCTTTATTGTGTTCAAAGAAGGCAGACAAGTGGCAGCTGGGCCTCCCAGAAAACAAATAGCAGTGATGACCAGGTGTTTGCACGTCCACACAAATATCTCTTCATCGCCGAGCATGTGACCAGTCTGCCCTCGGCTCATGGGGCTTCTATGAATAGAGGTGGTTAGTCACTGTTTGCAGCAGGCACAGTTCCCCGTGTCAACACAGGGCAAACGGAAGACATCAATCATGTGTACCTCAGCAATTTCATATGTTGCAACAGTTCTGGCCATGTTTGCTGATGCATGAAAGTTTTGCATTACCATTTGCATAGGCTGAGCAATTCAAAAATGTCATTTGCAATGAAGGACCATTGCAAAGAAGCCATTGTCTATGCAAATGCCAATGCCAATTTCATGGTCACCAATGCAAATTTGCCCATGGAAATTGATTTAATTTATCCAAGTATTTGCACGCTTAGGTTTCAGGCATTGGCTCCACTGTCATCGGAATGTAGACATGTCTGGCAGTATTTGGAGCTCTTTTGGCAAGTACTTCCGCGCCAACAACAGCACACAGACACACAGGATTTCACAACGAAGCGGACACCAAAGCCACCTGTCTACAAATGTTCCTGGCTTACTATAAAAAACTGTAGCTCATACCAACCCTCTCATTCTGGTGCCCTGGCAGGATCACCAGGGAATAGCTTCTGCATCCGCGGGTCACACATTCTCTGGTGAGCATCTTGCTGATCTAGGCCTCGCAGGTGTGGATCAACGCTTGAACGCAGGCAGTGCTGGTCATTGGGCCGGCTCTCGGCGCATCCGAGATCCGGCACCAGATATGGAGCCAGATCTCGGGATCCGGCCAGAGTGAGCCGCCCAAGACCACGAACCGCGCTGGAATAGTAAAAAAAAAGGAAACAAAAAAAGATAAGCGCACGCGACGGCAGAATTGCCTTTTACCGCAGCTTTGGCACTGGTGTGTAATGCACAATGCTCGCTACATGTACAACACTGATAGTTGTACGTTGCGGTAAAAGGTAATGCTGCTGTTTCGGGCGTGTTTTTTTTTTTTAACCATTTTTACGTATTCCAGCGTCGCTGGATGTCCAGTATGAGCCCTGCCCCTTCTAGACAACTCCCCATCGGGCACCGCCCGCCAAACTCCTCCCCCACTCCGGCCCTTGTGTTGTGGGATCCCCCACCACATTTTTTCCATTTCCATCACTGACCGCAGGGATGCAAAAAGTAGTGAGTGAAGGAGCGCTTTGAAGGCTCCCCCTATAGGGCTTCTATGAGCATACAAAACATCTGCTGCACCGCGGTGAGCGAGAACAGAATGGCAAATGCCTGGAAAATCACCCCGCTGGCCAAATACACAGGGCAGCTGCACTTCACCTAGAGGGGCATAGAATCTTCCAGAAGAGGCTGCAGAATCATAGCTGGTCCGCTGTCAGCAATATCAGTCTGTGGGATCTGCCAGCTGTGTCCTCCTCCCCCACGGTCGACAAGCGGCAGTGGGTGGTAGCACAGCCATACCCCAACCCTGAGGATTGGCTAAGGGATGGGGGAAGCACAGTCTTCGATCTCACAGTAGCAGTCTATTACCAGACATTTCTTAATCCTGCCACCCATTGCACCCACTACTGTTGATGAAAGGTTGTTCTAATACCACTGGCATAACAATAAGTGGCCATGCGCGCCGCTCAATGAAATGGTCAGTCACGGAGCATAGAAATCAGGCTCCTGGTATATATGGTGCAATTACCGAGCACATTGAATGCATTTGCTCTAGTGATTGCTCAATTAGGGAATTGATGCTGTAATTTGAGAAAATGATGAAGTGTATCCAAACCTTGGCCACTAGTTCCTAATCCACAATGCTAGGAAGGAGGTGGCTTGGCATGACAGCGGCTGCAAGGAAGCCAACAAAGTGTTTCTTCTATATTTAAAGTTGAAGTCAGCAGAGCCCAGGGAGCATCTTCAAGCATTGAGAGGCAACTACAAAAATACTATCAAGAAAAACAATTGATTTTTGAGCAACAAATGGGCCAGCATGTTGGAGACCGCTAAGAAGGGTGATTCTGCCAGGCTTTGGAAATCTGTGACAGATAAGAATCTGGAGGGGGACACAGCTAACAGGGCGTGTCCATCCCCTAATATCTGGTATGAGAACCTAGAGGAATTCACATGGAAATGAAAATAGCAATGTACCGACTGTATCCGGAGTTGGAGGGCATACATCAAGGAGATCAAGTCTCCGGTTCCCCCTGAAGGAGATTGAGGAGGTTATTAAATCTCAGGCAGGGGGAAAAGCTGCAGGCCCCGACAAATTCCCAGTTGACCTGTTCACAGGAGAACTCAAAATCTGATCCCCAGTCGTAATTCAGGTCTTCATGGCAATGCTAGCTAAGATAAGAACATGGCCCTCACTTCCAGGCAGAACGCCGAAATCCTTTCTATAAAAAAGGGTGGGAGAGAGAAAAAAACAGCAAATTACTGTCCAATATATTTGTTGGACGCTTCTGGAAAAAGATTTGCTAAAGCGCTCCTAAAACATCTCCAGGTCTGGGCTGACTCAGAGGCGATGCTGAATCATATGCAGGTGGGATTCCAGGACTGGTAGGAATACACTGGACCAAGGCTTCCACTTGCATAGGATTGTACAAAAACATGTAGTGCCAACCAAGTCAAATTATAAGCATTTTTCGTCCATATTAAAACTGCCTTTGACAGAGTACCCAGGAAGGTCATTATGGGAAGTATTGTGCTCTAAGAATATACAAGACAATTTGATGAACCCACTCCAACTTTTATACTCAACAATACAGCGGTAGTCCACTGGAGTTTGGCTGGGGATGTAACTAAACCCCTAGATGTTGCAAGAGGTGTAAGCCAAGGATGCACCCTGTCGCCCCTTTTATTTTGTATATACATGAACTGCACCGTCGAAGAACTCATTACGTTTAATGGGGAAAGTAAAGGTTTCGGCCCTGTTTATTTAATTTGTTTGCAGCGCCCAGAACCGTAGGTAACGCGCCGCTAGTACATAATTATTAACATTGAGGACCATTAGTGTCATAGGAAAAAGGCAGACTGTGTTTGTACTGGCATAGCTTGAAAGGGTCTTAATTGTATTTATTAAATAGACAGGTGTTCAGCCATTTCGTGAAGAGAGTATACAATGCTTCTTCTTGGTTGGAAGGCGGTAGGTAGGGCGTTCCACAGTGCGGACAATGCCATGCTTCCGTCAACCACCCCGGCAGGCATTTGTGCATCGCTCCACTGTTTCACCCAAAAACGCGAAGAGCTGCGGCTGCAGATAAATTCCAGTAAAACGAAAGTCCTTGTCTTCAGCCCCAGAAACTCTAAAAACGAGGCCTTTCATTAAGTGTTGGAGGGGGGTATTGGAACAGATCTCATGGCAGGACTATTTTTTTTACAAGCAACTCCAGCTATTCAAAGCCAATACCGCCCTTGAGAAAAATAGTGGGGCACTGAAATAATTCTTTAATCATGGTGGGGGCTCAGTTACTCCATCACTAGTAGTATATAAGTTGCAGACAAAGGTGTGAGCCCTATATGGTGCAGACATCTGGGGCCATGCGAACACTCGATCACTACGCACAACTGAAAACATATTTCTTAAAAGCATTCTTTCACTCCCGCAACGTGCACCCAATGCGATAATACTATGGAATGCGACCTGCGCTCCATTGATGAGGAGGCCGGGTTAAGGCCAGTGTTTAATTGGTTAAAGATTTGGACCAATTCGACTCTGGTTAAATGCCGTGAAGCGATGGTGTATGTAATGTCCTTAGAGGGCACGCGTAGCATTCCGTGGTTCGCACAGGCTAAGAGGTGCCTTCAAACATTGGACCTGTGGCTACCATTGGGATGAGCCAGTATCCATCGCTAAGGAATCCTTGTCCAGAGTTAAGGCAGCATTTTCTGCTTCCCAAAGGACCAACATGGAAAGCCTCTGTCTCAGATTGGTCCAAGGTCCTTAACACCTGGCTCATAAACACATCTTCGTTTCGGGAGGATAGAGCTCAGGGGCAACATGCGCGCCTTGGAAGTAAGACAACATGGAGCACCACAGGTTCAATCCCAGAGTCAGTGCTTAGAAACCTCTGGGTATTAAGCGTGTTATAAATAAACTATCATATCATAGGATATGAAGGCTAATTTGACATCATAACTCCCACTTTTGCTCGTGCTCCTTACTCGGAATTTTGTGCTGGTGGTTGAAGGGTACCCAAGTTCACTAGGCACTGGGGGAAAATGTCAGGCGCCATCTGCCTAGTATGCAGTGCCGAGGAGGCTGCTCTTGTGAACTTTATGTTCATATGTGAAGGACTAACAATCTTGAGAGTTAGGCATCTCAAACCCTTGATTTTATTTTGCGGCATTAGCACGACGGCTGAGGCCATGAGCTTCTGCTAATCCACGTTGAACCTGGAAGTGGTGATTTTGGTTTCAAAGTACATACACTGGGTTTGTCTAAGGAGGACCTCCTCGATCGCAGGCCTAAAAGAAGGCAACTGATTAGTTAATGGATTTATTGGATATGTGTTTTAAAGGTTCTATGCATTTTTAACTCTATTTTAAACTTTTACCAGTTTTCAATGCATTTGTTTTCTTAACTTAAACTATCGGCAACTGACATTGCAGGGTTTAAATGTTTTTGGAATGAATATTTATTGTGCCTGTATGGATTTTCAATTGTTTGTAATTCTATTTGATTGAGCATTTTAACCCAATGACTCAAAGTCGAACAAAGGATTACAATAGCTGAAAGGTTGTTCTTGTTTATAATCAATTTGTTCAAAATGTACAGCTTTCAATCATAGTCCATCATGTATTAATCAGTGAACAAGAAGTCTTGGTCTAAGCAATAAAGAGACAGACTTGGTAGTGCAAAACCTCTGGTAATAACCCACGTGTATACCAGTTAATTACATTTCACTACATTCAACTGAGTGCGCAAATTATTTCAAATATGTATCACAGGATGCATATGTCATTCTCTCAACGAACTGCGCTTCAATGTCACCACTCGTTCTGTGCAGAGTGACCTTACGTTACCCCGGACGCACGCCGACAAGTCTGCTCCTATCGTGACCCATTGTTCTAAAAACACACATGCCCTGAAATAACTCCTGCTCGCGTGGCTTTAGCAACCCCTCCCCCAGCCTCCACTTCTCTATAACAAACAGCTGCAGGGACTCGCATCCCTCAACATAAGAGTCCCCCCTGAAGCCCTGCATTTCTTGGTGTGTGTCTGTGATATGTGTTTTGAAACCCCAGTAAGGTAGCTGGGTAAGGTGACCTGGCATGCTGCATCTCACGTACCAAAGCCTGTGGACGTATTGCACCCACCACACTGTGACCTGTGTGCAACAGTGTGCAGCACTGTGCCTGCTGCAGAGTTCTGGCCACAGGTTCCAATCCCAGAAAGGTAGTCCAGTTCGTGCACCATAGCGATATAAATTAAGTTCGGATGGTGGGGGCTGGCAGAACCACCCCAGTAGTCTTCCATGACACCTTGATCCAATCATGGCGTTTAGCCAACAACCCTCTTCATTGTGGAACTCTAAGGCACTGCCTTAAAATTCAAAAGTGAAAATAGAATTCAAGGTAATTGCCCAGGCACCCTAGGAGTAAGGCAGCAAGAGCAAAGCTCGAAGGAAATTGAAAAAGTGAGATCAGGAGTCAAGGGGACCCAAAATTAAGCATAGGTGGAATGTCCAAATACCATCTGTTTTACCAATACCGCCAAATTCGTAATGAGGTTCAATTTATCGTTTGTTGAATGTATACATGGGTGCTAAAGTTCAGACCGATTTAAAAAAGGTAGGAGTGTGACAATTCACATAAATGGAATCAAATACACAGAACACAAGATGTAAAGCTCCATGTAAGGAGAGAGTATACCAGTGTTACATAGAAAGGTGTCCCATTACTATGTGTAGCAAAAATGTCCCTCAAACCGGAGGTATCCATTTTCTACTGCACTTTCCACGGCCATTAATGGGATAAAACACTTATGATCCAACTGTCAAGAAATGACTTCCCATTAAGACACACCAATGCAATTACCTGTATAGAACTTGTAAATGCCATATCATACCCTACCCTTGAGCGTGAACAAAAAAGAACACAACTTATGTAGTACTTCACTGCTGATTCCTTTTGCTACCAAGTGCTGTAAACATAGTTTGTGTACTTATATAGCACCGTTTCTACCACCAAAGGGGTGCCTTGGCACTGGACACGATTCTAACCATGCTAAGGCTCTTGTCCAGTGAGCGGGGCAGGGGAGAGAACGACGATTACAGAAGTAAATATAGAAATTCATCTTATTTGGGGGGAAAGGATGGTTTCAAGCTCTTTTCTAAAAGACAAGCTGTTGTCGACCTCCAAAATAAATGTTGTTAGAGAGTTCCACAGAAGGTCTAATTGAGTTTAGCTACAGCAATATTAATATTCACTAACAAAATGAGGGGTTGATCTAAGTTACCCAGGCACCCCTTTGGAGATGTTATAATTACCCAGTTTAAAAGGTACTCCATGTTTTAACCTGCAAAAGATAAAGGGCTCAGTAGTCCATGTGGTGGGATTCCAACTTGTGACTGCAGGTCACGCAGAGATATCAAAATACAGCACCTGACTCACTGAGCTATCATGCCGAAAAGGACCCTGCGCCCTTGATAGCCAAAATTAAAAGCATTCCTTATCAGGCTGTAAGTGATCACTGCTTTCCACATTCTACTATGGTTATTAATCTCCAGACCACTATTAAGAGGACATGCCCCCATTTTATGTTTCCGCTGCCCTCATTACACCCTTCCACTGACAGACATCACAGCTGTGATGAGGTTATGGAGTCACTTAGACAGGACATAAAAGTTAGATAGTCCACCAGATGCCAGTCGCACTTGCATAACATCAGGCTACGCCGCCTTCCAAACCAGGCTACGTGAAATTCAAGGGCCATTCTCTGTCCCAGTCAAAATTATACGGAATACCAACCTGTGCTAAGCATGCAGAAGATCCCACAGGCAACCTTCACATGTTCTACAGACAGAGTGTATTGCTGCTTGACTACCATTGGTCTGCCTATTTGATTTTTATTTAGATTTGTAAAGCACGCTACAGCCCGTGGGCATCGAGGCGCTGTTGCAAGAAGATGTCTTAGTTTCAGGAATGTAGGCTTAGCTCATGGTTACAGGGAGAAAAGGCCTAGCTTAGTACAGTCATGAACATACACAAATGATTGTTACAAAAAAGTTCCCATTGTGCATTTATACAAACAGTAGCATTTTGACAGCTTTCCTAAATGATGTGTGCGAGTCAATATTTCTGACGTGCAGAGGGAGGGAGTTCTAGTTGGTTGCTGCAATGACTGGAAATCTGGCTCCTCCAGCCCGAGCCCTGAGGATCTTAGGGATGGTGATCCTATTTATGTAGGCCGTCCTTGTGGCAGAGCCCTGAGGGTCTTGGGGATGGTGATCCGATTTATGTAGGCCGTCCTTGTGGCAGAGCCCTGAGGGTCTTGGGGATGGTGATCCGATATATGTAGGCAGTCCTTGTGGCAGAGCCCTGAGGGTCTTAGGGATGGTGATCCTATTTATGTAGGCCATCCTTGTGGCAGAGGTCTTAGGGATGGTGATCCTATTTATGTAGGCCGTCCTTGTGGAAGGGCCCTGAGGGTCTTAGGGATGGTGATCCGATTTATGTAGGCCGTCCTTGTGGCAGGGCCCGGAGGGTCTTAGGGATGGTGATCCGATTTATGTAGGCCGTCCTTGTGGCAGAGCCCTGAGGGTCTTAGGGATGGTGATCCGATTTATGTAGGCCGTCCTTGTGGCAGAGCCCTGAGGGTCTTAGGGATGGTGATCCTATTTATGTAGGCCGTCCTTGTGGCAGAGCCCTGAGGGTCTTAGGGATGATGATCCTATTTATGTTGGCCGTCCTTGTGGCAGAGCCCTGAGGGTCTTAGGGATGGTGATCCGATTTATGTAGGTCGTTCTGGTGGGTCTGTCAGAGGAAGATTTGAAAAAACGTGGTGGAAAGTAAATGGGGGCGGTGTCATGCAGACATTTATGGGTGAGGGCGAGGGTTTTGAACATGATACGTTCCTTGGCTCCCCCAGTGGGCAAGTTTTCTAGTTGCTGAAATGTGGTCCCGTTTGGAGATACCAGTGGTGGCTCTAAGAGCATTGTTTTGGAACGTCTGAAGTTTTCTAATGTTTTTGGCAGAAGTGCCCACCAGGAGGGCATTGCAATAGTCCAGCCGAGACCCAATTATTGCCCTGGCTATTGTAAGGCAGTTCTGTTTTGTTAGGAAAGGTCTAGCTGCCGTAATCAGATTAGAGTGATAGGCGCCGGCAGATGAGATGGCGTTAACCTGTCTGGTCATTGAGAGGTTCATGTCCAGATAGACACCCAGGGTTTTCACTGCTTGTGAGACAGGGATGGGGGTGTTATCTACGGAGAACGATTTGTACTTTAAATCAAGTTTGAGCGTTCCTGGTGAGCCAATAAGTAATAGCTCTGTTTTTTCTCCGTTGAGGCACAGCCAAATTTTCCGCCATCCAGGTTTGGATCTCTGAGTAGATGGAATTAAGAGATTTGTGGTCGGCTTCATAGTCGCCACTTAGGGGGATGAGGATCTGCGTGTCATCCGCATAGTTAGTATATGTGATGCCATGCGCGTCCAGAAAGTTAAAAAGAGGCCTCATGAGTACATTGTTGAGGGTGGGTGAAATGCATGATCCTTGAGGGACCCCACATTTAATGAAATTAGGGTTTGCGCAAGCTAGGCCAGAGAAATCTTTCATCACTCTTTCTTGAAGAAATAATGTGACCCAGGCTCTAGCTTTCCATGAGAAATTGGCAGCAGATGAGAGGTGGTGGCAGAGAGTATCATGGTTCACCAGGTAAAATGCTGCAGGTAAGTCGAGGAGTAAAAGGAGAGCTGGTTTTCCTGTAGCCTTGAGGTCATCGATCTGTTTTTTTTTAGGTCCATTAATGCGGTTTCAGTCCCATGGCCAGGCTTGAAGCCAGACTGCCTGAGTCCCAGCAAGTTGTTGTACTCTAGGAATTTATGTACCTGCAGGTAAGCTTCTTTGTCAAGGATTTTGAGTAAAAAGAGGAACGTAGTGATCGGTCTGTAATTTGCTGGGATACTTGGGTCGAGAGTTTTTCTTTCAGGCGCGATTGTACCCAGGCTTTGTTAAGGCAGGAAGGGGCATGGCCTGAGGTGAAGGAGGCGTTGATAAAAGCTGTTATGAAAGGTACTAGGGTGGTGCACTTTCTTTGATCAGCTGGGTTGGGCAGGCATCTCCTTTACAATTAGAGGGTTTGATGGATTTGAGGAGTGCTGCAACCTCTAGCGCGCTCATTCCCTTAAAGGATTTACAATGGACGGAAGAGATATGTTTTTCTAGGGCCTGTTGGTGGTCAATGATTTTATTTTGAAGATAGTTCAACTTATCCAGCATGTCATCCTGGATACTGTTACACCATTCCTTCTCTTTGGTGAGGTTTTGTAGGGTGGGAGCTGGCGTTTCCAGCTCTCTAAAGATGGCAAACATCTCTTTGTAACCCGACTTGGCATTTGCAATCCTGGAGTTGAATTAGTTCCATTTTGCTTTGATAATGGCAGCTTTGTATTCCTTTGATATGGTTTTGAACGTTTAGGGTAATCAGTTGGTTTGGTTAGCCAGGAGGAGTGTGCTATTCTTTTCTTGGCCCGTAGTTCAAGACGTTCAGGGGAGAACCATGCATTAGTATGTTTGGTACGTTTGGCCTTTCTGAGGGTGAGAAGATCTACGGCGTCAACTGCTTGGGAAATGGTAGAGATTTAGTTAGTGGCAAGGGTGTCTGGGTTGGAAAAAGGGGGCTGGAGGGCCGGCAAAAGTAGGTGGGGTAGGAATCTTTCCTTTGTGAGTTGCCAGGAGCTCCTAGCGAGGGCAGGTGGGAGAGGTGGCATGTGTGTCGCAGGCTCTTTGGTAAGTTTAAGCTCAAAGTGGATGGCGTGGTGATCAGACCAAGGAATGGAGGTGATGGAAGGAGTGCAGTTATGGTGAGCGATCTAATCAAGGGTGCAACCTTTTATGTGGGTAGGATTAGTGACAGCTTGTTTGAAACCTAAGGTAGAGAGGGCTTTGTTGAGGGTGGCTGTGTGCAAGACAGATGGGTCATTCAAGCCTAAATTGAGGTCTCCCAGGAGAATTGATTTAGTGATTTTTTTTAGATTGTCCGAGATGGCGTGTAGGTAGGAGGGATTCCTGGAAGTCCGTGAGGGGGAGGACGGTACAGAATGTGGAGGGTGATGATGCTGATGGCTGTCTTTCACAAGCAGATAGTCGCTGTTGAAGACGAGTTCACTGTGAACCTTTCTGATTGCGATTGACTCTTTGGCAATGAGGGCTACCCCACCACCTTTTAAAATGGGGCGATCTTGCCTGGAAATGGTGTAACCCTGGGGGGCGGCTAGGGCTAAGGCAGGTCCTGAAGCATCATGGAGCCAGGTCTCTGTGATAATTAGCAGATCTAGGTTTCCATTCTTGATGAGGTCGTGAATGTCAAGGGCATGAGCAGGAAGCAACCGGGCATTAATTAGGGCACAGCTGAGCGAGCCGGGGAAGGTTGGGACAAGTAATTTTGCAGGATTAGCACTCTTGACACAAGGCATATTGGGTGCAACAGCAAGTGGCAGCCTAGGGGCAGGCAATTCATGAGGAACAGCATTTTGATTCAGTGGTACAATGCAGGCATCAAAAGGCAACCGAGGGGAAGCAACAGTAGTCAGCAGCATTGGGGCAAACAAGTCCTTTTGACTCAGTGGCACATTGTGTGCATCAACGGGTAGTACGTGGGCAAGAAATCATTTTGATTCAGTGGCCCACTGTAGGCTTCAGCAGGTAGCATAGTGGCGGCAACAATGGGAACATACAAATAATTTTGACATAGTGGGATAACGTCCGAAGATCGCAACCAATTGCCTCCTTGCATGTATACATTTCATGGATGGTTTGGTGGCAGGAGCCAGCAGATAATGCAACTCAATTCACATTTGCTGCCTCCTTCATGTCTCCTGGATGTGCCGTCAGATGTTTTCTGGAGTATGACCCTTTTTTAGTCCTCATTTAAACACGATTTGTCCGTTTCATCAACTTGTCTCCCCGTTTAACGTAAGAAATCAATGCGGGACATTCTTGCGCAGAATATCTCTAGAAGGGCAATGCCAGCTTCAAATGTAATAACCGCTGCAAACCTGAACGGCAGTAACATTAAGGCCCATCTCCAGCACCACACTTGAGACGTGATAACAGTTGGTTGGCGTTCATAGCCCCAAACACGGCATCAATACATAAGCATGGGCTTGGCCTTTGCATTATTAGATCTTTTAAGGGGCTTCATTAACATTGCACCATAGCTTTGATTGAAGCGTAGCAGGATCTGCATAGCAATGCATTCACTATAAATAGGTTCCGCCGAACGTTCATTCCAATTCAGATTGCGCGAGAGCCTAGTTACATCAAAACCATTCGGCTGTATGGGAGGGAGGGATAGGCCTACCCAATCTACGCAGGTATTACTGGGCAGCTCAACTGGGGTCGGTAAACGACTGGTTGCACGGAGACCAATCCCTTCCACACATTGCAGCGGAAAGAGGATGACTGGGAGTGAGAACACCCAAACAGGCACGGTATGGGGGGAAACGATATCAGCAAACCCTACCCGGGCCAATGAAGCACATGTGTCGGAGTTGGGCTGAAGCTCATCAAGATATAGGATGGGGCCAAAAACCGACCCTCGCGCAACCCATTTGGCACAATGCACTCCTTGGGGAACTCTTGAAAGTGGGGTACCTGGAAAGCTGGGCAAAGAAAGGGATAGACACCCTGGCAGACGTCATAAAGGACGACAAGCCTAGGCTGTTCCGGGAATTACAAATGCAATATGGGCTGTCCACAGCAGAGGGATTTAGATACAGGCAAATATCCCACGCCATTTCGGCCCAGTTCCCACCCCCGAGCAACATCCCCAGCAACTCCTCGATGGATGCCAACTTATTTGAAGCAAGTATTCCCACTAAGGTTACATCCACCTTATATCAAGTACTAACAGCGGTCGGGACAGGAAACCTAGCCGGCTTGCAACGTAAATGGGAGCAGGATCTGGGTGGGATCGAACCTGAAGAATGGGTAAAGGCCCGATGTTCCCAAGAGAAATTGGGATAGCGGCACGGCTTCAATTGATTCAATTTAAAATCCTCCACAGAGTATACTACTCTCGGACAATGCTAAACAAGTGGGGGAGAGTAAACAATGACAACTGCCTCAGATGCGGAATGGAGGGTGGCACATTCTACCACACACTGTGGGAATGCCCACAAATTAGAATCTTTAGGGCCAAATGTACCCGGAAACTATCCATCGAACTGGGGACCCGATCCCCTTGGACCCCAAACTAGCATTGCTGGGAATTTGGGAAAGCACTGACTAACAACCATGAGAAAACCTTCATGGCCGTATCCCTCGGGCTGATTAAAAGACTGATAGCAGCTGCATGGGGCTCAGCGGAATACCCCCAAACTAAACCAATGGGAGGCAGACATGGACCACTGCATGGGTCTGGAAAGGAGGATATACAGAGCCAGGTGTAGCACCCGGAAATTTACGAAGATATGGGGGAAATGGGAAGACAAGGCCTAACTGGGCGCTACGCCGGAACACTAAGAACTGGTACATTCCATCATGCACTCTCCACACCGACGCCCGGAAGGCACCTTAACTGTATCATGCATAAGTCGTACTTGTTATTGTTAGGCAGAAACCTGTGCAGTTCCCTTAGGGAACACTGCAAAAGATTTAAGACTACAGGTGTTGGCAGTAAACCCACTTGGTAGCAGTCTGTACCACCAAGATTTACCTGGTAGCTGTGGCTGAGCAGTCAGACTTCCCTCAAGAAGAGTTAGTCAGTATGCAACGTAAACACAATAGGCACTCAGATACAATAATACAAGCAAACACTGACCAGAGCTTTGGTATCAAAGTATATAATTATTTATTTAAAAACACACGGTGTGAAACACTCCAGCACTCTTGTTGTAAAATATTCTAAGCACAGTTACTATTGTAATATGTACACCCCTTTTTCCTTATCAGATAAGTCACAGTAAAACACCACTTATTTTCATACAGAGGTGAGCGCTTAACTAGATGACACTCCAATAAGTTTGTGAGAAAGGGAGGGGAAAAAGACAGAATATGGAAAGGTACACCACTCGAAGGTTCAGGAGCACTGTTAGCAAGGCAGAAGAGCAAAAGTCACTGGTGAGCCAAAGTCCAAAGGCTGGGCCCACTCTTAGAGAGAGCAGAGCACAAATGCGCCCAAGATCACACAGTTACACTAGGCTTAGAAAGTCTTGCAGAGGGTTCAAAAAGAGTTGAGAGGCTTAGGAAAGTTTAGCCAGGGTGTCCCAAGCTAACCCAGGTTTGAAAACCGGGGGCTAAATCTACCCAGTACAGTCGATAGCAAGGGAAGCCAGGCGGGACACGGTACCTTAAGTGGGAAGGATCCTTCAGCGGTGGCAGTTGTTCCTGGCAGTGGGTGCAAGTTGCGTCGTCGTCCAGGGGAAGAGATCTCGACTTGGAGAAAAGATGAAGGTCGTTGCACTACCAGGTAAGAAACCAGCCGCTGAGTTTTCCGGTTAAAGGTGGTACCTTTGTTTCGCGGTCGTGGTAAAACGTGGTATCCCGGTTGCCGGGGTGCTTGGCACAGGCAAGGCAGCCACGAGGTACGTCGGGAAGGCGAAAAGACGGTGAAACTGGTTATCCCCACCAGTCAAAGGGAGAAGACTCTCCGGCGGGAGATCTCCTCTGTCGTTGGAAAAAGTGGTGAGGCGGTCCAGCAGGGTTCCACCGGTGGTGGTGTCGTGGCAGGTCGGCTCAGCTTCTCCCTCGTCGGATTCTTAGGTCCTGTGGCGACTTCTGAAGTTCCAGTCCCCAAAGCCCTGCTTTTATGCAGAAAACCCCCATTCACTCAGCCTAGCTGTCACTCAAACATGCTAAGTGGTGAGCCACCCGGCTCACCACTTGGGCCAATCAGGACGAGTGCGACTTGAGTTGCCTAGGCAACTCAGTCCAGGGTGCCTAAATCCCCCCCCCCACCCCTCCCAAGTACCCCAGACAGAGGGGCACCACTTTGGAGGGCTTCTGTGGAGAAGCCCGCCAAAAAGTGGAACAAAGGGCTCGACTTGGGTTGGAGTCACAGAAGAGAACACAAACGCCATTTTAGAATCAAGTTTTGGCAAAAAAATACCAACCGGAGAATTGATATTAATTAAATAAACCGGCGGTATGTTTGAGGCTACCGTAAATAATTAAATAAAGGTAGTAGCCTAAAACAATGGGAAATCCCATAGGAAAATATTTGCGGTTGAATATAAAAAGTAGTATCCACTGCCACCAGCCAAAACTCGATCAGGGGGGAGGGAGACGTGCCCCCTCGACTAACAGACCCCGGGGCAATTGAATTGCCCCAGCCAGTACCGTCCACAATATGATGGTTTGTACTGGTTCTGTTCAGAATTTAAGACTAGTAAAGTCAATGGTGACTTTACATGCCCTGGGAGACAGTAGTCAGTCCCAGGGTATGGAGTCTATACTGGGGGGTCACTATGACACCCCTGTGTTACTGCACTGAGGGTGCTGTGTAACACACATCACAAAAACACATGAAGCCCTATGGAGTAAAAGACCCCATAGCCCATTAAACACATCTAGATTCAAAGAAACACACTCAAATCATGGCTAAGAGTGAGGGTAAAAGAGTCTCACTCTTGGCAGGAGAAAAAAATAAACCCCAAAAATCCAGCAACGCTGCTGGGGGACTCACTAGGTTAGGAAATTCAACCTAAACAGAGAATTCTCCCTAACAGTTATGTATTGATGTTCTGTAAATCAATAAACAGATTTATTTTTTAAAAAAACTAAATCGGCCGATAATCATGCTACTCTTTAGGCTTTCGCTGCAACCATACTGTGCTTAGTCCCTTAAGACGATAACGTCGGCATACACCAAGATGGGCATTTAGGTAACACCCCTGTGTGGGGAGAAATGAGTGTCCTCCACTTAGTGCTAGAGATCTGGTGTAAAGATGCAGCTGGGAAGAAAATGGCCAATGCTCTTCTCAAAACATGATTTCTTGATCAATGTATCGCCTATCTTATAAAAAGTCAGACTGACCAATTTTGCAATTGTTAAATACCTTTGAAAATGTATCCATACATAAATTAGCATCAGAGCTACGTTGGATGTCACATTTTAACAGAACCTCTTCATACTCATCCCAGCTGTTAACTTATGATGGTGCTGCTCGAAATTGGTTTATTAACAGCTTTCCATGGATGCTTTCAAATGTTCTTGTACTTTTTTCAGGGCCCAGACGAGCTGAGCATCAGTGCAGGAGATGTTGTGAACGTAATCTCTGAAGGAGAAGATGGCTGGTGGACCGTGGAGTGCAATGGAGAAGAAGGATTTGTGCCGGGCTCATACCTTGAAAGATTATGAAGAAGAGATGCAGCTATATTTTTGTCATCGTGGGTCCTTGAGACAAATGAGCCCTTTAGTGATAACAGCCAAGGAACACATGGACGTCGAATTACAGATGACTATCCTATACACTGATATTTAGCTCTGGCTTTAATTTTAAAAAAAACATTCCCAATGTATAACAATGTGCTCATAGTTTGACATTGAAACATTCTAACAGAAATTGCATTGTCATCCCATGAAAGGACATTTGACAAATTATGGTAATTGACACAAAACATAGGCGAGATACCTTGTCCACAAAAGGCCTTGCCATCATGTTTCTAGAGCTGTACAGAGTGGGGTTCCTTGGTGTTTCCAGTGGAGGAAGGAAGCCATGCAATGGACCATCCTGTTCCAGCCGTAGTCTTTTTTTCAATCATAGGAAATGTCTTGTTGTGTCGCATTGACCTGTGACTTGTTTCTTTACATGCAACTCTTTAGAAATTGATTTGTTTACGATTTCTTTAGGGTCCAACCGATATTCACAATAAGAGACCGTTCCTGCACCATGTGTTCATTTCACAGATACCGTCATTTTCTTTGTACGCTCCAGAGCGCCACACTAGTAAGCAGGGCGATGGTCGCACATGATCTTGTATATCACACTTGGTCGGCAAAGCCCCAAAGCGAGTCCATATTTAAATTATCTGAATCCAACAATGGGATTGTATCGTCTATGCAGGAAGCGCCATGGCTTCCGGATGGGAAAGGTCACTGGTGACAGCCTTATTGCTATCCAAAGGCCACTATAGGGTCATTCAACTGAATATCGATGACATATCGAGGGTATGGCGCGTTTGTCACCCCCTCAAAATTAATGCCGATTTCATAACACGATTGGTGGAGATTATGTAGCCAATTGTGAAATGGTGAGATCGTTTTAGTTTGTAATTTTGAACATAGAAAGCATACTCCAGTTACAAAATAATTACTTCATGTGTGCAGGTATCCTACGAGTTCGCCTTTTCCCTTCAATTTCACATACAAACACGTTACAAAAGGACGACTGTGTGGGCTTGTATACAGGCAGCAAAATACATCAAAGCGCAACAAGAGTCACAAGACCGAACTTGAGTGGGGCTGTGACCAGGTGGAAATTTACAACAGAAAGAAAGACATTTACCATCCAAGTCTATTGGCGAAATGGAAAACCATGGACAACTTTGCCTGTTCATAGTCTATTAACTGTCATGTGTACGGTCCGGCATGCACCCGGTTAAGCAATGATGTATACACAATTTTATTGAAAATAATACTATGAAATATTTTCCAATTTTTAATGTTTTTGGGTTGGAATCCAATGGGAAATTGTGAGAGAGCGTGGCATTTGACACTTCGTTGCCAGGTGCATCTATTTCTAATGCCAGTGCAAGAGGCTTATAATGTTCTCTCATATTACAGACCGTTTGCTGATCTCCATTTGACACGTCCTGCTTTAACCTGCTGCTCTTCCTCTTGGTTCATCTTCTGAGGTAGCCTCGAACTTCCTTGTATTTAAGTATGTTTTGGAAGATTCATCAGCATTGAACAGCTCAGGAAGCCTGACTGGGATATTCAACTTGGAGCGCACCGGGATTTTCAGGAGTGTAGACTTGTATTTATATCGGTTTACCCATCCTACTCAACTCCTTATGTACACCCTTCCTTTCCCTTCATCCTCACCCATGCCCCAAGCGCCGCAAAGAGAGCCTTTTAAAATGTTGGTGCTGTACAAATCACATGTAAAATAAAGTATTTTTTAAAATGATGTGTGCTCTCTCTACTGCTGGTAACTGCTTTACTCCATTTTTTTATTTAAAGTAGTTGAACATATGAAAACATTCCGGGCTCAGCAATAATCCCATTCTAGAGCGCCATTTGGCCCCAATGGATACTTTGTCCAGCCCTTCTGCATAGGTTTATTTAAAATAGCTGTTTTTGAATTTACACAGCTGGAATGCAGCGTTGCGTTTTACTGGTTTTGAGAGAGACCAGCCCCCGCTCTGAACTCTGCTCAATCGCCCCAGTTTAGCACGTGTGCGTGGTCTCAACGCTGATATTATAGGCAGTACATTATAAACCACCAATTACATATATCTGACAATAACATTGGCCCTATTAACCTTGCCCCCTTTATCATGACATTCCCCAACCTGCCCTTTTCAGAGGTCTTTTACTCATGGTCAGGCCGCAGCCTGCACTCCAGAAGAACCTCAATATCCCCTTTTCAAGGGGGCACCCATTTTATTTATTTATTGCGCATTTGTAAGTTGCTTATACATCAAGTAAGTTGTGTATCGAAGCGCCCACAGGGCAAGGGAAAGTAACATGGGATTGAAAGGCAAATACAACAGCAATCAAGAGAAAAGAAAGAGGCGGTCCTGCTGGGCCTTGTGAGCATTCAGAACGCACAGGTGCAGGGATGGCCCAGGTGCGGACTAGTATGAGGACTTGGTGCATTGTGCAGCGGTTACCAATGATAATGACGTGACGTACAAAAAGCACAAACGTTAGCCGTTAGGGATTAGTGAAAATAGCGTGGAAAAAACAAAAGAAAACGGATTCAGAAACGTGGTCCACTTTGTACAGTGCCACAAACTAGTGTCTTTTCCTGGAAGTGCCATACAAAAATACCCCTCCCTGGTTCACGCATGCGCATGGCCTGCTCCCATCTCTATTCAATTTACAATATATAAACAAGTGCAAGTTGGACACTCCTAAAATCTCACGTTACCGAATACACTGTAATGGGAATTTGTAGCCTGTCTCACTACCTGATCCAAAACTGCCCCTCTTCTCAGCAGACCAATGCTACCAGTCCTCTACTTCCCCAACAGCTCAGGTTTTCTGTTTAAGCACAGGCTGGCTAGGGGAAACATCCTCCCATGTCTGCGGGCACACAATGACGGCCATGTGTCAGAAGGTGTGACTGTTTTTTGGAGTGGTTTTCCCTGAGTGGCCACAATTGGCTTTTTTGGCTAAGCATCTTTTTTGAATAATTGTTTATTCTAGCGCCTTTGTCAACATTCATTTTCGTGAAGAAAGTGTCATCAATGGGGATTCATTACTTGTTTCTTTTTCAAGCAATTGGACAGGGCAGGTGACCTCCCTCAGACTCTGCTGTCCTTGTCCTCCTAGAAGCCCAGTCTGCCTAAGGAAGGTGCTCAGATGGCCGTACCCCCATCTTTTACTCCTTCTCATAAATGCTTTTGTTAAGAACCTTTTTTTCCCCCGGCATGGGAGTCCTAGACCAAGACATCTGGAGAGCCATAGGTTGCAGACAGATGATATACAGCTTCCGGCTCAATAAGCTGAACGCAGGATCGAATACCTGTTGCAAGTCATCAGCCTGGCCCCAAGGCACGTATGTTGACTCGGAGTTCTCCTCCAGGGGCTATCCACAAGGGAATGAGGACAAGAACTACAGGGCTGGGATCACTGTGCTTTAAATCCCTTTTCACTGTGCTCCATAACTACTCTTATCCGCTGTCACACCCAGTGTCTTTTCTCCATCAACCTCCCATCTACAATTTCTTGCAGTACTAGAACCCCCACCAGTGCCGCCACCCTTGAAAGTGACTTGAAGCACCATGCAAATTAACCTAACTAGCAATGTATATTTGGTTCTTCGTGGCTACAGCCAATACATGTGAAGCACCTTCATTTTGCACACATTTCCTTAGGAAAATGCACAACTTTTATTATTATTGTACAACTCTTTCGAAAATATTTACTTTGCCAAATAAATTTGCTTTGCAAAATGAAGGCTTGGCCTGCAAAGCTATGAAAAATTGAAACCTGTGAAAATGACATTTTGGCTGTGTATGGCCCTCAGTAAATGTGCTGGCACTTGTTTGTGCGACCTACTCGACAAAATGCCCAGTTGCTAAATATTCACTGTTTTCACAACCATAGCCATTGTTTCATGTTGCTAAGGTGCAGTGAAATTCTCAGTCCCATGGTTATGTTTTTCCATTTCAGAGAAAGGGGACTGAGGTGTTGCAAATACTATCATAGCACTCTTAAAATACAGATCAATCAAATTATCTTGCACAAAAAAAAAGGGTTTTATGCACTTTTTTTAAAGAATTGACTTTTAGAAACTCAAAATACTGTAAATGCACTGGAGGTTCTTGTGTACAACAGAAGACCACAATTAGTGTTTTGTGACTAGACAACCCACTGCATTCAATCTGTATTACAACACAATCATAAAAGGAGAAGCAATACAATATCTAGATAACATTTAACGGAAAAGCACTTTACCCAGCACTTGTGTCACCTTGTGAATGGGGGTTGCTATTACTCAACCTCGATACTTTGTGTACTTGGTGTAAAAAGAAATGTATTGTGAAATCTGGAGAAAAATATGCATACGTCATTAATGCCCACTCAGGTGTAGAGAGGGGCACACAATGTAACAAGTTTGTAAGTATACGCCTAGGGCAGCGGTCCTATAGCAGGCACTATTGGTAAACCATGCCTGCTGTGATGTAGTACTTGCAGACTGTATACTTGACGGGCAGAGGTAGCAAGGAGTAGTCAATAGGATTAGCTGTGGGGACGGGGATCTGACATTAGAGCAGGTTGTGATGAAGGTCATGACATTGTGGCCCATGAATGATCTACGACTTCGGCCTGATTTTTCTACCATTAGTTGCTTCGTCCTGACAGAGTGCCTTTGTATCTGCAAGCTTTTTTAGGTTGTACCGACAAAGGCTTTTGATTCAAATCACAACGGGACGCCCAGTAGGGCAGAACCTAAAATTGTAGATAAGATTGATAGAGTCTGCTATGTAGATTCAATACATATTTTTTTTTTTACCAACTATATTTAAGTTTTGGAGCATTATAGACATGTATATATCAGTGAACAATTAAAACAGATATGTATTACTTCATACACGTCAGTTCCTCTTTACCCATTTATGGGATTTCAGTACTGTTCGGTGCCAATGCTTATGTATAGTAACCATGTAAAAATAAAAGTCAAATTCCCCAACACCTCTGCCTCTTTTAAACTTAAAGGTGAAGAAGTGTACTATTCGGTCTTGAAATTTCAGTCATGAGGATCATTTCCATCTTGGTCCTTGGGTTCATCAGATGATAGGTATTGCACGGAGTAGTCTGGGCTTAAAGTACATCTGCTCTTTGTCATCCGTAAATTTGTGTAGTGGTAGCCAAATGCTCAGGTATTTTGAATAAGAGCCGTGGGCTATTGCGGTCACCTTTTCCATGGCCATTACCCCCTACAGCCGTACCCACCACATAGCCACTATTGGCCGATCTTAGGTCTTCCAGGCTTGCCCAATGGGGATTCTGTAAGCACTCAGCGTATGTGTAATTAGAGTGGCTGTCAGTCCTGAGTTTGCATAGCATCCCTCTACTGCTTCCCCCAAGAGCACAACCAACGGATCGAAGGGGAGCTCCACGCCAGTTATTTCTTTAATAGGACTTAAAATCTCTTTCCAGTAGGTTTTCGCTAGTGGGCAGGACCACCACATGTGAAAGAGGTTCCCAGGTTGTCCGCAGTTCCTCCAGCACGTAGCCGGGTATTCTGAGTTAATGGCATGCATGCGTGTGGGTGTCATGTACCACCGGAGATAAAGTTTGTATGCTGCTTCCTTAATCAAGGTACATTTAGAACTTTTGGCGGCCCTGTGCCAGATGCAGCCCCATGTGTCCCCATCGATATAGTCTAGTTATTCCCTTGCCCAGTTGGCCTTCTTGTATCATTAGTTCCACTCCTGTGGGGTTTCTGTATGCCCCCTCTCGCACCTTCATTTTTGAGAGCCAATGTCTGAGTTGAGCATAATGGTAGCATTCAAGCTCCGGTATGTTAAATTTAGTTTTATATTCCTCAAACAGAGGTGTCCCATCCATGTAAAGGTCTCTTAGGGCCATGTTTTCGCTCCCCCCCAGTTTGTCCAAAAGTTAGCATGTGTTCCAGGGGATAATTTTGGGTTATAAGCTATTGGCGTGAAAGGTTCCTCCCCCCCTTTGATCTTCTTGTTTCTCAAGATCTTGTCCCAATACCACAAGGTAGTTCTAGTGGATTCCAATAGTTGGCCCCCTTTCTCACTATGTCGTGTAGCCAGGAAGCAAAGACTCCCCAGTGGTATTTTGGTCGCCAAACTTTCAAGAGTGACCCATAGATTTGGAGTATCCCCCACCATCATTTGCAGCATAGGAGCTACCTGAGCTGCCCATAGGTACCTACGAAAATGCGGGACTCCCAAACCCCCCAGAACCTGTGGCCTGAATAGTACTTTCTTGGGGACTCTCGGTTTTTTCCCCTTCCAGATAAAATTCATCACTTCTTTCTGCAATGGTTGGATAGCTGGGCTTGGGATTCTTATTGGAAGGGCACCAACCACTATAGGAATTTAGGGAGCAGGGTTATTTTGACCGCTGTAATGCGTGCCAACGAAGACAACTCCTGCAGTTGCCAACATTTTAATTCCTTTGCTAGTGATTTCAGGAGGTCTGGGATATTAGCTCCGTATAACCTATCATATTTGGGGGTTAATTGTATCCCGAAATATTTTACTGCCTTGTGTTCCCACTTCAGAGGGTATTGATTCTCCCAGATCGGGATTTGCTCTGGTTCTTCTGTAACGTTGAGAGCTTTGGATTTGGGATAGTTGATGTGGAATCCCGAAACCCGAGAGTTTGCGGTATTTTTTAAGGAATAGGAGAATGTCATCCACATAGAGTGCTACTTTCTGCTCGCCTGCGGTGCCTCCTTCAACCCCTTGGATTCCTGGATGATTACGGACCCTACATGCGAACGGCTCCATGGCAAAGATCAGGGGTGGCAGTGGGGACCCCTGCCTTGTGCCTACCTGAATGGGGATACTCCCTGTGAGCTTTCCATTAACCATTAGTCTAGTGGATGGACTTGTGAAGTTGGCCATTACCATGCGTGTGAAGATTGGACCACATCCGAATCTTTCAAGGGTTAAGCATAAGAAACCCCAGTGCAAACTATCAAACGCTCTGGAGGCATCCAGGGCTGCTACTGAGAATTTCTGGCCCATCTTTCGTCCCCAGTTTATCGTATTCATAGCTCTACGATTATTAACGTATGTGTGCCGCCCTTTCACAAAACCCACTTGATCGGAGTGGATTATTTCAGGGAGTATCAATGCTAGTCTCCGGGCTAGTACCATAGAGTAAAGTTTTGCATCTCCATTTAGTAAAGAAATCGGCCGATTGTATCTAGTGGGTCCCTATCTGGCTTCAGCAATAATATAATGGTTGCCGGGCCCATATCCCCAGATGTACGTCCTTTATCTCCAATGAAGTTAAATAGACCGGTTAGGGGGCCTGTCGATTCAAAACACATTTACATGATTTATCCACGACAAAAATCTAGTTTGATGGACTTGTACATGTCTGTAAGAAGGATCAAGTCAAATAAAGATATGTATTTTCTACCCAACCCACACATCTCCACGGGGAAAGAGACAGGGCGAATATGAAACATAAGAACAGCAAGAGCCTCACCAAAAAAACAAAAAAATTATTGAATTTGAACAGTAACAAAATAATACAAAATCAAGTTACAGGAAAGCAACACATATCTGACTGGTGGTTCACAAAGCCACTCAGTAAAGTTCTTTAAAGATTCTGGATGCCATTGCAAGGGAGTGGATATGAACCTTGTAGCATGTGCACGTCAACAGAATGAGTGATGTCATCTATGTGCTGGTGAACAGACCTTTGAGTGCATGATTTTAGCATATTCTGCGGAAATCTGTTGGAATAGACTGCCAAGAGAGGTATGTATCAGTGGTGGGTGGTTTACATGGACAAGACCTTCCCATAAAAAATACATACAGCGAGCGGTTTGCAGGCGATGGTGCGATAGCAATATGAAAATCTTCAGACAGCATCTGGATGAAGAGCTGGGGCTTGATATAGCCAAGGGAACCTGGGAAAGGTGTCTTAGAGATATGTCGGGCCAACAGAGAGCAGAACCTGTGTTTCTGAATGCTCTGTGCACCTCAGTGCATACTGAAAGCTAAGCTCAGCGTTACTAGATGCCTGCTGGAACAGCAGGCGCGGACTTTAGCCATTGCTGGTAATATGAGGCCCCATCTTGTGCCTCACAGAGGACTAGCGGATACTACGTTGGCTCCTGACACTGTATCTCTCCAAGCCCCGGGGCAAGGAGAATCAAGGGAGTGGACCTTCGAACATAGCGCACACAGAGTAATGGAGGGTAGAAACAGGCTAAAAGCAGCAAAGAGAAAAACGCCCACTTATCCCCAAAAGCTGCCATCCTCAAAGGATCATTATTGACAAACCACATTACACCTGCCTAGTAGAGAGGTATGCACATGGTTTCGCTCATTTTCAGGGAACAAAGGGGGAATAAGTGCAGGTAAGTGATGACCGGAAAATTGTTGACAGCAAGGGGAAGAACGAGTGATCAGTCAAAGATCTGTTCGTCTGAAATAGAGATCCTGTCTGTATTGCCGTCTGCGGGACCTGTGTGACCATGCGCAGTAGGAGTGCGATCATAGCATCTGGGCACGTGGAGTGCCCAGCGGGTCCTGGCATGGCGGAAAGTCCTACAGAGTGCAGGACACAGAGAGATGGTTTGTCAGGGGTGACTCTTTTTCAGGCACTCCCCCTCCCCTCTCGCACCCCGGCCGCCCCCCCTTTTCCCCCTCCAACCCTCACTCACTCTCCTGGGTGCAGAGGAATGCACACAGTGCCGTACTCTAGCAAGGGGAACAAAGCTACCACCAATGTGTCGACTACCAAAGGGAGATCACAGGCCCATTCATGAAAAGTATGACAATGCAGTTTCTGTTTCAGAAATATCTCAGAAATGTGCTGATCCGATCACAGACATCTTGTGGCAGGCCCTCTGTTGGGGGGAGGCACTCTGCAGGGTGCTTCCCCAGTGAAATGTTGGAAGTAAACGTCTACGGGGGCCAGTAAACCTGGTGGAGTTACGTGCCCACTGCGTGTTGCGACTTGCCCAGCATTAAATCTGTGTGTGGCTTTTGGCGACGTTGAGCATGAGCGAAGCAGTGGGGTCAATGTGGTTCCGGGTTTTACATTTCCCCGTTTCAAGCCACAGCACGCCTTTTCTGGAACCGCGGCAGTGGGTTCCCCGTGCTGTGGATTTGCAAGACATGTTTAGGGTGGAGGGGCAGGGTGCGTGATTAGAAGGTATGTTGGTAGATGGACTTTGGAGCACGCTCAACTGCTGCGAGTCGTGCAATGGCTTTGTGGGCGCAGTGCTCGAGTGATAAATGACATCACTGCACCCACGCCTGTGAGGGTTCCGACACTCGTGACGTCATCAGCCGCTAGTTTCGTTACTCGGATGTTGGTGCTGAATGTACTCAATTTTATTAAGACAACTTGCATGATGTTGCGAAATGAATCTGCGGAAAGTTTTTCAAAAAGGTCAGATTGAAAATCTTGCACTCAATTCATTTTTTGGGAAAATGTGATGTATTTTTCTCTTGTGCATGCCTAAAAACTAAAGACAAGGGCTGCCTCGCCCAAGTCTAGGTTTGCTTTTCAAATAAGGAAAATCCAAACATTACATTGCAATGTTATTCTGCCAAAACTCAGTTCATTTTTACACTTGATTAATAGCAAACCCAGGGCTGGACTGGCCTACAGGGTACTCTGGAGATTTCCCAGTGGGCCTCTGCACCCTTGGCCTCTTTTGTATTTTATTTTCACAGTCTCTCATAGGAAAAGGGTTGAGCTAGCTCATAATGTGTAATATGGGACCACTTTCAGAATTATTTCCAGTCCCCCTGTCATGAAGGCAAGCCGTGCTAACAAGGGGTATCCCTCACGTGACTCCGTTCGTAGTATGTGCACGACAGCCTCAATATTCCTAAACCAATATTGAATGATTATTTGGATGGAGAAGGGATTAACTTAATCAAAGGAGAAAATGTCAGGGTTTTGATTTCAGGAGCGAGCCAAATTGGCACGTTTAGGCTAAATTCTGGAATCCCACTTTACTTTGTTATAAAAACCAGAAGTATAAAGTACCTTTTCAAATACTCAGTGGTACTCCCTAAGAAGTTACCAAAATGCAATCCTTGAAAAAATAATGTCTATTTGCCTAGAAAAACAAACGCCTCGTTACATTTTATTTCAGGTTTGAAAGTTGTGTTACAACAATAAAACGAAATTGGGTTGAAAAAAACGGCCATTTTTCTTAGCAGATTACTTGGAGAAAAAAGATAATGCACATTTAGCGTCGAAGTTGTTCGGTTCACACATGAAACGCGGCATTGGCGAAACCCTGGGAAAGTGGCGACCTTTCACCTTAAGAGGACGAGAGGCTTGTGACAGAGCAAGAAGGCGGTTTCCTCTGTGGCAGCACACAATGCGTAGGCGGGCACGCGAGGGGGCTCATTGTCTCAGAACATTAGGGCCCTCTTGTCCGGACAAGGGCTGGAGTAGTGTCCTTCTGTGACACACAGATTCAGACTTTGCCATGGTCTCTGGCTTGATTTATTATCCCTGGCCGTGGTGACCACTCAAGCACAGCCCAAGGTTTAGAGAAGCAAGGCCTACCAACATCCACAAGATTGTGCGACTCGGCTTTACATGTATTTTCTTTTTATTTTGTTGAGCATTTGTTAGGTGCCTATACAACAGAATGGTGTTTCAAAGCGCCACAAGGCTAAATGGGAAGGGTAACGAGGGAAAAATAACAATGGCACAAACAATATAATACAGTCATGGTCCTACTTAAGCAATATGACCAGAGCGCCGCAAGGGTCATATTGCTATTAGTGCCCAGGCCCGCATTAGCGTAGACAGGTCCCTGCCGCTTTTCCACTGTGGAGTGCAAAAGGGAGTGTAAAAAGGCAGCAAACACACTTTTTCCCACTCTCCCATGCAAATGAAGTAAATGCCACCTGCAATGTACGCATGGCAGGCAGAGTTTCACAGTGGATTCCTATGGAGTATGCCTGCTTTTTGCACAGCTGGTGGGCTCCATAGGAATCCCCAGCTTTTGTGCTGGAGTATTTGTATGGTAGAGAGGATGGTGGCAACGGAAACCTAAGTTAGGACCACTCCTTCTCTCCACCATACAAATGTATGAAAATGGTGCACAACAAACAAAACGCGTTAAAGCAGTTTGCTGGGCTTTTACACATTTCATTTACATTATGCTGAGCTCAAAATGAGCTCCATTTGGGTTTTTAAACAGTTCTCAGTGAACCAAAAAAAAATAGCAAAGTAATGAGGGAACCGTCTAGAGTCGTTATTCCATGCAACATGCACCGTTGTGCTCCCCTCCCATTTTTCACCCACCATTCGCACCTCTTAAGGGACAACAGTCCTTCAGCAGGCACCCTTCTGAAGACCCATTTGCCCTCATCCCTCTTACTCCTCTGGGGGAGTTGGTGTGCTTCCCAATCATTGACTTCCCTGCTCAGCTGGGAAGAAATTGATAGCTATACCCTGCTCCAGAAGAACAATGTTGGATTTTTACCTAGACCAGTCAAGCTCTGTGCATGGCGCAGGATAGAGACCACAAAACCATGACAATCCCGCAAGATACAGGATGGTTATCTACCCTACCTGAAAATGTGGCACCGCAATCACCAGGCCATGCCAGGACTTACTCTTTCCATCTCGATGGAAACTACTTATCACGTTCTCCCCCATAATTCGCCCGGGTGCTTTTTTAAAATGTTTTATTTATTGGTTATAACACGCTTAATACCCAGAGGTTTCTGAGAGTGGACCCGAGGGTCAAACCTGTGTTGCTCCATGTCCTTTTGCTTCCAAGGCGAGCGTGTTGCCCCTGAGATGTCCTCCCAAGACGGGATTTTAGTGTTAGTAAATCCAGGAGGACCCCAAATGTATAGTAATGCAAAAATAAATACTTTCTAATCCCGTTAATAAAAGTACACACAGTAAAAATAAAATGAGTATGTATCTGTTCAGTATTATGCCTGCAATCAACAGCAGATGTGGAGGCATTGCCAGTTCCAAAAACTTCACAAGATGACTTGGTCATCCTATGGTATATTGTAAGCAATACATATATGACAATTACAAATCTGATTAAGGTAGCCATTTATAGGCGTCGGAAATGAACTCTGGTGCGAGGTGCTGTGTTTATTTTTACGCCACAAGTTGGTTTAGAGTCCAACATAGCACCAGAGGATAGCATGTGTCAAGAACCTGGCGCTTCTAGGATAAAAGAGAAGACTGGGCACATATGCCACCAAACTCCCAGGATTGCCCAAGCATGCTCTCAAGCCCCTCTTGCAGCCAGCATTATATTGGAGCTCATTAAAAATCTTAGCGTAAATTGCCTGGAGGGGACTGCTTACGTTTGCACTGAAACAGGTCTCCTCTTGGCAATTTAAGAGAAATGTAAAGTGACACAGGAAGCATTTTACATTTCTTTTTTTGTCGCTGCAGTGCAAAATGAGTAAATGCTGCCTTCAGTGTACACATTGGCAGGCAGCGTTTACAATAAATTCCTACGGAATCTTCCTGCTTTTTGCTGGTGTAAAAAGCAGGTCTATTCCATAGGAAATTATTTCTTTCACAGATGCATAAAAACATGCCAGCGTTAAATCAATTGGTTTTTGAAGGTAGTGGGTTAAACGGTAGTGAAGTGGGAGAATGGAACAAAAGGCTCCCACCAATCCCCTCACACCCCTGGCCTAGAGGATCGCGGCCCAGACACCCGCCACGAGAGGAGTTTGCCCATCTACCAGACGACCAAATACCCTGGTACAGGAACATACGGATGTGCCCACCAGCCTGCCCTGCCCATGCCGACACCTGCGGCATGGATGAACTCGACTGAACCATTCAACAGTAAATGAACACATCGTTAGAGATGCCATGACGACCTAGCCAACGGTCAGCACACCCGTGCAAACATGCACACTGGACACTCCCACACCAATCCACACGAAGAACATATCCAGTGCTAGGACGTAGGTGACGGACACACCCACTGACGCGCATCTTTATTATTTTTCACATAGGTTTTCCAAAAATGCAGAAACGCAAGACGCACAACAAACTCATCTAAAATGCTTGCTGATGCTTCTCCTACCCCATGCATTGCAATGAGAAATATAACGAAGACATGATACTGGGGATAAAGCAATATGATACCATAACCTAAAGCGCCGTGCATCAAACATCCCCACCTATGCACCAGGGCCAAATAGGCCGCAAGCAAGAGCCTCCATGAACATTGAACGAGCAAGAGTACAATTGCGGACCCTGCAGAATGAGCCCGGCGAGAGCAGACAGTCAAGGGCACAATGTTGCAAACTCGCATGCCACAAGCCGAAGCCAAGGTCACACCTGCAAACTAAGCCAGGCACACAGTGGAAAATGCAATATTAAATGTGCAGAATTCTGCCTCAACCACGGTCTCTCCTCACGTGACCAAGCCGAACCTGACAGGGTGCCAGGCCCAGGAGGAGGGAGGCGCCTGGATCCCACGTTTTGAGAGACAGGCAGCAACAATTAAGCGACTCAATGGACATCTGCGGCGGTGGGAGTAGTCTGCCCTCCAGCATATGAACAAATCCTCGCATTGTCTGCACATACCCATAGTTATACATTGTTGCAAATGACAGGTGCACCGCGAGACGAGAACAGCGATGGTCCCAGACTGGGGGGCTCGCGAGTGGACCAATCAGAACATGGGGCTCTTATCACTGATGCCATTAACATTAGCCAATCTTCAGGGGTCTTCATGTAACAATTTTCATGTATCTAATTGAAGGGACAACCCAAGTATACCACCTGACTGACCCTCAACCACTAACAACGTTCTCTATACATATGCTATACTAACCCTACCACTCGAGGAACCAATCCAGAGTGGCGATAGGTTTTTTGCTAACTTTCCCAGGTGACACAAGTAGCGCGTCATACTGAGGTAAAAAGGGCCTGCGAGCCCCACGAATAGAGAGAGAGTGTCAGGACGGACGCGTACGATCCTTGACCCATCCCTGCCGTTTGTTTAATAAACAGCAGAATCACCTTGCTTCTTGCGTGTGCCTCATACTCATTTTTGGGATACACGGGAGGAGTTGGGGCCTCCCTGCCCGGAGGTCCGCGGACGGCCCAGCCGACCCCGGGAGAATTTCCCCCCGACAGTAGGCATAAACCTAACTCCTGCTCTGCCCTCACCATCAAAAACTATGAAAATGCCCTGTAGTGTGAACGGAGATGTTAAGACAGGAGTAACACTCTAATGCCTGTCTTTTGCACCTTCATTCACACTCCAGAGCAGTGGTCTTCAAACTTTTTGACCCCGAGCCCCCCCTAAGAAAAATGTCTCCGGCCCAGGCCCCCCCCCCCCCCCCTATAAACATGGACTCCAAAATTGTACTCTGTTGCGAACGGTTATCGCGCGCTGGAGTAGAATGGTGCCCCTAACGAAGGAGTGAATGCCAAAAAAGTCACAAGAAATGGTCTCCAAGAATAAAAGATATTCCCGTGCCCTGCACACTAGGATACTTCTTCAGAGTAAATTCTCGAAAGAGGTAAGGATCATTAGAGCAGAGCGGTAATGATCATCACAATATGATAAATTTGAATGAAATATATCATACATTTTGTAAGGATTTTTAGGTAAATAATCAACTTCTTAGCGCTTCAAATGATTTGTAGATGGGCTTCAAGAAGAAACAGAATTTATTCTGCTTTTCCCGCTCAGAGCGTTGCCTTCATCAACAGCATTACTATTCAATTTTTCAGAATGCCAAAACCTGCTCGCCTCCTCTCCCCATGCCCCCTAATGTGGGGGGTTGCAGAGGGGGTGAGGGGCGCAGGGGGGTCCGGTGCTGGATTAATAATGCGGCTCCCCCCATGGCAGATTGCTGGGCTCCAGCAATCTGCCATGGGGGAGCTGCGTTATTAATACAGCACCGGCAGAGCAGTTTTTGTCCCCCGCCCGCCTCCTCTCCTCTCCTCTCCTCTCCTCTCCTCTCCTCTATGCCCCCTAATGTGGGGGACGCAGGGGGAGAGAGGCGAAGGGGGGACCGGTACTGTATTAATAACGCGGCTCCCCCATGGCAATCTGTAAATAAAGGGTCACTTACCTCTCACAGGCGGCGGCAGCAGGAGCAAGGAACACAGGACACCACAACGCAGCCTGGACGCGCGATCCAAATGCAGGAAAGCGCGCGTCCAGGCTGCGTTTATTTCCTGTTTCATGGCCACACCCCCAGCACATCCCACTGGCTGAGCATGTGCATGGGAGCCAGTGGGTCCCCATTGCACATGCTCAGTTCAGTGCAGGAGGAAAGAGAAGAAGAAAGAAGAAAAAGAGAAGAAAAAAAAAAAAAAAAAAAAAAGCGTTTCTCTTCTTCTGCGCCCGGCATCACCCGCCCCCCAAGGAACCGCGCCCCACAGATTGAAGACCTCTGCTCCAGAGGCATCCAAAATTACCCCTATTTTGTGCTAATTTACAATTCACCAAATCTGCCTTGGAAACGGAAACAAATTCTCACAACACTTCAGGACATAGCACCTCCTCGCTTTGAAAGAACTATGGTCCACCCAACAGTGGTGACATGTATCTATACAATCACAAAACATTCCTGCCCTGCTACATCCTTCCCCGACTCCCCATTTAGCATCTCATTCAGACTTTCCAATCCTCTTATCTTCCCTATTTTTTCATTCCACGGCAGGGCGCATTAGACAACCCCACAGACAGGCGTAGACTGAATCTACTAAGGTAATAATTTAGTTCAGCATAAAAGCACATTGACATAACATAAGCAGGTTTCAAAAAACTTTGTTCCGAGCAATTTCGATCACAGTGGTTTTTCACTCTCCTCGTATAGCGGACAACTCTAATAATGTAGTATAGCCTTGAAAACTGAAGGAGGGGCCATTATCATGGAATATTGACCCACCACCAAGTTGTGGCCCGAGGAAATTGCGGTGGTAACAATATATGTTTTGAAGGGGAAGTAAAAAAAAATGTGCATTAATAGCGAGTAAAGTAAATGGACAAACCAAGTTCGTGAATAAATGTGCTTTTCTTTTGCAATATTTAAATAGCATGATTGTCATTTAATTGCAAACTTGGTCAAATTGGAGCAAGTTCAACATGAGCATTCGTCATGTAAAAGTAAACTATTTCTCTACAAGAAAGTGAAAGCATGTGGACTTAATTTAGTTGTCTCTTTGGTGTGCTAAATAGGATTCTGCATTAAAAGAAAATACTTTTTAACAAAGAAGTGACCCGTTGAAAGAAAATATTGCCTGGAAATTGCGTTATTTCCTAGTCTGCTTTTGAAGACAGAATATTCAAAATGCAGTCAATGCCAGTAGTTATTGACTGCTTTATAAACATTCCGATTGGCTGAGAGCGGGACAATCATTATTTCTATGTGCCAATACTACATATTGCAGATTACTTCTCTTCATAGGGATTTTAGAATTACAATTTGACATTGTATTATAAATATAACTCAACTTTAAAAATTCTTACAGTAGAGAGAGTGCATGCTATGGTGTATATCAGTTGGAAGATCTTAGAAGGATCTTCCAAGTACAAGGGCAGGTATTTTATTGATATGTGCAGATGCACTTTAGTACACCTTTGGCAATATCTATGGACCATTGGTTAACAGGTTGAACAGACTAGGACATCAGGGGCCAATCATATCTTGGCTACATTGTTTGAACATGGCACGTCTCATCTCTCTGCAATTTAGAACCTACGTGAAGAATCTGAGGGCATCCTCACTTCTTTTTCCCCAGGATCCTACTCTCAGGTGGCCAGGGAATAGCCATCGCTTAGGGATCCTGACACTGGGGGGGTGGATATGCGAGGGAGGATCACCTGCGTGGAGGGAAGAGGACGTCCTTCGGGGAGACAGTATCCCCTTTCTTTTTCAAAATGAACCCTCTACCCATAAAGCCTTTGTGGGATATTGTCTACCCTTTCCCTCCTTTCAAACCCACTCCCAGAAACAAATCCGTAGTACTGGGACGAGGAAGATACCCAGTAGAAGGGCACAGTCTCATTTTACTGATACACACAGACAAAACAGAGTTATAAATGCTCCTTTTATTTCATCAGACTGTTCCAAACACCACTCTGGTACTGAGGCAAGGAAGAGGACTATAGAGGCGTACCAGTAAAACAACCAGGCATGTCCGCCTAATGGAGTCCTCCATAGTCAGGCAAGAGAACTCAATGACCCACACCTGGGGACACTTAACACACCTAGTGAATATATAAAATGGCTGTAGTTTTGAGAGGAGGCAAACCGGCTGGAGAAAAGAAAGATGGAGACCCAGGTGGCTGGAGGGGTATTTTACCAGAGACAGGGACACCAGCGGCCAGCTGTGCGAGAGTCCGGAGGTCTTGGTACCCCCACCAGAGCAGGTATGCTTTGCAGAAGCTGTGAAACTTCCATTGTCCCCCAGTTGCCGCTTCAGGAACCCAGGAGAGCATGCAGTGCTCTTGGCAGTGACCACGATAGAGACAGGAGAGATTGTAGGGAGCCAAGGAAGCCTGGAGAAGCCAGTCGCGAAGGACGCCAAGGGTAAGAATGCTGCTTACGCGACCGGTGAGTGTAAAACAGATACACCCTCATACCGGGGTGGTCTGGTCGCACGTCATTTGCGAATGCTGAACCAACTGGAAGTAATTAAAAGTACTTTCAAGTGCTGGAGGAAGTACTTTAAGGATATAGAATTAACTGAAACTAATCAAACACTTCTGAATGCCGCACA
Organism: Ambystoma mexicanum; assembly: GCF_040938575.1. Lineage (NCBI taxonomy): Eukaryota > Metazoa > Chordata > Amphibia > Caudata > Ambystomatidae > Ambystoma > Ambystoma mexicanum. The sequence continues at coordinate 1,272,718,568 of NC_090934.1, forward strand.
AAGTAAAAAGTTAATTGAATACTCATAAAAGCAGGGAAAGTCCAGCATTGCACGAGACAGACATCGAGAATGTGTTGCATGAAACAAGTGTTTCCAAAATCATGAGAATACCAAGAAGGGTGTGGAAATGAGACCAAATATTGGCCCAAATCTAAGAGGGGCACACAAAGCAAATAAGAGCAACATCAGGAAAATGCCAAGAAGGGTATACAAAGTGAGAACTTTGGCCCAAAGCTAAGAGGGGTCCAGGAATTGCAAGCCAAGAGGAAACCCATGTTGGCAAGAGACAGAGGAATACAGGAAAGCATAATACAGTACGTGGTGGCCAAGGAAGTCACAGGGCAGTGTGTGACTGAGGAATCAACTAAACATCACTGGCCAATGGAAGCAGTGGCCAATTGTTGATGGAATCAGTAAGAAGGGTTATCAGTTGGGTGACCTGTAATGGGTGGACCATGTGGTCCAACAACTGCGCCTAGAACGAGTGCCCCATATGGAGGAAGACAATGAAAGGAGATTTAAAGAAACAGATGTTTCACAAAAGCCTTATATGGGAAATTGAAGTTAAGAAACAGAGCGGTCGAAGCAAACTGATACAAGACAATTATCTTAAAAGGAACTTGGAAGCTTCCCAAAGAACAGTATTTGTTTTGAAAGCTGAACAATTTGAACTCTTGGGAAAGGGAGCCCCAGTATTCTGTGACCCGTTTTGAACTTGGGCAAGCAGATCCTAAGCCAAGAGCTGGAAGGAGATCTGAACCTTCTTTTGGAAACACTATTCTTTTGATGCCGACATCCCCACATATTGTATACAGGTAGTTGTGAAGGCAAGTATAGGTTTTTGACACAGATTTAGTAATCTTGACACAGACTATCCGTAGTTTTCTTTAGGTAGAGAAATCGCACCTTAACATAAGATGTTAGGCCTTACTGCACCCAGGCGTTAGATTTAAAATAAAACCTTTGAGTACGAATTTGAATCTGTTGTCTGTGTCTTGCTTCTTGGTGCCTCTACACCTCGGGAAATCATTTTGCATCCAGTGTTCCTTTAAGGTTTACATGCGAGAGTTAAAGGGAAATGAAACCCTCAATTGAACCAATCTTCTGGTCCAGCTCAAATGAGCACACAACCAATCTAAGGGGACAAGACTTATCTGGTGATAGGCACTGATTTACCAATAAGCTCCCCACTAGTCTGTGCACAGGCCTCTCTGTATTTCCAGCATTACTTTTCAAGGTTTCCTGGGTAGCTCCTGGCTTCTCGATATCAATGCCTCTCTAGTCACAAGTCACCCCTAAACGGAAAGTGGTGAAAAGTATACACAGGTTGATTGAAAGATCATATACGAGCAATTGATCATCATTTCTCAAATTTCTGGGATCCATAGATTCCTCACTACAAGCTACAAGTTCGGTTTTTATATTACTTTTTCATCCTAGGCACACCTTGCCTCTAAATGTTCATATCTCCACACATTGCTTCTCTCTTCCCCAACACATACTGTGTGAATGGGGATTCGAATGCTCAACACTGTCCCGTAGCTTTGCCACTGATTGAGAGAAGAACTCTTCTACTGAAAATATTGGGGAAAGGGATGACTAAAGGAGGGGTATTTTGAATGATTCCAGGGGCCTGCGGTCCATGCTGCTGTTTGAGTGATTTTCTGGCCTGGACTCCAATGGTGTGCACACTAATTAACAAGGGCCGAGCTGCTGCTCCTTCCAATCGAGTACAGTATGGCAGGACCTGCTGAAAAATGTTAATCAAAGATTAATATTTAGTACATTTTCATGTGTGTGCTACATGTTGAAAGGATATATTTTACAGGTCAACAGCATAGTAAATTGCAGAAGACAAGAATGAGTAAACCATTGAGGGGAAAAACTGAGGATTTAGGGATCCATTAGAGCTCAGTCTCAAACTTGGGCACATTCGAAAAGTACATGGACAAAACAAAAAAAAAATTGTCTACCACTCGGTCCAGTAGTATGGAGCGAAATCAAAAATGGATTAAAGGACATCACTTTATTCGCCATGTAAAAGGGTCTAGAACAGAACAAGGGAGGGCTAACAGTGCAGAAGTGAATTATTTTGGCTGGAAAAGCAGGGTGTGTTCAGTCTCCATATAGTTGTATTTGAAAATGATACTTAATCTCTTGTATGCAGAGTCGTCCTACAAATCAGTACTTTAAAAAGGGAGTTCTCAGCATTAGTAGCTATTGACTTCCTCAGAAGATACATTCATTTGATATAGTTGAGTTGATCAGTCTACTCAGTTTAATTTACTTACAATTATTAAAAACCACCCATAGGAATTTAGCTTTAGGATGTCAGTAGTGCAGAAATCAATAGGAGGGAACATAGGGGGGTGGGGGGGGGGGGGTGAGAGAGTGGAGAACGTTCATCTGACACCATTCCCAAACTTGTAAAGCCATGCAATGGTATGTCCCCTATAGGATTCTCTATACTCATGTATAAAAAGAACACAAAAATAGCATCGATATATATTTCAGCCGTACATTAAAATAATGGTGAAAGGCTATCAGCACATTTAACAGGCATTGTTCACGCTTTAAGGCATGTTACCGTTTAATCTACATAATTTTCTATTATGTAAAAAGTTAAATTAGCACCCTGGAGCAGGGCAGCATCCAATCAGGTTCCCCGGATTGCAGGCTCAAACCGCCAATCTCATCCTACGTTCCATCAAACCTGGAGGCTGTTTCCCCGCCCTCCAGCACCATCTTCATCCCACCCTCCTGTTCCCTTCATTTTTCTTTTGAAACCCTAACCTCTCCTCCCTAGCCCCACTTACCCAATTGTGGCAGTGGCGACGCCCACCGTCACCACAGCTTCACTAAGTCTCCCTTTGCCGGCTGCCATGGAAAGAAGGAGGGGGCTCCATTAAGAGCCCTTTCTTCTAGATCCACGGAGGCCATTTTGTGCCAGTATTTTCATTCAAGGAACGGCACCCTGTTCCTTGAATGAAAATACATTTTTCTTAACAGCCCGGGTTTCTGTATCGGAAACCCTGGGGTGCTAATTGCCTTAACCTCCCCAGCGGGCAAGAAAGGGTGTTGACACTATATCATAAACTACAGAAGTCAATGCATTTGCCTAGTTCAGAGAAAGCTAAACATGTGAAAATGTAATCGTCTTATCAACAAAACTACTAATTTACCCTTCACTGAAGACAAGTGTTAGGCCTCTATCATATGACCAACGCGGCTTTCCAAAATACATAGTTATTGTCTTGCTAATATTTCAGGGGCAAGGAAACACAAATAAGTAGAAAATGTAAATGCAGCTTCTACTTGTGGGGCGTGGAAGTTCAAGCGGCAACTACCAGCATTGGGATTCACAAATACAGCCCTTGCAAGATCTGTGTCGTTAATTATCGCCACAAATGGCTGTGATTCTCATTAAACGGATATATCTACATATATAAGGCAATGGAAAGGGAAAAAAAAAAACGTCTGAGAAAAAAAGTAGGAAAAATAAAAAAACAAACGTCCTTTAAGGTTTTGTCAGAATTCAGGGAAAGTTATCCACCTTTAGAGAAACATGTTAAAGTAACTTGTTCATTCAGGCTTTCCAGCATTCAAGATATGGCTTACACCAGGTATGAACAGCAATACCTTGCTACAAGGTAGGTGCGTGTGTAGGAGTGGGGGTGTGTGTGTGTAGGGGTGTGTGTGGGGGGGTAGAGGTGTGTGTGTGTTTTTATAGGGGTTTGTGTGCGTATAGGGGTAGAGGTGTTTGTGTGTATAGGGGTGTGTATAGGGGTAGAGGTGGGTGTGTAGAGGGGTGTGTGGTGTGTATATAGGGGTAGAGGGGTGTGTGTCAAAGCTGCAACATTGCGGTGCATCCAGCACAAACGTTTTCTTCAAACCCAAGGTACCCTGGGGGTAAAAAAGGTATTGCTTACCTTATTCCAAAGTCTCTTTAGAGCACTGGAGGGCACGTAGAGGTGTCCAGGGTCACCTCCTCATACCTCCGACACAAGCCTGTGTGTATCCTCTTTCCTAGAGATTAGAAAGTATCCACAGGAACATTTGACTTCTGCTGCTTTTCAAGACTTTTAGCCTCTCTGGATGGCCTTTTAGCTAGGGTTGCGTTTCAGACTTTAAAAGACGTGCTGTGCATTGAAAATGCCTATACAACCTTAAGATCTACTAGGATAACACTAACCAACTGTTTTCCTTCCAAAAAAATCATTATATTATATGTGCATGCTGACTTAATGCAATTACCATATTACTTTGCGAGTGTGTTATTATCGATAATACAGTAGATCTGCCAAACTCCTGTAACAATTGTAAGCGTATCAATAAGAAGCAGCCTTTTGAAAGTATTCCTATGGGTATTGGTTTGTGTGAAGGTATAACATGACTTGTGTAAATATAATCTATATTTTAATATAAATGTATTTAAGTGTTTGATGTGCAATACTGGCTGGGTTCAATGTACTTACCTACAGCTCACATCTTCCTCTTAAGATCAGCCTGACCGCTCTGCTACTCTACCAAGGTTCCCAAATAGTACAGACTGATGCTAAGAGTTGAGGATCTACAAACCACTGGGATAGCTTACTAAAGTCTTACCCCCAAGTGGGACTTTAGGAAAACTCCTCTAACAAAGTCCATGGAGCCAGCTGGCCCAAGTATAAGGCAGAAGAAGGGGCGGCTGCAGGAGACTGTTTGCCGTGCTGGGACCGCACAAGAAAGAGGAAAGTCTGGTTGGCAGCTGCAGGAACTAAAAAAAAAAAAACAACGCACCTACACTGCTCGCACAGAGGAGTTTAGCAACCAGGCGGGAGCCGTGAAGGGTGTGGAAGACGATGGGTGAAGCAGGTGAGCCTGCGAGGTGGAGCTGGGACACTGAACTGTTCTTTCACAGTTACCGCGAAGAAACCAAAGATCACAGAAAGTCAGCGAGTCCTCAGGAGGAAGATTGGGACAACAGAGCGCTTCTGCAATGCTACCAAAGAACATTGAAGGACAAGGAAGTGAATGAAATGGGATTGATTATTACTGAAAGAGAACTGAGAGGTGAAAGCCAAGTTTGCAAGTGTGTAAAGTGAACCACATTAAAAGCTCTGGCAGGAGAATGTACCAAGCCAAAGTCAGTTTGCAAGTGTGTAAAACAATTCAGGTAAGGAAGTCCTGGTAAAGAAATACAAAGTGAAGACTGTGAGCAAAGATAAATTGAATTAGAAAAAGGACCTGGCTTGGGGAGTACACCAGGTGTCCTGTGAAGTTGGGACTCGCATCCAAGTTGTGTTGAATGCAAGGTGTATTACTTTGCATGTTGACCAGAGAACACCAGGGAGGATGTGCCCCCTTGGGAGTCTTGAAGCCTCTTGAAGGGAGCCATTCCCTGGGACTGTGAACCTTATCCTTTGGGAACTTTTGTGTTGGAGTACAGGTATATATTTATTTTGAACATGTGTGCACCTTTCAAGACCAGAGACATTACCCTTAGTGCCTTAAAGTTACTTTCAGAATGCGAGGGCAAGGATAGGTTGTGGAGGCAGGACAGTTTGCTTTGGACATCTTGACTGTATTTTACGCTCTACCGCTGTATCCCAATTTAGGCCTCTCTCCCTCCATCAAGGTAACCCAAGTTTAGGAGCTACTACATTTTACTGTCTACTGTGGTACCCCCCCCCCACCCCTCCCTGCCCAGGTGCCCCAAACCCACTCCCAATACCCCAACCAGTTGCCCAAGGACAGGTAAGTAAACAGTGTGGTACCCCACTTGGACATGCCCCCCCCCACTCAGTCACATAATCTGATGTACGCTTCCCACAGGTTAGACACCATGCCACACAGGCCAAATCAGAGCCGCACACAGGCACATCAATAGGACTGACGATACCCACCACACCCTAACTAGCTAGCTATCCCGAATGCACAGGCTATCATCGCAGCCTTCCACCTCCTGCACTGTCAAAGTAGATCTTGCGCCACTCAAAAAATAGCAGCAAGGAGGAGAGCGGGAGCAGAAAACATTGACCCCCGGAATATTCGACCGCCCAGCGACCCAGGTAAACCAACCTTGCCACCCCACCCGCTAAATACACACCTGCACCCACCTTGCCCTTAAGACAGAACGCCCCGCTCTCAAGCCATGCTTCCCTTCTCTTAGTGCAGCAAGAGCAGCCCTGGCCAAAACCCCATCTCCACAGCCCCCCCTCCACTGTCACCCACACCCCATGGGCTACCCAAAAGTCAAGGAAACGCTCAGACACAGACAATGCCATACCGCCCCCGCTTGCTTCTCCCATTCTTCAAACCAAGTCCCAAACCTCCCTTCCAGAACCCAAACTGGTCCTAGCCTCATTTCCCCCTTTGCCCCATCCCCCCCGGTCCAACTCCAATTCCCCACAACTCCTCCCAACACCCTCCACCGCCCACCCCTTTGCCCCCATCCACCCAGACCAACCCCTTTTCCCCCTAACGCCCCACCCTGGTGACCCTAGCCCCCATCCCCCATCTCCACTCCCACCTACCATTCCCACCCCAACCCATCCAGTTCTCGCAAACACCACACCAACTCTCTCTCACCCTCATCAATGCCAGATCAGTCTCCAAAAACAAATTCCACAACTCCCACCTCATCACAGAGGAAAATCCAGATGTCCTTTTTATTCCAGAGACTTGGTTGGCCGGCGACTACGAGCCCATTGCGCATGAGGCCTTCCCACCCGGGTACAACCTTATTGTTCATAACCGATCGCAAAGGGGTGAGGACTTGCCATACCACACAAACACCAATACCTATTCATAATTAAGGACATCTCAGCCAACACCGCAGACTACAAATCCCTTCTGGTAAAACTCCCAACTCTCACCCTACCCCTGGCACAGCTTCCTACTCATCTACAGACTCCCTGGCTACAACATACCCCGCAAAAATGCCCGGCAATGCTCTGACAACTATCCTTAATCTCCATCCAATACTTACCATTCTAGGAGATTTCAACATCTGGTTTGATTCACTCTCAAACCCATGACCCGATCTCTTAGACAACCTAAAAGCATTCAACCTGACAACGTGTCTCCACACCCACCCACACTGGAGGTCACACCCTTGATGCAATCTTCACCACTGAAAACATATCCACACTGCACCCACACACCCCCAGCCCCCATCATGGACCGATCACTCAGCAATCTTCTATGTAGCACTGATCACCGTGGCTCACACCCAAGGTCACCCCGACCTCCACCAACCCCCACGCCTCTCATTGCACTATGGAATAAAGTAGTTACACCCCAGATCTAGCCAACTCCTTCCTCGCCTCTCTCCCAACACTATCCCTCCAGGAAGGGCCACCCCCAATCAAACTCTTTTCAACCTCTGGCTCTTGAATGCCCCTACAACCCTGACCCCAACAAAATGGTCCGCTCAGAGATCAGGACCCACACCCAGGTGGTACAGTCCCAACCTCAAATCACTAAAAGCCCTCATGCACCGGGCTGGAACAGACCTGGAGGACCATCCCTACAACCCAGAACAAAACTGCTGTAGCAAACTTGAAATCAGAAAAAAACTAAAAGTATTCCATGGAACAGAATCTTAAACTCTGAGAACCCGAGCAAAGGGCTGCATAGAATCATCTCCAAATTCAACTCCCAGGCCTGCTCCAACCCCCACCCCACCCAGTCCCTATGTGACAACTTATCAGAACACTTCCACAATGTTGCTACCGACAGAAACTCCATCTCTAAATGGAACACATGCCTCCACCCACCAACAGCCCAACCCCCATTGAAACACCCCCCCCCCCGATACAAACTTTCACCTCTTTCACTCCAATCACACACCAGGCGTTCCTCCTGCTCCTAGCACAAAGACACCCATCAGGCTCCCCTGTGGACCCTTGCCCACCCACTCTCATAAAAATCCTAGCCTCAAACTGTGCAGGCAGTATTGCACACTCAAATGTCAACCACTCCCTAACATCTAGAACTTTCCCAGAAGCCCTAAAAACAACCTACATCAAACCTCTCCTCAAAAAACCAACACTCGACCCACTCCTCCCCCAGAACAAGCGGCCCATCTCCAACATCCACTTCATGACCAAACTCCTGGACCGCATAGTATACAAGCCAACACTTCCTGGACCCTGCAAAATCTGCTGCGAGGAAAAGAATCCTCCCTAGTGTCCGTCTGGGACAACCTAAAAAGAACAGCTGATGCAGAAGGCTGCGCTGTACTCATCCTTCTTGACCCCTCTGCCGCCTTATACCATCGATCACACTATCCTCCTAGACAGGCTACACTAATTGGGAATCAAAGAAGCAGCCCCCTCTTGGATCTCTTATTTCACTTCTAATCATTCACAAATGATACTCCCCCCCCCCCCCCATTCACCTTCACATCAAGACCAGTAACAAAGGGGTCCCACAAGGAGCATCCCTATCTCCCCTGCTCTTCAACATCCATCTAAACCCTCTGCCTGCACCCATCCATTCCCACAATCTTATCTGCTACAACTACGCAGATCATCTTTAAAATCCACAAATCGCCAGACTCCAACCATCCAGATCTGTCATCATGCCTCTCGGATATTCACTACTGGATGACTACCAACCACATCAATCCTGAGAAAACTGAACTAGTCTGCCGGAAAACAACGCTCCTCCCCCCAACAGATTCCCTGCCCCCCACCAGCAACCTCCGGTATCAGGTAATATCCCCACCAATAATATCACCATATATATGGTTGTGGGGTAAGGCCAGAGGCGATATTAGTGGGGATAATTTATGGGGTTATTGGGACCAGGGGTGTCCCCCGCAGGTTCCATGGCTTAATATTGCTGCAGAAATATGGCGATAATTTTATATGGCAATATTTCTGCTGGGATATTAACACATGGAACCCAACCTCCACATCAGTGAAACACCTTGGATGCACAATGGGCACAGATTTATCCCTCTCCCAACAAAATTCAACTCCATTTTCAGAACAAAAGGCTTATCTTCCCTTGCCTCACCGTTATCTCCATCATCCTTTCCCGCTTGGACTACAGAAAACAGCCTTTTCCTAGGCGCATCTGCATTTCCACTAAAGAAACTGCAAAGAATCCAAAACGCTGCAGCCCACCTGCTCATTAACCTACTCCCAGAAAACACATCAGCCCTACTCTGATAGTCCTCCATTGGCTCCCTATTGACCGACACTTTAAAAGCCATCTGTCTCACCCACCGAGCCAGAATTCCTTCAAGACAGTCACCTGCTACCACCAGTCAAGGACTCTCAGATCTTGCACAACATTTCTCCTGAAGTCCCACAGTACAACTCCTCCAGACTGAGGATCCCCTTTCTCCATCCAAGCACTGATCATCTGGAACTCCTTACCCCTGCACATTTGGAATATTAACCACCTGGCATTCAGAAAGGCCCTGGAAATCTGTCTCATCCCCCTTGAGTCCCTCCCCCATTAAACTGTCGATAGGCACACAAACGCTGATCCAAACACAACACTCCTATCCGCCAACACCCCACAGATGCCGGCAGCGTTTGCAGCGGCACACCGTGGATCTCTTCATTCCAAACACAGCACTCCTTCCCACCATTAACCACGGATGCTAGCAGCATTCAGAGGCAAACCATAACAAACTATTGTCCTCCCACTCACCCCATCATCCCCGTGGGCCCCTCTCCCACTGCTCAGACTTCCATTCCAGGGAGACTGCCAATAGTGAGACGAGACAATCACACTGGACCAAGAAAAAGAACACTGCATTAGAAATACCAGCAAAACCTATGGTATGTATAGCTTACACCACATCTGTGGACACAAGCCACAGGCACAACAACCCGTCCAACAACACTAGAATGCAGGTATGGCTATGCTATTCCAGTCTAGCAGCATGCATAGCCGTCCACACAAACCCTTGACGTACCTCAACACCTCTGCCATTAGTATACTGAGACAACTAACAAAAAAAGATTTGGTCTAGTTGGGCACACATTGAATCTTCAGTACTAGAACTCTATCCTAAACCTCCAACAGCACCTACCCAGGTGCTGGACCTCCAGGCTGCTTACTGGAGTCTAGCCAGCCCACCTAATTCCTAACCCGGCAGAAATGCACACACGCATATTTAATTTAAACTCTTAGAACCTCCCGCACATGGACTGCAGTCACTGAGGGCGTTCCAACCACAAAGCACATTGAGGGCATTCAAATGGGGGACAGGGCACTATATGAATACAATACAACTGCAGACCATTGCCACACCTTCAGCACACCCCAACTGCTACTGGCCACAAATGGTCGTTTTCATATTTCAATTAATTATTGCAATTTGCACAAACCACGTTTTGTGCACTCTCAGGGCAGCAAAAAATGCGATGTAAATCGGCCTAAAATGCATAACTATCTTCCACAAGTGTAAGGGAGTGGCGTTGTGTGCTTTCTGTACTCATTAACATCCCTTATTTTGTGCATGTCCCAGAAGTTCCAATTGGAAAAATGCATGGCAAATCAATTATACATTTGCCCGTGGCACTGAGTTTACTACTCCGCAACCCCAATTTCGGATGTGAATATATAGTTTGTGAGGGTAAAATCGACCACTTTTCAGATATTTATATGCACTTAAATCTCTAAGGGTTGCATTTCAGTTTTAGGTTTTAAAAAATATATGGAAACCCATTATATTTAAGCAGGGCCATTTGTGGAGGAGAGGAGTCTGTCAGATGAGGGCTTGAGCCAAACGTCGGTCTCTGGCTCTGCTCGAGCCTTTGGTAATCAATCCACCCAACAAGTGCCGAGCCAAACATTCATGAAACGGCCTTCAAAATGGTTGCCGGATGGGTTTTTTTCCCTACACAATTATGCTCCCCCAATTTAAGGCTGCTTTGCTGTTTTTCAGAGCAGACGGAATAATGTGAAAAATAACTCGGAACAGGTATATTTTTCATCAAGACAAAATAACTTTGGAGCAAAATAAGGAATTCACCAGCACTTTAACCACCAAATTATGTATGAAATATAGAAAAACAGACAATTTATAAAGGCTCCATCATAAAAAAAACAACAGATTCGTCTTGCTTGAGTACTTGTGTCAAAGTGTGTTTTTACAATCACATTTGAAGGTCATCAAAAGAGCAAAAACATTTTATAGTGAATTTGCCCAATATTAGCACTTTAAGTGGTGAAGCTGAGATTGAAGACCAGTCTGAAAAGTACTTATCCAGGCATCTTATCAGAACTAGTTGGTAGAAATGTGTTAATCGGTTAACGTTTAGTTTTCAATAATACCCTGTTTTATAGAGATGTGAAAAGTACACAAACCAGAATAAAGCAACCTGACAATTATCTAAAACCTAACCAAAATATAAACGAATGCAGTACTATTGTAATTTGCCCCCATCTTGAGTAGAAGACTACAAGTACCGCAGTGGCCAGCAACATGAGCCAAAAAAAGGCCGTTTGAGTTTTACAAATGTACTTTTAATAAGGAGTCACACAACTAATGATACTGTGTGATAATTACATTCGCAAAATTTGCTTGCCTCATTTTAGTCTTCTCTCTTGGCTACCAATATGTTTTCTCTATTCATATCACTGGCTTTGAGAAATGCTTTTTCAATAACCTCTGTTCAAATTTCTGTGCTGTAATTCTAGATCGAATCAGGAAGCGATCATCCATTTAGCAATTTCTTCCCATACAGAGAACCTCCATGTGTGATACTCCACTTTAGATTTTGTGGACGATTACTCTTGGCATGCACGCAAGAGCCATTGGGTGTTCTAAAGTGAGCAGATTGGAACCCGCATTTTCCATATACACCAAACCTAAAAATTCTAGCTATTCTTTACTCCGTTTACCTGTGCCTTGTATTTTGAGAGGATATAAACTGAGAATATGCACGATTCCTACCATTTGGATATTTCACTGTTCCAAATAATGAATAAGTCATCAATATACCTTAGCCACATAATTCTTTCTGTATATTCAATATTAGCTTCAGCCCAAACTACGTTTTCCTCCCACCAACCCACCATTAGATTGCCTTTGGATGGAGCAGCAGTTGTATCCATAGCCGTTCCTCACATTTGCTGGTAAAAGTTGCTGTTGAATATAAATACATTATTAAGGCACAAAGTTAACATTTCAATTATCTTATAGCAGGGTTGTACTCCAGGCCTTGAGGGCTGGGCCCATTGCGGGTTTTTAGGATACCCCTCATTAAGAATCAGGAGATAAATTTGCATACATTGATTCTAAATGTATGCACATTTTCCTCATGAATATTGAGGGATATCCTGAAAAACCGGTCAGAATTCTGCCCCTTGAGGCCAGGAGATGAACAACCTTGTCTTAGAGCGTCTTAACAGACTAAGATCTCGAGGTTAGAAAAATATTTGCAAGAATTTATCCCATGTCAATGAATACGTACAATGAGACTGCACCCACTTTTGAAAGGCCAAAATCAGGTTCCCATGGCACATTTTTAATTCGACCTAAAAGGTCAATTGTATCCCCAAATATGAGGGCAAACATGTGACAAGAGGAAAAAGCACCTCAGCAAAAATAATGACTGGTGCTCTCCAAAAGACAACCATTAGAGGTAACCATTGGTCTCCCAGGTACTTTAACACTTACGAACCTTGGACAGGAAGTAGATTGGTGCGATAGGAATGCCAGTTTCTTTCATCAATATATCCATCCTGAGAACATCCATTATACAATTAGTTATAACTGGCTTTAATCTTCATTGTAGAATATTCCTGTAATTTAGTACAATAATGCTCTTTAGTTGTCGATAAGACCCTTTCAAATAGTTTGATTACATTACCACCACATTGTAACCTGTATCTGATTCTTTGAAAATCATTCCACACATCCCATTCTTCTTTGCTAATGTAACCCTGGGCACCTTTATTGGACCATCACAATGTTATCAAATCATCCCTAACCAAGTCCTGTAAGGCTTCTTTGAAGCCAAAAAGCTGTTATAGAAGGATTGACAGGGAATTTCTTCTTTAGATTATGTTTTACTGAGCCATGTTGTATCCAAACTTCGAGCTTGAAAGTCAATTGAAACCTCCTTTGCGCTAGTATGGTTATCTAGTGATGCTAGATCTTGGATTTTAGTTAGATCCCTAACAGTTAAACAGATATTTGAGATATGGGCATATTTTCTTTTTTTGGAAGTACAGCAGAAAATGCAAGTCAACCTGATTTTTCTAATGTACTTATCCAAATCTAAACGAGTCATATCAAACATCTGCTTGGAACAGAAATTGATTCAGTCTGCAGAAGTTGCATCTCTATTAGAAAACTCCTTGTATGTTATATTTGTGAGTTCTGCAATCGCCATAATTATTTTTCTGTATCATCACTTTTAGTTTCCCACAGCATGTCGATTGATAATGTGATGTCGTTTTTGGTTGTTTGCTTCTAGTCTGTCCCCAATTACCCCTGTGGGTTCCAATTCCTCGATTTTTCTTTTTGGTCTTCCTCATTAGTGAGAAAAACGTAACCACACTAACATCAAATCATTTTTCATTTCAGTCTAAATGTATTTGAAGTGTTTTGGGCAAATTCCACAGCATTGAGAGTTAGGGTGGGCACGGGGGTCATCTGCATTTCACCTTGTTTTAATAACACAAATACTGTCACAAAACAACCTGCTTTTGCCCTAGATTGGGTGGTGGAATTCCTGTTGCAATGAGTGTTAAACTAGTCTCATTCTCCTAAAATTAAAAGACCTACAAGTTTCAACAATACATTTCTTTGTTGGTTCATTGATTTACAAACACAGCTAGATGGTAAATAAACTGCCTCGTCAATAGGTCAATGGACTATCTAGCATAAGGCAGAATATTATCACATGTAGCTTGGAATCCTGTTATTCCAAAATAATTTGCAAATTATTTTGGAATGATTCTTGGGTGGGAGAGCGTCAAATTTTAAATTCCAAATGCGCATTTAGAGATTAATTTATTTCTCCAATTAGCTAGTGAACTGGTTAAACGGTGTAGATGAACAAGTTACTTTCTTACCTGTTAACGTTCTTGCGATGGGATGGTCCGACGACGTATTCCATATCTATGACAGGTAATGTCCACAGCTGTGCTGCTTTGGAAAATCTTTGGCGTCTGCGTCCTGCGTCGATGAGCCGTCCCCGAGGACCTCCTCCGACGGCCGACGTCACCGATGTGATAAGTAGGATGCACAACGCCCTTAGCCTCAGTTATAGTTTTTTCCCAGAACGTGTGCCACCAGTTTTCTGCCAGTCAGACACACAAGGCCTTGCGGAACGCAAGCTGCAATCGCAAAAGAAATTCTGCAGCAGGGAAGGCAGGGAGGGAGCGATATGAAATACGTCGTCGGACCATCCCATCGAAAGAACGTTAACAGGTAAGAAAGTAACTTGTTCTTCGACGGGATTGGGTCCTCCGACGTATTCCATATCTATGACAGACTCCCAAGGCAGTACCAAGCAAGGAGGTGGGAAAGAATTTAGAATACAAATTTAGCATGCCCAATCAAATTGCGGAATACAGAACTGCCTTGCCAAAGGCCAGATCTTGCCCCCTGATGGAATCAAGGGAATAGTGCCGTACAAAGGTATGTACTGAAGCCCAGGTGGCTGCATCACAGATGTGACGAATAGGAACTCCCCTCTGCAGGGCAGTAGATGCAGCCACTCCTCTGGTAGAATGGGCCCGCAAGCCAGTCGGAGGGTCCTTACCCGCCAAGCGGTAACACTCGGAGATAGCTAAAATAATCCAACGAGACAAAGTCTGTTTCGTCACAGCTTGTCCCAAACGCTTTCCAGCATAACCAATGAAAAGTTGATCGTCCACTCTGACCCGGGACATGCGCGAGATATAAAAGCTCAACGCTCTCCTAGGATCAAGCCTATGGAGCCTCTCCTCTTCCTTACCAGGATGTGGAGGAGGATAGAACGCCGGAAGAACAACCTTCTGGCTCAAATGAAATTCCAAAACTACCTTCGGAAGAAAAGAAGGACGAACTCTAAGGACAACCGTCCTTGTGAAATACAAGGGTGGCTTAACTGAAAGTGCCTGTAACTCACTCACTCTGCGAGCGGAAGTAACCGCAACTAAAAACACAGTTTTCAGAGTTAACAGCCTCAAAGGGCAAGAATGTAAAGGCTCAAACGGAGCACCCATAAGAAACTTAAGAACAAGGTTCAAATCCCAACCTGGCACCAAAAAAGGTGACTAAGACAACGCATTAGTGAGCCCTTTCAAAAACTGAGAAATTAAAGGAATCTTAAGATAGGAACACTCCTCAGACGAGCGCTTAAATATGGACAGCGCCGCCAGGTAACCTTTAATGGTCCCCACTTGCAAGCCCCTGTGGGCCAAAGAAAGCAAAAAAAAGACAAAACCATGGGAATGTCGCATTGAAAAGGATCCACATTCTGAACTCTGCACCAGTCGCAGAACTTTCTCCAACGGCACAGAGACTTAGTTGCTGGCCGCCTAGCCGAGAGCAACACCTCCATCACATCTTCTGGGAGGTCCCAATCCTTATACCTCAACCTTTCAGAAGCGAAGCGTGAAGATTGAGGGATCTGACCTCTGGATGGAGAACCTGACCCCCCCTCCCGTGAGAGCAGATCGTCTCGATAGGGAAGACAACCTGGCTGGCAGATGGACAAGTCGAGAAGGTCCGGGTACCACGTCCTCCGGGCCCACGACGGAGCAATGAGGATCATCCGGGAACCGAACCTCCGCAACACTTGCGGAATGACGGGGACTGGAGGAAACGCATACAGCAGTGGGAATGACCACTCCACCACGAACGCGTCTCCCAAGGCTCCTTTTGGAGGAAATTCCCACGAGCAAAACCTTTTGCACTTCCGGTTGACACTGGAGGCGAAGAGATCCACTTGTGGGGTCCCCCAAAGGGCAAAGATCTCCAGGAGAATCTCCTGAGCCAGCTCCCACTCGTGAGAGATCGTGCTCTGCCTGCTCAAAGCGTCCGACGTCTCGTTGTCGTCTCCGGCCAGATGAACTGCCGAGATCGAAACTTCCTGCTGCACGGCCCAGAACTCTAGCTGCATCGCCTCCCTGCACAGCGGAAGTGACCCTGCCCCCCGCCCCCCTTTTTGTTGAGGTAGTGCATGGCCACCGTGTTGTCCGTCAGAATCAGGACACTCTTTCCGCGCACAGTCGGCAGAAAAGCCTTCAGGGCTAGCCTGACGGCCCTCAGCTCCAAAAGATTGATATGGTGTCTGGACTCCGACGGAGACCAACGACCGCTGACTGTCAGCTCGTTGGTATGAGCGCCCCATCCCGTGAGGGATGCGTCCGTCACGATCGTCGCCTCCGGCCAGGGCAGCCAAAGTGGGGCACCCTTCATCAGATTGCCCTCGACGGCCCACCACAGAAGGTCCCGGGCTACCGAGGGCGGCACCTGAACAGGGTCCGACAGCCTGCCGGAGGACTGAGACCACTGGAGCTTGAGCGCCCACTGCAAAAATCTTATCCGCAGACGAGCCTCTGGCACCAGAAGAATGCAGGACGCCATGAGGCCGAGCAGTCTCAAGAACTCGGACGCTGGGAGAGTCTGGGCAAACTGGAACTTGTGCACCATCTGCTGAATGTGAAGAGCCCTCACCTGAGGAGGAAAACACTGCCCCAGGGACGTGTCGAACACTGCTCCGATGTACTGGAGCCGCTGCGTTGGTGTCAAATGGGACTTCTTTAAATTGAGGGAGAAGCCCAGCCTGTGAAGGGAGTGGCAGGTGACGGGCAGATGATCCAGGACTTGCTCGGCAGAGCTCCCCCTGATCAACCAATCCTCCAGGTAGGGGTAGACGTGAATCCCCCCCCCCTTTCCTGAGATGTGCTGCCACCACCACCATGAGCTTGGTGAAAACCCTCGGGGTGGAGGTCAATCCGAACGGCAGGACCCGAAACTGAAAGTGCGAGTCGCCAACCGCGAACCTCAGGTACTTCTTGTGCTTGGGATGGATCGGCACATGGAAGTAAGCATCCTTGAGGTCGAGAGACACCAACCAGTCCTTAAGTTGAAGGGCCTGGAGGACTTAAGAGTCACCATCTTGAACTTGTCCTTCCTGAGGAGTTTGTTCAAACCGCGCGAGTCCATGATGGGTCTCAATCCCCAGTCTTTCTTTGAAATCAAAAAATAAGGGGAATACCATCCCTCGTTCCTCTCCGCTACAGGCACCAGTTCTATGGCGCCTTTCTCCAGCAGGGCTTGAATTTCCTGCGCAAGGAGCGGATCCGGACTCTTCAAAGAGAGGTTCCCTGGTGGATTGTCGTGAGGCCTCTGCCGAAAAGGAAGACAGTAGCCGTGGGTTATGATCTCCAGAACCCATACATCTGAAGTAATGGCTTGCCACTCTACAAGATGCTGCGCCAGCCTTCTCCCAACCGGCGAACCATGGGACCTGGCCTCATGACTGAGTGGTAGCGGCGTTGCCCGAGGGCAAAGAGGCAACTGCCCGAGCGGCCTTGGCCCCTCGAGTACCTTTGTTTTCACCTCTGGCACTCTTACGATGTCCTTTTTGACTGCTAGCTCCTCTCGCTTTACTGAAGGACGAGTAATAGCGAAAGGAACCTCCCCTCCATTGCTGTCCCCTAGGACGAAAAGGCGGAGGTTGTCGAACTGCAGCGCCCAATGACTTCGCTGCAGCTTTGGAGGTCTGCAACCTCTCAAGGCTCTCGTCAGCCTTGCTGCCAAAAAGGTGTTCACTGTCAAAGGGCACGTTGAGGAGCCGGGACTGCACATCAGGAGCAAACCCAGACTTCCTCAACCACGCAAACCTGCGCATTACGGTGCTCGCCGCCATGGACCGGCTGACACAATCCGCCAAGTCCAAACCCGACTGAACGGCCTCACACATGGCATCCTGAACCATAGCAAGGAAACCATCCCGTTCGTCCCCTTCGGGAATATAATCAGCCGCTAATGCAACACAGTTCCACAGAGTGCGTGAAACGAGACAAGGCACACATGGAGTTGGCCACCTGAAGCGCCATACCCCCAGAAGAAAACACTTTCTTCGCCCAGCCATCAATTTGTCGTCCCTATCCGGAGGGATGGTAGGATACAACGCCTGCTTTGCCGGGGCCGTAGCCACCTGCACCACCAAACTCTCCGAGGTGGGGTGCCTAGACAAGTAGCAGGGGTCGCTACTGGCTGGACGGTATTTTCGCGACAAAGACTTGCCCACTGCCGGGAGACTCTCCGGAGCAGTCCAAGCCGCCGCCACCCTTCTCTGCAAAGCCATATGAAAAGGCAAAACCGGGTCAGTGGGTGGACCGAGATCAAGGATGTCCGTGAGATCATCCTGAACAAACTCCCATGGGGTAGCCGACCAACCCAAGTACTCAGTAACTCGAGACATAAGGCGCCGATATGATGAATCGGCATGAGGCCGACAAAACTCCACCTCCGGAGGTGTGTCCAATTCACTGGCATCATGCAGTGACTGCCTCAGGTCATCAAACTGACTATGGCCCGAGAGAAGTTCATCCGGAACCGAAACCGGAACCAGAGCCTTCATCACCCTCTGAAATGTACTCCAGGCAGGGAGAGGAAGACCTCTGCGGACCAAAGCAGTGCCGGACTTTAGCCATAGCCTTTTTAGGGGCAAACCCTGTGCCACGGGGCCCCTCCAACACCACCGCCCCGAAAGGCGTCGACGTCGAGCGAATCGGCGTCGACGTCAGCTGCAATGCCTCCAGCATCGGTGGCGTCGACAGTCTTCGAAGCCGGAGCTCCGAGCGTGTCTCTCGACAGCGTCGACGACCCCCTCGAAGACAGAACCTCGAGAGTAATCGTCGACGACCTCGGCGCCACAGGCGTCAACGTCTTCTTCGAAGACGGCACAGGATCACGCGGTCTCGAGCGCGTCGAAGACAGGGACCTGGAACGGGCATGGCAAGAACGGCTACCCTTGTCCGAGCGGGACCTTTCCTGCGAGCCGTGCAGACCACCCGAGCCCGAAGGCGTGCAGGCGGTGTCTCTCGACCAGTGCCAACCGACCCCACTCGGAGGCGCAGACGGACCGGTGCCCTGCGATTCCAAAATCGCTAGCATCTGCTTCCCAAAGGAAGCCCATTCCTCCGGTGTCGCTTGCATGGAGGGATAAGCGACCCGCCGACGGGCGGAGTCCTCGGAAGAGGACGGGGAAGGCGACCTATGCCGGCGCTTCCTGGAATGCCTAGAAGAGGCGGAGGAGTGGCGAGACCGACTCCTGGAAGGAGACCCACCGGACTTCCGACGACGACGCGGAGAGTCACCCCTCGACTCGGTCGAAAGCCCCGCAGACCTCGACTTCCCAGGCTTAGACACCCGACCTACCGACAATTTCTTCTTGCGTTCTCGCAAGGCCTTTGCAGTGAGCGACTGGCAGTCGACAGTCGTCCGTATCGTGGGCCTCCCCGAGGCACCAGAGGCAGGCGTCGTGCAAGTCCGTGACCGACATCTTGGACCCACAGTCCCTGCAGTTCTTGAAGCCCGGACGCGGGGTCAAAGATGAGAAAGACATCGCCACAAACAACCGAACAGGTTCAACGAACCGAGAAAGAAAACTAACTCCAACGAGTCAAGGCGTACCGAGATTCACGAAGCGAACACGTTCGTGGAAAAAACGGAACTGAGGCTATGGGCGTCGTGCGTCCTACTTATCACATCGGGTGACATCGGCCGTCGGAGGAGGTCCTCTGGGACGGCGCATCGACGCAGGACGCAGACGCCAAAGATTTTCCAAAGCAGCACAGCTGTGGACATTACCTGTCATAGATATGGAATACGTCGGAGGACCCAATCCCCTCGAATTAGACGCATTCTCCAGGTCCCATGAATTAACTGATTGTAATGACATTTTCATGATTTGCGCTGGAGGGAAAGTTCTGTGGGGGCTTGGCATGAAATTTCCTTTAGTAGTTGTGAAGTAATGTGATTTTACTGGCTTCGGAGCATAAAGAGTGAAAATAACCATGGCAAAGTTGAGCATTGAAAAGCCGGTACTTGCAAAACGAAAGGACACAGACTGAGCTAAAAAGGGTAAAATAAGTTGACATGGACCATAAATGAGCAAATAAGTATCACAATACTCCTATTCCAAATATAGCTCAGGTAAAGAATATAATTTGGTCAGCCATGCAAGTGGGGGGCAAAGCCTCACATAGCTTGTGGTCACAATGGTATTCTATTTAGAAAGCCACAAACAACATCTTTGTCGTCCCCTCTCCAGACCTATGGACCCTTCCTGTGGTCTCTGTTCTCTTTCCTTTCTCCTCCATCTCCCATTAACGGTGGAACTAGGTGGGAGGTCCTCTTGGCCACCTTACACTCCAAGACCATCAGTAATGTCTATCTGAATGGCACCATCTTGGTTCAGGGCCCTCAGCCCAATCTCCTCCTCTTTGATAGGCATTTCCCACGTCTTATCAACTTCCTCCCTTCTGCTACTCCTTCCACCACCTCTCTGGAACCTACATCTTCCTCCTCTGCCCACCTAGAGGCACCTCTACCACCTCCACAGGGTGTACCAATTCAAATGTGGGAACCTGCTCCATGTCACTACTCTCAACTTTTGTTCTGCTGTCAAACACTCCCCTGACATCTGTCCCCTCCTTGAATAACTCGACCTAGATGTCCTTGCTCTCACCGAGACATGGATTATTGCCAGTTCTGTTATGAGTTTTGAAACTCTCCTCCCTGGGGCTACAAGACCCTCTCTGAACCCAGAACCAACTGTCCTAGTGGTGGAGTAGCACTGATCTTTCCAGAGTGGGTCCCAGCCTCGGTTATCCCTATGCAGGCCAACTCCTTTGAGTGCCTGGTCTGCAGGCTCTCTCTCTCTCTCTCTCTCTCTCCTGGCCTCTAACTGCGGCCACCATGGACAGGCCACCTGGCCAGGTCGCCCTCTTCCTCTCTTAAGGGCCAACCTCTCCTCTTCTTCCCTACTTCTCAACTTCTGCTCCTCGGAGACCTCAACATCCTCCTGGATGCTTCTTATCTCTCCTCTGGGTTTTTCTGCAACCTCTACAACACTATCCATTCTACCATCTGGTCCGACACACTCTGCCGGACATAATTTGGATGTTCTCATCACCTCAGACACTCTTTCTCCCCCCCCCTCTAACCCTCTCACCACTCCTCTCTTGGACTGACCACTTTCTCTCATCTGAAACACTCTATCCCACAGGCAATGTGCCGATACCCACCCTCCCCCCTGAGCACTCACTGCCACCTACCTTCTCAGTCATTCGGAGCGTGCATCGGTGGATGCCCTTGCCTCCACTTTCTCTGCTCCTCCTGCGGCTGACTCGCACCCTTACACAGCCCTTTTTAATATGCATCTTTCTATTTCCAACACCCTGGACATCCTTGCCCCAGTCATGAAAATCCGGCCAATCCTGTTGCAGTCTCTACCTCTCCTGTTCACTCCCAGGCCCACTGTAGGGCTCTGGCCTCTCACTTCTATGCTAAAGCTCAGGACATCTAGTCTTCCATCTCTTCCTCTCCCCCTCTCTACCCCCTCCCCCTCTCTACCCCCTCCTTTCAGCCATCACTCCCTCGCCTCCTTTTCCGACACCTAACAAGGTTTCTAGACCAGTCCGATCTATGAAAGGGTCGTCCAAACAGGTGGTCCACTGCTCCTCCAGAACCATCAAAGACCATATTGACACCCTTGGCTGATTTCTGTAATCACTCTTTCGCCCCTCCCCTTTTAGTACTCCCTTGTGCACCCCCCCTCAAGAAGCAGTCAGCCGATCCTACCTGCTCTGCAAACTATTGCCCATTCTCCATCACTCCTTTTCTGCGCAAACGTTTGGAAAAGCTGGCCATCTCCCAGCTTACTCTCCACACTGAATGTCTCCATAACAATCAGTCTGGCTTCAGAGCTGCCAGAGACACAAACTGTTCTCCTGAACACCCGGAAAGCTCTGCTCTCCAACCCAGATTCCAGAATTCCGTTTATCATCATCCTCCTTGATCTTTCCTCTGCTTTCAACACGGTCAATCATGCCTTCCTGATCAATCGACTGAAAACCTGGGCATTGCATCACTGATCAGACCAGAGACACAGAGACAGAGAGACAGAGATATGTATGTCTCTCTCTCTCCTGATTTTTCAACCTCTCCTTGGCCCCTTCGCCCGCCTGGTCTCGGCCTTCTCCTCTAGCTGTGTTATGCAGCCGACACTCCGCTTTCCTTCAGGCTCCCCTCAGCCTACTCGTACTCATTCCTGACCCTCTATCCATTATTCACGATTGGTGCACCCCAAACGATCTCTGCCTTAATGCCATTAAGACGGAGATCCTGCTCATTGGGACCCATGCTTTCCTTCCCCCTCACTCTGGCCGCCCGCCTTGGCCCTCTTCCTTCGCCTTTCTGCGAGGCAAAAAACCTTGGTGTCATCTTCAACTACACTCTTTCTCCTCACATCTCGGACGTCACCAAGAAGACCCCCTACCAGCTGTACCTCCTCAAAGGGACTCTTCCCTTTCTCACTTTCCCCCAGAGGCACACTGTCTCCAGAGCCCTGGTTCTCTCAAGGCTGGATCACTGCAACAGTCTCTTTCTCAATCTGCCTTCCTCTTCTCTCCGCCCTCTGCAACTAATCCAGATCAGGACAGCAAGACTTATCCTTGGCCTCAAGCCCAAGAACCATCTCTCTTCAGCCCTGAAATCGCACCATTGGCTCCGGGTGGCTGCAAGGATCAAGTTCAAGACCCTTTGCATTGTCCACAAGGCTTTCACGACCCAGGGCCCGCACTACATCAAACGCTCTCTTCCAAAATATTTCCTTATTGAGCCCTTTCCTCAGCTACCTCCAACTCTAAGGGTTAGACGCTTCTCCAGGCAGAGAGTGGGGGGTAGATCTCGCTCCTCTGCAGGTCCCTCCCTGTGGAATGGCCTCCCTGGCCCTCTCAAACTTGAGCCAGACCACCTGAAGTTCTGGAAGCAGCTCAAAATGTTCCTCTTCTCTGCCTTCGCTCTTGCTCTCCCTCCCCTGCCGACCTACCCATCTGCTGTACCGACTGGTTGCTTGGCTACCCTCAGTCTCATTGGGTACCAGGCTCTTTCATGATCAGTCACCCTTGCACTGCCTCTGGGCCTACCATGCACTTGGGGTTCTAACTGTAACCCTACAGTCACTTGTCCTCCTTGCACTACCCAGAGCTGCACTGGCTGCGCTTACTCAGAGTATTGATGCCCTGTTTTCAACTCCCTCCCCTGCCTTGCACCCCTCCTTTCCCCTTGCACTTCACATTAAGCTCAATTTGAATGACGAGGCCTAGTAAGATTGTCTTGTCCTCCCCCCGTCTTCTCTACCTTGCCTTGCCTAAAAACAAGTCTGTACAGGCGCTTTATAAATTACTTCTCATATTAGAATTGCTGAAATTAGGAAACATCCAATGATTCAAATGCCCAACAAGGTATCACATAGGAAATGATGTTCATTAATTGGTTCATAAACTTCCAAGAGCAAAAACATGTCTTGTGCATTTCAGTAATAATTAGGGTTATAAAACATTACAAATTATGAAAAATGCATGTTAATCTTAAAGTAATAATGTTGTATATCCCTCTGAATTACTAGTTAAATTTAAAAAGGAATATATCATTCTAAAACCTTGACAGAATGAAATGCAAAGGAAAAGGTAGTCATCCGACATTGGAGTTCAACCAAAGAGCACAAAAAAAAAGGTATGTGTTACAAGGTACCAGAAAGAGTGAAGGTTTATCCAATGCCATTTTAAAACATTGGGTTTATGTGTAGTGTCAAACGAGTCCAATTTGTAAAAGATGTTTTTAATAAGTAAGCTTTCAGCCACAATAGTTCTTAGCTCCTAATGGTCTGCTAAAAAAATATATTCCTCTGCTCTGGAGAGGAAGTTGGTGAAAGAATGGTTAGGGGAAGGGGACCTCGGACAGGGGAGCGTCTCTAGTAGTAGTTTGGAATACAAGAGGGTACAAACAGCTCTATTAAACCTGAAAAACAGATTAAGATATCCTTGAAAAGGGGATATTTATTTGCAGATTATTTTTTCTTCCATGTATTTGGCCAAGTTTGTAAGCTGTCTCTGAAGGCCCACTGCCGTCTGATCAATCAGAATTAAATCGTCAGCATACCACAGTCTTGAGACTTTAGAGACGCCCACTCGCGGTGGGAAGGATCTTACTAGTTTCTCTGAGTCTTGGAAGTCTCCAATAAACGAAATGAACAGAGCTGGGGCCAGAGGGTAGCCCTGTTTTACTCCGCGTTTGGTAAAGATTTGCTCTGAGAGTGTGCCTTGTTGATTTAGGCGAACTCTGAACGAAGTGGTTTCATGGAGTGCCATTATTGGTGCAAGAATCCGGTCAGGACATTTCCAGGTGGCTGACATGCTACACAGTCTCTCGGTCTATCAGGTCAAAGGCCTGGGACTGGTCCACCATTTTCATGTGGACCTTTCCAGTGCCCCTCTTTGCGTTTGCTTTGAGTATGTTCAAAATCAGAAGGTTAATTGACGTTCCTGCTCCCTTCTGGAATCCTGTTTGAAACATATTGGCTGCCGGGGAGGCACTGGCCCAGATTTTGAAGTGGCGTAGGAGTAGTGCTGCAAAAATCTTTCCTATGACGTCCAATAAGACTATAGGTCTGTAATTGGGGATAATATTCTACAAGAAACATGGTTAAATCGAATTTGGATAGACTGATTCCAAATAATTCAACAACTGGCTGAAAAACCTGGTGTGGGGAGACCAGCGGGAGGTCTGCTATGTGGCTTTAGAAGTGCTAAAAGTCCATAAAGAACATTTCGAACATCATATATGGGATCTTGGTGCTCACAGCCACTTATATAATGGGTGAAAGTTACCAGAAGACTTTGATCATATGTGTATAGTGGAATGAGAGGCAGGTGGGCACAAGTGAATTTCGAAACCATATTGAGGGGCGTTTGGCAGACAGGAGTGACAGTGGGGAATGACAGGTAATAATGACAGGTGATTTTAATACGAGCCATATAGGTGAATATGTGTGGTCTTTACGAAATGGACTCAGCTCCTGGAGGATTGGGATATGCTGGTAGCTAAATGGGACCGTGAAAGGGGATTTATCAAAGAGAAACCTGGGAAAGAGGAAGCCAAAACATCAAATATTGATTATATATCATCACGATTGATGCATCAGTGGCATAATAGGTTTAAGATGGTTAGTACGCATCTGAGTGACCATAATAGATCCGTAGCCACATTTGAACTGTATGCCAAACCTCAACCCAAGGAGCAGTTGGAGGGGCTTGTGGTTAGTAGTAGCATAATCAAATAAAATAATTTGTAAAGGAATGAATCTAACAAGGAAATTAGAGGCCATGGTTAACAGCGGGACAGAGCATATCCTTGAAAAATGCCCTGGTGAAGCTTTTAATGAGTTAATTTGGGAAAGTGAAAAGCTGAAAATCCTACAAAATGGCAGACTACCCATGTCCATGCTTTTAATGCTCTCGTATGGGAGCGAGAAAAAGAAACTGCACAGACCTTGCACTAGTACAGCGGCAACAAACTGAATGAAACGTATTGTAAAAATAAGAAGGAATTGATTAAAAGCTACAAAAACTGGATGCATAACCAGAAATTTCAAATAATCCAACAAGACAGTGAAAAGATGTCAGCCCTTTTAGGCAGATAATGGAACAAAAATGACACGTGCTAATACAGACAACCGATCAAATTGAACTACAAAGCAATTCAGTAGGAGAAGGTGAATGGCGGTTGCACTGGGCCAAAATGTGTAATGAGGCACCAAAACCAATGATGAGTGGGGGTCATTATGGTCCCTGGAAGGTAGATTTTGATCAGGATGACAGACACTGGTTTATAAAAATATCCAATTCTAATGCAGCAGGGCCCAATTGACTCAGGAATTCCATACTTAGTCAAATGTTGGTACTTGGTCTTTTGTGCTGTTGCACTTGTTAGATGACATTGAGATCACGTGCTATGCCCAATTCCTGGAAGGAATCCATAATTGTGCCAATTTTCAAGAAGGTCAATTGGTCGGATCCTAACATCGGCCGATTGCCCTTATAGATGGATAGTCCAAGCTTTTCAGAATTAATTCTCGAAAAGGTGGAGACTTGGATTAAGGATAAGAATATGCTAGCCAGAAACCAATGTGGATTTAGAAAGGGCCAATCACCCACACTTGGACTTATTTTGTCAGTGATTAAAGACAGAACAGGGAACATGGTTAAGGGATTCCCAAACCAAATATATGTTGCAACAATAGATTTCTACAAGGCATTTGATCTTGTGAACCAACATTTGCTTGGGGGAAATTTGAAGAAATGGGATATCCCTGCATCACTTAAGGCTATTCTGGAGTGCATATGTGATGGAACTTCAGCGAGGGTGAGACTTGATAATGGGGGATCCAAGGCAGCTTCCCCACACGAAAGGACTCCACCAGGGCTGTGTATTGGGCCCATGTCTATATAATTTGTACCTGGCCGATTTGAATAAGGTTTTGGGGAAGGCTGCCTTGATTAGTCCAAAAATGGGGGCCCTTCTGTTTAGCTGGTCATATGCGGGTGACGTGGCACTTTTGGATAGCTCACCCATAGGGCTACAGAGGCTGCTGAGAGCCTTAAGTGAATAAGCAAAAGTTAATGATATAGTAATATGTTTGGTAACATCAAAAATAAAGTTAAAAAGGGCCTTCTGGACCATCAACAAAACAAAGATTGAGAACAAGGAGAGAGCTACATACTTGGGTTTCAACTTGCATAAACTCTTGAATGAATCACTTGTTTTGAACATTGAAAATAAAATGATCAATTGGCTTTTCAGATGAAACGTCTTTATAGGAAATGATGCACATTTCATATCAAACCTCATTCTTTTTTATGCAGGTATGGTCATACCTAAGATTATTTATGGCATGGAGATAGAATGCGCCACATACAATATTGCATGGGAGCAATTGGGGGTAGACTTTGGAAGAAAGCTTTGGGACTTGCATCTTCTCAGAACATCAGAAACGCTGAGGCGTCTATTGGTGGAATGCCAAACACTGGTATTGCATAGAACAACATTCTTACGGCGATTTTTTATTTACTGAAAATGAATTTGTAAACTTGGATGATTTGTGGAACTGCATGTCTGAGGGACCCGAATTATTGTTAACACATGCAATTATACAAAATGTTGGAGTTAGGTTTATTCAGGTGTTCGCTACGGCATGTATTTTAGTATATTTTATGGATGTTATTCTATTCTTTATAGGTGGATGTGCTTTGATTTTTCTATTTTTTAATATTGTTTGCAATATTTAAGATTTGTAATTATAAATTTAATATTTGTGTAAGATTAGATTTTTTATCAAATTCACACACAAAATATGTGCCATATTATCTATTAAGTGGTACATACATGACTGACATTTAGTTAGGAGGCAGTCAGACATCTTGGAGCAACTTTAGCCTTTAGTTCAAGTCGCAAGCTAAAGTCACACAGGTTTACTCCATAGCGGTTTTAAAGATTGCCAGTAGTTACACAAGAGGGGCATTTCTTTCCAATGGTAGGTGGACATTACTTTCCATTGTTGTGCAATCTGGGACCTCCCAATGTTACATGGTTTCCATAAAAAGTTGTTTTGCAAGTCATATAAGGAACAAACAAAGGGGGGTCTGGGAATCTCCCTACCAGCACGAACACAGCCCAATGACCTGTTCTTGGGTGAATAACCCCTGGGAGAGACTCTACCAAGTCTTTAGCTCACTGTCCTTTTCACAGAGAAGAAATTTCCCCGCATATCAGCCTTTGTCCTGCCCAGGGGCAGTCCAGCGCCGAAATGCTAGGCAATTCTCCTCTGAACAATAGTACCATCAGTAACCCCATACACGTGTTTCAGCCTTGTTGGGCATCATCATTGAGGGGAAACTGTTGCCTCTCTAAGAACAGTGAGCAAGGGGTCCACGTCTGGATTGCCCTGTTAACTTAGGGTGAAACCCAAAGTTTATGTATGCAAACAAAGGGGGGGTCTGGGAATCTCTCTACCAGCACGAACACAGCCCAATGACCGGTTCTTGGGTGAATAACCCCTAGGAGAGACTCTACCAAGTCTTTAGCTCACTGTCCTTCTCAGTTTTCTTAGAGAGGCGCAGCTTCACCTCACTGATGATGCCCAACAAGGCTGAAACACGTGTATGGGGTTGCTGTGGTACTCTTGTTCAGAGGAGAATTGCCTAGCATTTCGGTGCTGGACTGCCCCTGGGCAGGCAAAGACTGATATGCGGGGACATTTCTTCTCTGTGAAAAGAACAGTGAGCTAAAGACTTGGTTGAGACTCTCCCAGGGGCCATCCACCCAAGAACACGTCAATGGGCTGTGTTTGTGCTAGTAGAGAGTTTCCCAGACCCCCCTTCTTTTTCATATAAGGAACAAGTTACTTACCTGTAACTGTTCTCCAGCATGGGTCTGGCATGGATTCACATGCTCATGAATATTCCCCGTCAGGCCGGGAATCCTCGGTATAGAAAAAAATCAGCATCAGTTTCGTTTCTGATCTGTCTTTCTCAGTAGTAACGAATCACTGGTCTCTGGGTCATACTGCCCCCAGCCAATGACTGCCCTCTCCCTAAGCCCCGCCCCTGGCAGCCATTCTCAGATTTGGTAGCATGTGAAGTGGCAGTATGACCAAGTGAAGAGCCGCAGAGGGGTAGGCGGGAGGGTTCGCATGTGAATCCATGCCAGACCCATGCTGGAGAACAACAGTTACAGGTAAGTAACTTGTTCTTTCTCCAGCATGGGGTCTGGCATGGATTCACATGCTCATGAATACAAGAATACATAGCAGTATACACATGCACAACCACGGGAGGTGGCAAAAGGCTCAATATCAAGCAATACAACAACTCAACATTAAGCAACTCTTACCTCCTCACCAGGCTCACCTTAGGCGAACAGGTTGCGCAGCACTGCCTGGCTGACTCTGGACTCCTCCCTGGAATCCCGGTCGACGCAGTAGAATCTCGTGAAGGTGTGGGTCGACCTCCACGTAGCAGCCCTGCAGATGTCCAGCAGGGGCACACCAGACAGGAACGCCGTAGTAGTAGCGATCACTCTGGTCGAATGGACCCTCGGACGGCCTGGCAACGGTGGGTTTGCCAACCGGTGACAGTGCATGATGCAGCCGGAGAGCCATCTGGAAATGGAAGTCTTCGAGAGAGCCTTCCCTTGATTCACAGGTCCAAAGTTCACAAACAGCTGTGATGTCTTCCGAAAACTCTTTGTGCGGTCCACGTAGAACTTCAGCGCTCTAGCCACATCCAGCGAGTGCAGAGCCTCTCGGCCAGCGGCGAAGGGAAGAAAACTGGCAACACCAAGGGCTCGTTGAGGTGGAAGTCCGACGGCACCTTAGGCATGAAAGAGGGGTGCATCCTCAGCACCACCCTCGTGTCGTGAAAAGTCAAATATGGAGGCTTGCAAGACAGGGCCTGATCTCTCCCACTCGTCGTGCAGAGGTGATGGCCACAAGGAATGCTGTCTTCCACAACAGAAACTTCAACGGTACTGAATGCATAGGCTCGAATGGGGCCCCCCCCCCCCCATGAGCCTAGTTAGCACCACATTGAGCTCCCACGCCGGGGCAGGGGCCTTCACCGGCGGGAATGATCGGAACAGTCCTTTCATAAATTCCTTCACCAGACGATGAGACCACAAGGACGCCCGTCCTGTAGTTCTGGTGTAACGTGAGACGGCAGCCAGATGTACCTTGATGGAAGCGTGAGATAGGCCAGCCTTGGCCAAAGACAGTAG
This sequence comes from Ambystoma mexicanum, assembly GCF_040938575.1. Taxonomy (NCBI): domain Eukaryota; kingdom Metazoa; phylum Chordata; class Amphibia; order Caudata; family Ambystomatidae; genus Ambystoma; species Ambystoma mexicanum. The sequence continues at coordinate 1,272,748,368 of NC_090934.1, forward strand.
GTACGGCAATACTTGAGGGGCCGTAATCCGCAGAGGGTTAATAATCTGTGCACGGCACCAGACAGAGAACCTCTTCCATTTGTGTCTGTAGCACGAGAGTTGAGGATACCCTGGCCTTTGCAAGAACCTCTCTGCAGTCGGCCGGGATGTCGTATCCTCCAAACTCTAGTGCTGCAGGAGCCAGGCCTGCAAGTTCAGCGACTCTGGTTCGTGATGAAGAATGGTGCCTCCTTCTCTGGAGAGAAGATCCGCGTCCGTCGGCAGCTTGACTGGTGTGGACGCTGACAAGTCCAGAAGGTCCGGGAACCAGATCTGCCTCGGCGGTGCAACGAGGATCATCCTGCACCGGGACCTCTTGAGCTGGTTGACGAGCCAGAGTAGCAACGGCAACAGCGGGAATGCATAAAGGAACAGGCCGTCCCAGGGGAACGAGAAAGCATCGCCCATGCTCCTCTGTTGGGGAAACCTGCTGGCGAACCTCCAGCACTTGGAGTTCGCCGCCGTCGCAAAGAGATCGATCTGGGGTTCACCCCATCGTCGGAAGAGTCGGTCCACTTGATCCTGGCGCAGTTCCCACTCGTGGCACGAGCGCAGCTCCCTGCTGAGTGAGTCGGCAATGGTGCACGGGCCGTCTCCATGTCCGTCTTGATCACCTGAAGGGATTCATCAACCGCCTTGCCAAAAAGGTTGTTCCCATCGAAGAGCATGTCCAAAACCTTGGTCTGAACGTCCTGGTGGAAATCCGTCGCCTTGAGCCATCCTCGTCTCAGGCAAACGCTGTTGCCCAACTGACGGAAACCGGTGTCGATGTCGTCCGTAGCCACCGTAATGGCGTGGTCCGAGGCAATCTCACCTTTCTGCAAGATTTCCAGGGCCTCAGCCCTCTTGGCATCTGGAAGGAAGTCCAACAGAGGGGCGATCTTGAACCATTACTCCCTGTCGTAGCGGGCTACTATGGCCAGGGCGTTTGCCGCCTTGATGGTCATCGCTGCAGATGAGATGACCCGTCGTCCCATCGCATCCAGCTTCCTACCCTCGCCGTCCGGAGGGGAGGTTGAAGTCGAGGCCGATGCCCCACCCCGCTTTCTTCTTGGCCGCCGTCGAAACGACCGAGTCCGGGGTAGGTTGCGCCCTAAGGCACAAGGGGGCAGCGTCGGGGACCCGGTACTTCTTCTCGTACTGGTCCCCCTTCACAGGAGCCGTGGCAGGGTTCTTGAGGAGGGCGAGCCCCTCATCCCAGATGTCATCAAGAAGCAGTACTGCGAGGACCGTCTTCCTTTTAGCCTCGCGCCGCTGGTAAAGGAACCCCTCCTTTTCCTCGGGGCAGAACTGGAAGAGCTTGGATGCCCTGGAGATCACTGCATGGAAGGATCCAATCTCGTCGAGCGGGGACGCCCGGGCAGGGGGCGACACGTCCCGTCGTCGCCTCAGTCATCATCCGTACCCGTCGTAGTCGTGTCCATGCCTGTATCATCCCCGTGGGTAGTGGACCAGAGGGAAGGCAGAGAAGGCCGCAGAGGCGGGAGAGGCCTAGGATGCGTCCTCCTCCTAAGCGGTGGGCTCCCCGAAGGTCCTGGCTCCGGTTCCTCCGTCGGGTCTGGCTCCTCCGTCAGGGGAAGGGGCAACCTAGTCCTTATCTCCGAGCATAAGGACTGGATGGCTGACAAAATGGCCGCCGAGGTGTCCTGCGGCGCCGGAAACGACGGGAGCGAGGGCTCTGGAGGAGCCTCGTCTGCGTCACCGTCGCCCTCGTCGGGATCCCTCCCGATGGGCTGGGTCTCCTCCACGACTTGGATGAGCTCCTCTTCAGAGGTCGTGTCCGTATCCACGACGGCCACCACCCCCTCCCCCCCTTTCCAATGAGGACTTCGTCTGGGTCTTCTCGATGGGCCTGAAAGACGACTCCCTCCGTGGTGGCAGGGAGACTGGTACCCGAGGGCGCCTCCACAGGCTGAGCCAGGGCCGCGGCGACATCCTCAATCGAGGTCTTAGCAGGGTGAATTAAGGCCAACGTCACATTCTGTACGCCTGGGGCCTTCACCTTGGGGGGAGGGTCCGAGCCTCACTCCCCCTCTGCTGGAGTCTTCGAGATCGACCGGGGCCGCTCCAGAAGCTTTGCCAGGTTCTCGGACTTCCTCTTACCCGAGCCAGAGCGTTGGCTCGTGGTCGATGGCGCCAGGGAGGGTGCGCCCTGCCTGGCAGCCAAGGAGCCCAACCGTTCGGCTTCTCCCGGTGCCCGCGGACTCGCGGTGCTTAGCCTTTTGTTGGGCCCCCGTCGCCAGAGCACCCTCACAGGACTTAGAAGACCGCTCAGACTTCTTCTCGTCTGGCAGGCTCTTACCTTCCAGCCAGCTGGCGATACGGAGGTGGCGATCCTTCATGGTCCGCTCCGACATGTTTCCACAAAACGCGCAGTCCTTTTCCTTGTGTGTCTTGTCCTCATGGAGACAGAGGCATAATGAATGCTCCTTGAAAACGTTCTGAAGCTGGCATCCAGGGCAGGTCCTGAATAGCTTCCCGGGCGTCAAGCTCCCTTTCTCCTGGGCCATGTCCGGGGTAGGCCTCGGAACTTATGGAATCCTCTGAAAGCGTAACTCGACGAAATCTTCACCCTTGAGGGGCATAGAAACTCCGAAACGGATCCCCGTTGATCAGAAGTAGAAACGGTGGAGCTTGAGGCTCTATTTAACCGAAAAAATTAGAAAATCTCCTCAAAGCGCGAAAACGCAGCAAAAGCTTGAGAGCTAAGCACGAGGACTCCCAACACTTGAACGTGCGGTAAAAATCTGAGGATGGCTGCCAGGGGCAGTGCTTAGGGAGAGGGCAGTCATTGGCTGGGGGCAGTATGACCCAGAGACCAGTGATTGGTTACTACTGAGAAAGACAGATCAGAAACGAAACCGATACTGATTTTTTCTATACCGAGGATTCCCGGCCTGACGACGGGGAATATTCATGAGCATGTGAATCCATGCCAGACCCCATGCTGGAGAACTATTTTTTAGGACCATACAAACATTTTTTTGTTTTGCATATGTTGATATAGGGGAAGACAACTGTTTATCTTCGAAAAATCGGTGTTCCAAGCTATACAATTATGTGGTGCCAAGATTGAAGGCAAATTCTATGGCTCTCAATCTATGTATATATTTTGCTACTTCTTATTTCAAGTTCAAAGCCCCATCACCCCATGTAGGGTGTGTTGCGTTATGAATTATGGCCAAGAATTTTGTGTGTTCTGGGTTGTGTCCAAGGTTCAATTCACCCATCAACTTCACATAGGAATCGCAGTTTTTTTATTGCTCCAAAATGTTCATGCATGTACATTTTACCTGGCTTAAATGTGCTTCAAACAGCTTCCAACAGTCAATCTACAATGTCATTTGGCAATTCGACATTTTTATAATTTTAAGTATTTTCGAAATCCCATATTTATGATACATTTTATATTTGGCAAATACATATGCATTTATGGTTTGGCACTTGTATAATCCTGATGGATTTGTAGAGAGCTAAACAGTGGTTCATGATAATTGTTTTGAGGTAAGATGGACATAGTCTTGAGCATTTGGAGATATTTGTATATGAAGTTTGTGGCTCTGTAGCGAATTGCTGGTGTAAATCAATATCCAGAAGTGTTTGTTGGAAATAGTTGTTCAATAGGTTATAGGTTCCATTTGCATAGTGCATGACACTTGATTTAAAGTTTTAACAAATCTGATTGAAGTACTATTCTAATTTGTTTGTTGAATTTTTCCAAATGTTCTCTAGATTACGGTTTCACTTTTATAATTGCATATTTTCTAAATCTGGCATAGTGTTATCTGCTTGCAGTTTAAACTCCTTGTCCTCGCTACAGTTCCTGCGGGTACACACTAGTTCAACAAGGAGCTTTTTTCATATTTTGGAGAGTGCACTAGATGCCTGAAGGACTGATTTGCTTGTTGCGGCCGTCCTGTATATTCCAAATGCAGATTTCAATATCCAAATGCATTTTATCCCGACTTACTATTCTTGTTAAATTGGCATTGAGATGTACATACATCGAAGTACTTGTGGTGTCCCACTCCAAATGATCGGAATACCATCCATAAAGGGGTCCCAATATTTGATATGATTGTGCTCAGATGGAAATGGTCTCACTACGAGTTGTTCAAAGTGTCCCATACATAGACATTAGAAAGGGAACATGTTGCCCCCACTGCACTGGCCCATCATTATCAGTAGGATATGTGGACAAGCAAGAATATACTACTTTCAGGTGTACAGGTAAGTAGATTCAGAATTATCTAATTTGCTTCATGGTAAGTGTTGGATATAGCATTAATATAGCAAAGTATAATTTGTATTCATAAACTGCACAGTGCAAGTGTATAGCTAATCGAAATCAAAGCTCTCAAGCAAGACATTTTGCAACAAAGTGATGTGGCATACTTGCCTGATAACAGGACTAGTACCTTCTATGAATTTATGTGACTCAGTTGTGTTCCATCAAAGTCTGGCATTCTCATAATTGCCTGCAAGATGCGTCCTTTGTCGTGAATCTTTGGTAAAATATGAGTAATATTTACCAGGAACAGTCAATATTGACATTATCTGAATTTCGTAAACTTTGGATTTCCCAGTTACGGTTGGATTCAAGTCCCTATACTAAAATAGTTGCTGGATTGGAGTTCAGTTTCTCAGATGTTGTTCAATCGCGTCACTGCTCCTTAAATATAGTCCGCCCTGTTTATAGGGACAATAGTGCCCATGTATCTGCCTCCTTTATTATATTATTACATTTTTGCAAATATTGCAGTGCATCATTCTCATTTTATTTCAAGTGACGCCATTTAATTTTGGGCATCGGTTTACCCTTAATTTCGCCAGCTAATTAGGGAAGTGTGAGGTCATACTTTAGGAAAGTGATCTATCACATTCTATTCTGGCGGAGTTTGACATCACATTATAATCAACGGAAATTGCAAAAGGAAGAACAAAGTTACATGATGCAAAAATGTTTCTCTATGCTAAAGAAACTGTACTATATAAATACAGGGCATACAAAAGCTGCACTCTAGAGACTGATACGCAATAGCAGGTTTGTAATAATCTAGTCATGCAAGGATAATAATCCATAGTTTGAAAATATGAGCATCTGCTGCATATTACAACCGATTAAAAAGCAAAGTGCAATTAATAGCAAATTTAGAGATCTTAGAAGTGGAAAGTGCAATGAAATGTTCGAAATATGACCATTTGTCCCGGGATGATAGCTCAGCGGCAATGTGCTCACCTTGGAAGCAAGACGCCACGAAGCAACACAGGTTCGATCCCCCGGTCCGCGCTTAGAAACCTCTGGGTATTTAAGCACGTTATAAAAACGCAACCAAGACAAAAAAAAACAAACTATTCCATTCCTGTAACAGCGTCTCGATGCCTGCAGGCTGTGTGCTTTAAAAATGCAAAAAATATAAAATACAATTTTCTCAGTCTGGAAGGGGTTATTTTGGATCTCGGGATGCTTTGATATTCACTTTGGCCTTTGATGCGCTAGCAACCAGTCGACCTAGAGAACAACCACATTGTTACATAGAGCCTCAGGTGTTGCTTACTCTTCACAGTGCAGGCATTGCGGAGGTTGAGGGGAATTCAGCATCAAGAGCTTATGAAAGGGGTTAAGCAAGCTTCAGTGTCGATTTAAAAAAAGTAAGGAGTCCCAAGACTGAAAAGTTAGGACAAAAGGAATTTCTCAGGGAATCATTTACCAAAAATAAGGTATTTAAAATAAAATGTATTCCCATTTTGAAACACGATTACCTGTAATTGCAGTGAGTAATTCAGAGATAACCTAGCTAGCAAATTGTGCGTGTGGTGGAATTCAGAAACTCATTAGTAGAATAGCATTCTCGTTGTGTGACTGCTGCAGACTTTTAGTTCAAGCCTCACGAACTGCTTTCTGGCTATTTGAACTATTTCCTAATGCCAGACCAACTACTAAAATAATTGCTTGAAATGGTATTGCACGCTTAGGTTCATTGCCCAGGGTTCATTAGCGAGAGTTTACTGCAGCCTTTGGGTGGTTGCCCAGATTTTTACAGCATGCACTAGTGTCTAAGCATTGTAAAGATACTCAGGAAATGGTGCGAACCTAATTTACCATAAAAGAGTATGTTCACGCCCAACACTGGTTATTCGTGAAGCAACCATCACACTCTGAACAAGAAAAAGGAAGTCAAGAATTGAGCTTCCAATGAATTTCTGCAGAACTGGATGAGATTTGTACAATTTTAAATAAACTACATGTTTCATTTTCAGCTTTGGTGTTGCGAGAGACATAGTTAAGCACTACAGAATAGACATTTTACCCCATCTCAATTTGTGATGGCCGAGTACAACCACATTCTATTGCGGTTTTCACAGATGTTAATGTTAAAAGGTATTTTTACCACGCACCATCACCAACGGAATTGGTCCCCAGGTGGATCTGTAAATGATAACAGTGGGATGGGTTAGTAAGGTGAAGAAGGGAGTAGGATAGTGAGAGGAGTGGTGTTCTGTTGGCAGCCTCAACTCAGTATACACCGGGTGCTGAGCTTTGGTGTGAGTATCGGATCGGAGTCAGTCCGTGTGTGGTGTTCCGGCTTGTGTGGTTGCAGTGTTGTGAAGTGCGTGCGGCTTGTGCGAGAGATGGTTGTGTGAGTTTGAGTGAGATAAGTATGCAGAGCTTGAGCTTATATTGGTTAGTGGGTTACCTGACCTTAACCATGCTAACATTCACAGTTCTGTCCGAGTGTGGCACTTGTTGGCCTTCACATTCCCATCTAGACGCGGCGCAGTCCAGGGTTTAGGACTCCCTCCAGGTGCAGTCATGCCAACATTCACACTTATCTATATGCGGCGCAGGCTAGAGATCAGTCCAGGTGTGGGCATGCTAACATTCACAACTCCATCCGAACGCCACGCAGGCTGGTGTTCACAACTCTAAGTGTGGCACATGCTAGCATTCACGTTTTTCTAGGCGCGTGCATGTTATCCTTCAGTCAATCCTATCCAGATGTGACACAGGCCAACGTCTATCTAGGTGTGTCTGCCGGTCTGCATATGTTAGTCCGGTACGTACGAGTGGGAGAGTCATTTGAGGGCTTTCGGCTGGGTCTAGGTATGTGGTCAGTCTCTGTAGCCTTCTTTTGGGGCTATTTTCCATGAGGTCTTATGCTATGTCGAGTGGTTGGTTCTTTGGTTTGAGCGTTGGTCCAATTTGAGAGTGGCCGAGGTTGGAGTTTATTTTCATCATTATTTTAATGTCTGGGCATTCTAGTGCGTCTCTGTTGTGGTTACGCTTTGAAGAGCCATGATTTGAGGAGTTTCCTGAATGCTAGGTGGTTTGTTGTATTCCGTTTATTCTTAGGTAGGTCATTCCAGGTTTTGGGTGCCTGGTGAGAGAAAGACGATCCTCTGAGTTTTCTTCTGTTCTAGGGTTTTGGTTCCAGGCGTATGTCAGTGCTTGATCTTAGCGTTCTTGTCGGTTGATGTAGGAGTAGTTTGTCGCTTAGGAATTCTGCGCCTTGTGTATTGCTCTGTGCGTGATGCACATGGCCTTGAACTTTATCCATTGTTTCAGTGGTAGCCAGTGCAGTATTTTTAGCGCGGTTGTGAAGTGTTCTCTCCCGGGTAGCTTGAGGAGTCTGGCTGCTGCATTTTGTATGCGTTGCAGTTTTTTTAGAAGTCTTTCCGGCATGCCCAGGTATAGGCTATTAGCATAGTCTACTCTGGACATGATCAGGGCGATGATGGTAAGTGTTTTGTTGGCGAACGACAAGAACGGTAGGATCCTTTTTGCTGCTCGCAGGAGGAAGAAACATTTCTTGATTACCGAGTTTACTTGTGGCTCCAGAGTGAGATTGTTATCCATCAGGACCCCTAGGTTTTTAACAGTTGATGGTTCTGGTGTGGTGCCGAGCTCTCTTGGCCAGGGGATGTAGTGGACGTCCCCTCCCTTTTTTGAAACAATCATTATTGCCGTTTTGCCTGGGTTGATTTTGAGATGGTTGAGGTTCATCCAGTTGAATATGTCACAAAGGCAATTCTCTAGTGTGGTGTTTTTCTCGGGTGTCTTGTATGTTAAAGATGATTTGAGTATCGTCGGCGTAATTGTAGCATGTGAGGCCGTGTTTTTGGATGAGTTTGATTAATAGGTACATGTAGATGTTGAATAGAAGCAGAGAGAAGGATGATCCTTGTGGTACTCCACACGTGGAGACTCTGGGTTTGGATTTACAAGGTTTCATCCATATTGTTTCTATTCTGTTTGCTAAGAAGGATTTGATCCATAGTAGGGCAGTGTCTGTTATCCCTAGTCCTTCTAGTCTCTTTAGGAGGATGGCGTGGTTGACAGTGTCGAAGGCTGCAGACAGATCAAAGAGAATCAGGGCGGTACTGTTGTCCGAGTCTGCGTTTGTTTGTAGGTCGTCCCATTGTATTGATGTTCTACTGCTTTGCTTTTAGCAAAATGGAGGAAATGGCACATCAACTTTTTGTTCTGTACTCAAGCAGTAATACCACAGAAAAAGGATCATATCCAAGCAATTGGGCAATACTATGCAGCATTACATTTATTTGGCACAAATGCAAAATTTTAAATACCAGCAGGCAGTATTTATATGGGCAAGGTATTTGTTCCACTTTGCCCACTTTAACCCACACGTACATCTGGCATGTTCGTTTGCATAGGTTCAACAGGTTTGCTTTAAAGGGAGCATACATGCATCAGCGAATCTGAAATGTGTCCACTCCCAAAATGAGCACTCCAAATAAGGAGAAATTTTATAATAAAGCTTTTTCACTCCTGGTTGTGTTTCCAAAACAACTGTAATGACTGCTATTACTAAAGTAGGTGACTACAGTGTAGTTATCTACAGCAGAGGTCTGTAACCTTTGGCTCGCCAGATATTTTGGACTACAATTCCCATTATACCTTGCTCTTGATCATAGCTTGGGGTGATGGGCAGTGTAGTCCAAGTCCAAAACATCTGGAGAGCCGAATGTTACAAATCCCCAATGTAAGGCAGTACCTTGTATGAATGTAAACATGGGCCTCTCGTACCCATGCTTTATTACAAAACTACATAGTGGAAAGCACAACTGAATATTACATGTCAATCTAGCTGCATACAACTAGTTTTGTATTAGGCCCGAGGTGAAGTTGTTGCCAAAGATCAACTATGATTGCCTGTTGAGTAAACTTAGGACTGGCAAAAACCACTCTAATATTGGGATGATTCAAGGTTTTTTAAAAAATGTTTTAGGACACAGGTATAGACTGTTTGCAACCACTTTGTTAAGAAAGTTTTTTTGATCTGGTATGTTGGCTGGTAATGGCGTTTGGCCCTAGGGCAGTCCCGTGCTCTCGGGATACTGACCCTAACAGTAGCTTCCACCACCCCAACCACTTCCCGGTTTTACGCTAGGGTGGTAACCCTAAATGTAGGTTCACAGATTCCTTCAAGGAGTTTCGAGCTGTCCCCACTCTAGCCATGCTTGGTGTTGGGGACCGTGCCTTGCACTCACTATTGGAAACTTCAAGGTCCGCCTCGATCCCTGGCTTCCTGCCTCGACCATTTAATTTTAAATAGTTTTCTTCCCCCACTCTCCCACTGCACCTTCTCTTCTACTCCTCCCTTTGCTACCATTGCTCTTTCACTATTAAGACTACCCGTCTCTCACCAAGTCTCCGCTTGCCACTACTGCTTTTCTCCCAACCACTCTTCTCACTATTACCAAGACTTCCACTCTTACTGCTGCCACCCTTTACACAGGCGTTCCACTCACTGTACAGTACCCTTGCACTTACTACCATTAGCCTACCTTTCTTGAATACTTTCTCCACACTCCGCCGCCCCTTTATAACTGCTCGTCTCTTGGTCCATCTTCACTGCACTGCTGACCTCACCTGGATAACGCACACACCCAGTTTCCCCCGTTACATAAACTGCACCATTTGTTTCAGAGAAGTCCTATTCCCATAGCAAATCCAATCTGCTAATTTCTGCGGGGGATGAGAACATTCAAAGTCTTCCAAGTCACACCCCCCCATTCCACAGAAGCTCATCCGTCTGGGGAACATTCTCTCCCCCATGCCGATGTCCCCTTGCAAGCTATGTAATGTAGAATGTCTCTGGTGGCTTAGTGGTTCCCTTTCCAAATGCAAACCCCTTCTGGTGTCTGCAGCAGCAGCACTAGCTTTAAGGATGCCGTGCCGGCTCGCAGGGGGGGTGGAGGGGGGAGTCTCCTTCACCAGGTACCCCTCCGCTGCCTTTCACTCACCTTCTAGATCTGACCTAGGCTGCAGAGGTCTTTCCATCCCATCATTGTGCCACTACTGCTGCCATTTTCTATGCAAGTTACATTTAGTGGTTGATTTTGTATTCATTTCATTGTGACATAGGCAAGCTAAAAATTACTCTTGAGCTACATTTCATTTCTAATTAAAAAGCAGTTCCCATAACTGGCACCAAACACTTGCATAGGGGTGGATAGTTAACCAATCTATGTATTCAATGACGATCTATGCATATTTGTACAGAAACAATATTTTGCTAATATAATAGCATGGAGCAATTTAGAATTGGGTAACTGGCTATGCGTGGCTACACCCTACTTCTGGTGACCATAGTCTTCCTATCTTCAGGATTGATTGCTCAACGAGTTAAACAATCATGCTCGACATTTGTCTATACTGCCATTCAAAAGTTCTAAACTTGGCAAGGCAGACATACCCCTTCATCGAAGGATAAATTCGGAACCATTAACTTGGTTAAGACTGGCATATATTTTCACAGAGCTTGGAGGCAATAGGAACTGGCTTAAAGCAGTGTATACAATTCTGATAATTATCACCATAACGACATGCATGACACCGAATCTACACTTGACATCTGATCACAACAACTGGACAGTCTAGTATGACGACTAAGCCGGACATTAACACACTATATATGTAATTTCTGAAGTATTTTACATTGCGTAAGGCAGCACCTGCACATGAAAGTCTTTACCTTAAATATGATGTATGGCGATTTAACTGGCATATGACATTAACAGATATTAGAGTCAATTGAGGCTGCACTTGGCATACAAGGGAGACACTTTGGCTGTGAGAGTTCCTTGCATATGGCAACTCTAGGAGACATTACACAAGTCTTTCTGAAGCTTGAGATGCTGCCTTGGGCATTTGCTGGCCACACCGTGCATATAGTGATCCTACCAGGGATGAGTGGCATTAGAGGACACTTCTGAGGGAGACTTCACATGGCTTATGATGGCAGCATCTGGACATTACATTTGACAGGTGTAACAAATCAAGCTAATTTGTTTCTTCTCCCCAAAAGGGTATCACCTTCATGTGAGGTTAGGGAGGTGAGCCCACTCTGCAATACCCTCCCTAGGCATAGAGGCAAGTGGGACCTCACTGGAAGAAACTGACAAGTTCCACAACTTATGGTCCCCATGGGAACCTCCCACTAATCAAACCTTTTTTCATAACGACTGGGACGAGAAAACTCTGCAGAGATACCATTATCGCACTGAAAGGGAATGTCCCTTTAAATACGAATAACCAATCTACTGAGAGGAGTACATTGATTAACCGAACCTCGATGAGCGAGAGGCAGGCAGCCGGGGCACTCCCAAGCTATGTGACACCTGCAGTAAGGAGAGTGGAGAAAACCTGCGAGTTGTGAATTCGCACTGCTGCACGGAACAGAAAACCAGAGCCACGGCATAGCCGCAGAACGAGAATCCAGTCAGGCAGAAGCCCTGGAATGGTGGTTGCAAAACCACTAAGAGGACCAGAGGGGGAAGCACTGGTCTGACAAACTTCACCGATGCCGTCGTGAACGAGAAGTTGCAAGGTGTCCAAACACAGGGTTACCAAGCAGAGACGAGACAGAGGAGAGACCACAGACAGCGACGTAGTGAAGATAGTGGCTGTTGAAAACAAATGGTTCCGAGGCACCAGACTGCAGAAGACTTTCCCCTTCAAAGACGAAGGTAACTGGGAGAACAGGTGTCTCAGGTGGCCTTGACGAGGGAACCAATATATGCACAGCCTAGTCTCCGTGTTAGTCACAAAACGAAGTTAATCCTGAAACCAAGTGATTTAAAGTATACGCTGAGAGAGCAAAACATTGAGAACCAAAATAAAAGAACTTGTTACAAAACCTTGGGAAAGGGGGGGAAAAAAAACCTCTAAAGTGAATTTAAAGAGGGATAACACAAAGGAACAGCCTATTCAGAGAGAAAAGCCAGTAATATTACCATCAGGAAAACAGGTATCAGCAATATCACAGATTCCAGGGCCAACCTGAACTGTAATAAAGAGGGGTATACACCCCTACCAAAAGGGATAAAGGCCCCAAGTCATGACTATAAAGAGGAAAAAAGGGAAGAGAAGTACATAGTACAACAGATAAAAGGTTGGAGAGATCAATCTGATTAAACTAACCAACCAAAAGTTGTAGACAACCCAGAGCAGTAAGACCGTCAAGAATATATGAAGAATCTTAATCAAAAGGGTAGGTTATAAGAAACTCATAAAGGAAAGAACTACGGGAAGAGGAAGATTCACACCACCATTTGAAGAATTACAGAGACTGATTGTAGAAGTAATGAGAAGATACCTTATGAATTCTACACTAAGCTATAGACTGATACAAGACGGAACCTCATAAGGAGGGAGTCATTCTCCGAACCCAAGTTAGTTTACATAGTAGTAGGGTCAGTTAGTATAGTTTTGGACAGGAGACTTCTTTATTAAAATAAATTTTATAACGGCTAACGTTCCCTATTTCTTCTGGTGATCCTTGCCTATCTGAATAACTAATGGGCCTGTCAGTCTGTCATGCATTCCAGATAAACCATCCTGGAACAAGTCATCTGATAGTCCATGTACTACTTCAGACCCGCCACACAGGCTGCACCTTACCCAAGGCATACCTTGTATCTGAGACTATTATTAGGTATATAAAGTTAGAATCCACATATTATAGGCTCCACTTGCCATTTTTGGACAGTACCCTGTGGGTGCGGGGTACAATAAGCATATAACAACTAACTGCCCTATGAGGCAAAACGATAAGACAGCAGTAACTGGTCCTATGGAGATAAAAAGCACATGAAGGCAGTGGCCTGCCAATGATTGTTCAGTTGGGTGTTATATGAAGGTTCAAATAGGGTTGTAACTAGAATAGGCGTTTGTCTGCTTTCGTAATTATTTTATTAAGTGTGAACTTAAGTTGCTTTAACCTCTACAATGTGAACTCTGTATGTAACCCCAATGGAAAGGTGACATCACTTCCTGTGAGGTCACTGGGTGTGCAGTGTTGCTTCCACTACCCCCAAGGCTTTGGACAACCAAGCAGGGACATTCATTCGCAAGAGAAGCCTCCACAGTCCCAGACCTCTACCTTCACTGTCAGCCCACTTTTTAAGCTAGGGTCCAGTCTCGAGTTAAAGGTTGCGCTCTGGGGTCTGCTCATTCTGCTTGCATTGCAAAATGACATCAGTCTCTATAAACTCTTCACTGGTGTTGGGTTTGCAAACTAGTCATAGCCCTTAACGTGCTTTTACAAATCACTTCTATCTAAATAATATTAAATTTGCTCTTTCTAACATCACAGTTTCACTTAGTAACTGGACCAAAATGCATATTTGCACACAACCAGCTATAAACTTCAAAACTCTTCTGTCCCACCTAACGAAGGGAAGTCTTGGCCAAATGATGCATCTGAATCCTGAATTACCCACATGTAATGCATTTAAAAAGAGAAACCTCATCAAACTTCATGTGGGGGCCAAAGGTTGTTCTGGACTTGTTTTCTGAACTTTGGACAAAGCAGTTTAAAATATTTCTTCAGTGCAGCCGCTATTGGTTAAATTGGTCAGCCACTGGATGCAGTGTTAAAAAAAAAGATTTGTTGCGATTCTGCCTGCCCTGAAGAAAATCTAGATAATGGCAATGCATTTATAATCACGGTCACGAGTGATAGGACACAGAGCACCATATATTTTCTGTCAAGCAAGTATTGGCTTATAATGTTCTACTTATCACCAAAAAAAATACCACTCACTTTTTTTGGTCATATTAGTATGGTGAATTTATGTGCCATATGTTATCATGTATAAAGTCAAATTGTTCACTCAGTTAAAGTTGATACTCTTGCCGCTTGATTGACGCATCTATGTAGCATGTCCAGAGTTTAGGCAAAGTGGCGGTGGTCTATGCAGGTAGAAGTAATGTCGAAAACTTTGCATAAATAGGGCTGCATAATTAGCACGAACTTTGCCTCCACTTAATGGCTTATAACAAGCTTATGCCAAGCAGGTAGCCTTTAGCTAGCATTAAGTGTTTTGACCTGCAGAAATGGACTGTTTCATACCCTCGTCATGGGTGAATGGTCACATAAGACTGTTCAGGTGTATACGTGCCATTACATTCGGGCTACAATTATCCCAGGCTTTCAATTTACACATCTTTTCTTTCATAGTGTTGGCTATAAGATTAATAACTGCAGAATATGTATTCACCCGAGGGAGCAAACACCAACACTAGACATTCTGCCAAAATCCGTTGCAGATTTGTGAACTTTGAACGAACAGCGAAAAAACAAAGAATCATGAGGTTCTACCTTAACCAAAGACGTTCACCTTAATTCTAAAACAAATTTGACTGCAAGCCCTTCTACCACCGACTAATGAACTACTGGATTCAACTGATTATGCGATAAAAATGTGATTGGTCTTCACAAACAGACTTTATTCAGGAAAACCCATAAAATAATCCACAGTAACATTGCATTACAACTCCCCATTTAATTCCATACAAAACATCCAGGAAATGGGGGGCAGGGCATGGTGGGCTAAGAATAGCAATAATACATGAACAATACGTTTAAAGAAAAAAAGATGGAAGCTTAAGACCGATACGACATTCTCTAGGCTAGCTAAAAAAAATAAAAACTTGAAACTCAGCTTCCCGTCCACCAGATAAGGTCTGTAATTTCACTTCTGCACTTTAGCAGCCGTTTTAGGAAAATGGCCCAAGCAATCCATTTTACTTGTTCTCCCCCTCCAGTCACTCCAAGGGCTCAGCCCTCTAATAACAGATTGTGTCATTCTTAAATTATCAGTGCTTGCCCTTCTGCTAGTCAAAAATTCATTCTCCGCAAATAAGGTCTACAATTCTATGCATCAGCTCATTTTCTACTACACTAATCAATGATTTTAAAGACTGGTTTTATGGGTAAACAAATTGGTGCTTTGTGCAACATTTAATCTATCAATGGTCTGTAATGGAAGTTTCAAAATACAATCAGTTGTAAAAGTCTGAATAATTCAAAAAGGATCCACCAGCACATAACATTCTTTACCAGTGAACTCTGGGAAAAGCTACCTTTCTCTGTATTGCAGCTAATGTTTAGGTTCACCACCAGCGTTGACTTGCATGAGAATGTGTGCTTCACTGGTCGACTACTTCCCTCTGTCTACAAGTGCCCTGCTTTTATTTTACCTTTTTTAGATGGGACTTTTTGAAGGATCTGCATGATGCAAGCAGCACAAGAATGTTGGTCTCAAGCTATTGTAAACACCAAGTACACTTATGCAGTCGAAGGAAATCGGATTAGACCAACAACAAAAATAAATAATTTGCACTGAACCTCAAAAGGGTGGAGATATTGTTGGTCATTCTTATAAAGATATGTCACAATTGCTGACAGATGATTAAAAAGTACAGAGTTATGACATCTTTGTCGAATGATTCAAAGACCTTTGATATTGGTCATCAACATAGTTAGTTCACTGCCCCCTCCAACAAGGCAACATGAAATTAGCCACCTTGCATTCCTTTTAAAAGTAACCATGTGTGACCTATGGGGTGTCAAAACAACTAGATCAATGGCAAGATTGAATTTAAGATCACCGAGGAAAGTCAGGGAGAGCTGTGTAGCTAGTTCCTATAAACTTAGATTTCCATTGCCATTTATGCTGGTGTTTTTCCATCTTTCGGTTTAAGGAAAGCTTTTCAATTCCATGAAATAATGAAGTTCAGCACCACAACACCCCGAAAGTACCAGAGCAGTCAAAGTAGGGTGTACAGAGATTTATTGATTTGGTTTACTATTTACAAATGGGGACACTTCCACACACTACTCGCCGTTTCACACAGGCTACATTATTCTTAAATCATTTGAAAGATCTACAATAAAACAAATTCCACTCAAAACGGTGCTAGACAGAAAAACAAAAATAGAACTAAACAATTAAATATAGAACAGTAGTGCATACATTATAGTCTTGAAAAGCCAGTTGTATTTTACAAACACTAAAAAGTCGGAAAATGCATCCTTTGATGCCCAAAACTCTCAAAGCCACATGATTGGTTTCCAACTATTTTTGGGTGTCAGCAATCACATCAAACGGGATTATTCGCCTTCACTGGATAGTCCTTAATCTCCCTCCCCCTTTTTATTATCATTCCTCCCTTCCCTCATTTTGTTGGGCAACAGATACCCATGAATGCAACATTCTCTTTTGTATTTTTATTAATGCTGGCTTGGCGTTTTTCCTGGCAGTACTGGCCAAATAAATTTTAAAAAAAGGTGCTCATTTTACAGTTGAAAAATTGACATACCTTGAAGAATCACATAGTTAATGCTTAGAGATACCTTTGCAATAAGTGACCCGCTTTCGACCCCTTCATATGTACCATGTGATCTTTTGCATATTGGCTCTGGAATTAGAAAAGCTACGCTAACATCTATGTTACAATTGCTCTATTGACGAAAATAAAAATCCCAGGCCATTTATATATGGGAGCATGGAACTGCAGGTTGACCATTACCAGTAAAAGTGACCTCTATGCCAAAGCGGGTACAGCGGGCTTCAGCATTTGGCCTACACAAAGGGAAGCTACAGTAGGCCAGCCCTCTTCGCTTTCCAGAAACCAAGAAAGAAGAGTAAAGAATCCTCTATGCATAGGTCCCTCCAGTGATGAGCAGTTCATAGGCTGGATCCCGACTCCGTCTGCACAACACTATGCAGGCACAAAGCATTCCTAAAAGCTGGGGAGAAAAGAGAAATATTTCAGTACAGGCAACATCTACATTCATTGTAAGGAGGTCAGTAAGGTATAGTGGGCAATAGACAGGCACGATATTAGGGTTATTTTCTTCTTAATGCAGGCTGCTGCCGGGGCAAAGGGACTGGGTGTGTGAATGGCCTATAGCCATTAAATAAATGCACTCCGGTAGCCACAATTCTTAGACGTACAAGTCATGCGTTTAACAGAAGTTGCAATCCTCACAGCAACAAAACGCGGTCCTTTTGTAATCCTAACACACAGCCTCCATGGCACCCATTCAGACCAACTGCTGATAGCCACCACAGATTCCTGGAGCAATTAAGCAATGCATGTAGTGGTAAACCGGCGTTTCCCTCTCCTCAATTTCCCCATTTATAACGCTACCTCTGCATACCAGTCATGTTATAGTTTATCTTCACCCAAACGAGCAGACGCCATAAAACAGTACAGCCGTTACTTTTAAATGCAATAGAAAAGGATTTGTTGTAAAGTAGAGTGGGTTTCAATGTTTAAGGTCACCTGCCAAAGCCTTTTTTTAATTCATCATAAAACATGAGACTTCTCTGCACGTTTTCTTGTAGAATTTGTTTTGCGAGGTTTACTCGAACCATAACTAAAACAGGTACACTCTTAGGCTAATCTTTACACATTACCAGTCGGTTTCTACCGCTATTGGGCCCAGTTACTTCCCAAGACACTGAAATGGGGCTCACAGAACCTAGATAGCATAGCAATGGGACCAGAGCATGATGATCTATGAAACGGTCACAGGAAAGAAGTTGTAGGAGCTCGAGTAGCTGAAAACCACCATCATCTTCACACAAGCAGAGCGAGCGTAGCACTGTATAAGGAGTTCTGAGAACTTTGATTCACAACTGTATACCAAGAATGCCAATTCATGCGTTACCACTGGGGGATAAAGAGGCCTGCCATTAGCCAACAGGGGCGCCAAGGTACACACAAAGCCCGATTTCTGTGGCACAGGCACGAGACCCCAGGATCGCTCAGAGAAAAGTAAGGCACCAGCAACTCTCTGGTTGCCACCTTTAAGAGCCCACAAGCAAAAGAGGGCCTGGTATCGCAAGGGTGGATTAACCGCCAAGTTAGGAAAAAGGTGAACTGGCAAACAAACCTTCAAACTGGGAGTTACCCACAGTTAATGAGAGTGAGGTTTGTCCCCTGAACGCAACCAGGTGTAAAGTGATCCGTAAAATGGCCAGCTCTTGGAAGAGTGCAAATCACTTTCAGGAATGCTCCGTTGGAATTGTTGCACGTTTGCAGTTATGGCAGGATTAATTGGACAGGTACACCTTCTCGCTCTTCACTGCACCCCCAGAAGTTTGGAATCGATGCTCTGAAATAATTCAGAGAGGGACAGGTGAAGTAATGCAAGAAATCGGAAAATAGAAATAAGTAGATCGGCATGGAAAGCACAGAGGAGCTCTGCTCCTGCAGCTGCACATTCAAGCCCTCTTCTGCAACATTAAGAAATCCTAACGGGGGTTAACATGAAGACAGTGGAATTCAAGAACCATTAATAGTGAAGCTGCAGCCCAGCAACCTCTCGGAATGAGGCCAAGGAAACTCGAGAAAGGGCTTGTGGGAAGCAACGATCCTCAACAAATGCTGAAATATTTATTGTGCCTACCATCGCACAACAAAAGGCACTGTAATGCTAACCAGTTTCCACTATTAGCTTTATAGACCTCGCAGGAGGGCCATACCCTCCGGCCTTTAATGAGGTATGAGGGCCCAAAACGATGCTACGGCCGAGGGCGAGGTCTAGAAGGCTATTTGAAACCGATTTTTTTCTTTTTATTTTTTTTACATACATGTTTTAGATTATTGGGGGGTGGGGGGGGATTTATATTCCATGCAGAATATTTAAGGGTACAAAAACATGAAAAATATTTTATGCTTATTTATAGTACATTGTTCTGGTCATTAATTTAAAGTAACAAACGTAGCAAGCATTGGTAATACCAATAGTTTTGACGTTTACTATCCTTTGCATTATGCATTTCCCAGGGTGCAAAGAGGAGAGTGCAAAGTTTGAAAGGAGGATTTGATAAGGGGTGCAGGCATTCAACAGAATGAGATGGGGATATAGAGCAACAGAGGAAGCGATTTATAGAGGGTGCCATCGATAATGAGTAAGAGGAAATATTAGCAAGAAAGAGTGAGGGTAACAAAGCGAGCGAGAGGAAGGAAGAGAAGAGGGGGGGGGTAGGGAGAGACGGTAAGGTGTGGTGCAATTAAGGGTGGGGGTTAGAGAGAAGAGGGGAACCTGCATGGCAGGGTAGAGAGAAAAGACTCCCGGAAAAACTCCCAGCCAGCATCACATGGCTGTGCATTCCCTATATACACACACGTGCTTTTATTTAAAATTCGAAGTTAATAAAACAAGCTTTTGCGGCTATTGCAACAATTTTATAATCTTGGGCATTCTAGCGTTTTGTCTGGGTACAATCTGGTCTTAAAATGCCCTGGGTGCATGGGTCCTTCCCATCTTTGGTACAAAGAGCCTGCTCTGCTAACTCTGGGGCCGACTACCCTGGCATCCCTTATAGTAGAGGTGCTGTTTTAGCTCACTTCCGGTATAGGAGACTTGTTGCAGCTATTGCGCTACACAGGCTTGGTCCCAGCTCTGGTAAACCGTGATGCCCTCGCAACTCTGAAGGATGGGCTTCCGATAGCTTTGGTATTGGTGCTCATCAAAGCAGTGATGCAGGGAGGGATCCGTCTCTGGGCTGACTGGCAATATGGCAGTTGCTGCCTGCCCCTCCTCCCTAGGCTCAAGGTCCTCTCCATTTGTTGAAAATCCCCCCTCCCGCCCCCACACCAGCTATGCTTGCCAATGAGCAATCAACTACGTGTTTCTTCTTTCCTTCCCCTCCCCTCCCACATGGGCCAACAAAAGTTGGCCCACACTAACATTTTGAATTCTCTATTCGCCCTATGGCCAGTACGAGCCTGATTAACTGGCAAAGCCATCTTCCTAATATTTGATTTGGGGCTTTAAGTGTTGATTGTACATTTGCATTGAAATATTCTGTCCCTTAGTTGGGGAAAAGTAATGCAATGCATTACAATGATACTGTCTTGCTGATCACGTTCCCTATGCATTTGTATACTTTCAAGCTGTTTCTTTAAGGAACGGTTGAAACACTAGCAAACAGATCCGTTCAGTAACAGTATTCTTAAATGACAAACATTAAATGAGGAGATATGCAGTCAAGTGCTTAAATTGCAGACTGGTCTCAAATCTAGGCTTCAACACGTGCGATCCTGGGCAAATAACCTTTTCACTGTGCCTTTTTGACATTTATTTGTAATTCTTGTGGTTGTGTAAACCCTGTTTTCGCCCTGGAGCAATGATGAATAATTAAACAGAACACATCTGTGTAGCTTTTCATGATTAACAAACAGACGTATTTACATTTCTAGATGGAAAATAATCCCATCAGAAACTTTAAACCAAAAGCACAGGGCTGGTCCTCTTTCTCATCCCTACAATGGACGGTGCTGAATTGACCGTTGACTGCTGCGTGCATAAAGTCATTTTATATCATGGTTTCGCTAGTTCCGTCATGTTCAAGTACTTTAGCGATACACTGGAGATTGGGAAAAGCATGGCTTTGCCATGTGCTTTACAATGTGGATACCCCGGTGTTTCCACATGCTGCACAGACTAGTAACCTCCACCCCTTGTGCAACGGGTTGCACCCACCCCACTTTCCTCCCCTGGAAACCTCCTTAACAGCTTGCCATCGTGTCCTGGCGTGCGAGCATGTCCCCAGGAAGCTTAAGTCGGGGTATAAACTGTGCCCGTAGCTAATGAATTGGCACCAGCTGACGGCGCTAAAGGGTAGATGCAGCCCACAATGAGCTTGCAAATCCGCTCAATGACACTTCTCCAGCTATTTTCGCGTGTGCTTACTGGACAGTTATCGTAGTAATCAGCCCCCACCACTTGCTAATGTGTGGTTCCCAGTCGCATTTAGTATATGGTTTATGGAAACTGCATTTAATGGAGTGTCGTGTGTTAGAAGAGAATGGTATCCCGGGTCTCTGTGCTGTACTATTAAGGGGGCAAGTGGCTTTTTTGGCCACCTCGCCATAAGTGTTAGCGCTCCTGTGCTGTTGTCAACCATGCTGCTGGGTGCATGCCATCCAGAGGTGACAGAGCGTTCATAGACCCCTTATCACTGGACGGCCAGTCGAAAGAGGGCCTGAAACACCACCTACTTGAAGGTTGCTTGGTTGGGTGATCAGGCTGATGTGAAGCCCCGTATCCAGGTAGTGGCGTCTTTTTTCAGCAGCGAGCTTGCTCCTACGCTGCGCAAGTTCCTCTCACTCCATTGGCAGTTCAGTCACACTAGAACTGCAGTCATTTTGCTCCCGGTTCATGCAAATGGCTGGCAAACTTCGCCCAATAGTCAGTCACAGGCTTGCCACTTCACAAGCTGCTGAAATGAGAGAGCAACTTCTACTACGGCAGTAGTAGAGCTAAAAGCAGACCTCCCAGCGGCCCTTCCTCAGGTGCCTCTCTTTGGGAGGCCCTCTCTTTTACTAAAGCGGGCAGAGAGCAGATAACGGATCACACTGCGGCAGACTTTAAACATAGTTTGACAGGAGTTGAGCTGACAAAAAAGGATTGGTGCATACAAGTAAAAATATATCTGCCATCTAGTTTTGTGCATTTATTTTGCACCACCTTCAGAGGATCACACAGCTCCCGGGCAACAGCAGAAGGCGGGCAGACGTGAGCGAACGGGAGAAGGCCTGGCGGATGCTTTGGCCATTTCATCTCCAAGCATTGGAAAGTTGCCATGCCAATGCCATACACGGTTTCTGAACTCCTTCAGTTTTCTTTTTTTCTTCACAGTAGCAATGTTTTGGTGGTTACACCACCAAAATGAGCCAAAACCAAAAAGGACGGCATTTGTTGGAAAATGGCATTTTAAATGAGATCACTAGAGGGGAGTGAAGCAATGTTCATGCATGGCTTTCCGAGCTGAAAAAAGAAAGCAGAGGTTAAAGGTGCAGGCTATATGAAAACTGAGCACATACTGGCACGTATAGCCTGTATATGGACCAGTGGGGAAGGGTTATTCAACCTCCCAGGGTTCTAAGATGCAATAGCACACAGGGCGGGAGGCAAACCCAATCCGGTTCCGTGGATTGCGGCCTGAAACCGCTAATCTCAACTCGCATTCCATGGAACCTGCAGGCTGCTTCCCCCACCTCCATGTTCACCTCACCATCTTCTCCCGACCCTCCTTTTTTGTATATCCCCCTCCTTCCCAAACCCTACTTACCTGATCATTGCGGCAGCGCCCGCCGCAGCTTCTCTCCATTTGCCATCCACCATGGAAATGGAAGAGGGGCTCCTTAAGGAGCCCTGCCTTCCATCTCCGTGGCTGCCATCATGGAACAGTATTTTCTATGATTGAACGGGATGCTGCAAGGTGTCCCATTCATTTATTCATAGAAAAGACTCTCTCCCCCCCCCCCCACTCGGGTTACTGTATTAGCAACCCGAGGTGCTAATGCCGTTGAACCCCCTTCCATGGGCTTTACGTCCCGTTGCCCCCTGGTATAGCCTGTGGAACGGGTTACTAACATCATATAAAAGAAAACAAGTGTCGAGTCACCTTTTATAGACCAATGAATAGGCCGCTTTCAAAAGTACTACAGAAAGCAACAAAGCGGACACAGTCAAAATAAATAAATGGTGCAATCACGAAAGTATAAAAATGTAAATGGTTTCCATTGACTAATGGTTCATTTACAAAGGGTACATATAAAGAATGATTTCATAAAAACCTTGCCTAAAGGACATAAAATACAAGGTGGCAGGTCTGCCTAAGTATGTTACGTATTGACTAAACTTGTACTTCACGAAGTTTCGCAACTATTGCTAGGAATCAATGATTCAAGTTTAAGAACTGAAACGTTGCTTGAGCCGTTACAAATGGCAACCAGAATGACCAATCAGTTTTCCCGCATCGTGCACACACTTGGTGGCGCCCTTTTGTGCTAACAATCATCTGAAGTATTACTACCGAAAGAAGGGGTCCTGGAGATGTTTGCCAATGCCAACAGAAGAAGCCTATAAACTCATAGTAATTGAGCAACTTCAACACTCGTTCCGGGCACCCATTCTCAATTATGCAGTGCCAGAGTAGATCAATGGGAAAAGGCGAACAAAGGCCTCGGACCCTTGTAGACTATGATGAAAAATCAGTCATGAGATTGTCCGACCTGCAATCACGTTTAGGTTTATACAATAAACCCTACCATATAAGCAGTTACATGCCAGAGAGGATTTCTTAAAGAGCATCCCAGCGGGAATGGAGAGCCAATGTACTGATGGTCTTCCGCTGGTGATATGTTCCCGTCTTGGAATGCCTTTAACCTAGCATTGTT
Organism: Ambystoma mexicanum; assembly: GCF_040938575.1. Lineage (NCBI taxonomy): Eukaryota > Metazoa > Chordata > Amphibia > Caudata > Ambystomatidae > Ambystoma > Ambystoma mexicanum. Next base: position 1,272,771,922 of record NC_090934.1, read on the forward strand.
CTGGAGTGTCTGAAGTTGCTTCATCCATTTAGTGCTAGCCCGCCCCTTGTAAAGCATTGCAATCAATCCAAACGTGAAAGGATTATTGCATTTGCAAATGAGGAGCAATTTGCTTCGGTGATGAAAGGCTTGATGTTCCTCAGGAGTTTCAGATAAGAAGGACAATTAGAAAAATGTGCCCTTCTGCACTAATAGATGAATTAAAGCACACCCCAAGAGTCTTTACTTTGTCCACCACCCGGATGCTGCAGTTCATCTTGACACTTGTACTCCTGTCCTAATTTAGCTCTTGCCAATGGGTTGCCAAAATATTAATAGTTCCGTTGTCGCTCCATTCAGACAGAGCCAATTTCTTGTCATCCATAATGACCCCATAGATGGAATTCAGGTTGCCTGTGTCTGTCATGACCCCCCCACTCCAGGATCAGCTGATTCATCAGCATAGTTTGTAAAAGGGATTCTAACAAGTCACAGAGCGGTCTGACAGCGATTGAACAAAGCGGTTGAGACACCACAAGTAATGGGGGCCGATTGAGAGGTAGAATTTTCCTAACAAACAGATGACTGTCAGAAAGAAATGATTTAATCCAACCAGTAGCCTGCTGGTCACATTGCCCTAGGTCTGAAAATGTGTGAAGCAGGTGCCCGTGACCCAAAAGATCAAAGGCTGAAGATACATCAGAGGACAAGAACACAGCATTTCCCCTTGTCCACCATCTAGAGCATGTTGGTTTGCAAATTTATCAGAGAAGTCTCCGTACTATGATTAGCTCTAAATCCAGATCATTTAAGGTGGAATATAGATGCGGAGTGCAGATGTGCCTGTAATTGCGCCTTATCCAGAATCTTGAGCAGGAAATTAGAGTTAGTGATGGGTCTGAGATTGTTGGCATCTTTTGCATCTAGGCCAACTTTTTTTTACCAGAAAGGTAAGGAACAAGTTACTTACCTGTAACTGTTGTTCTCCAGCGTGGGTCTGGCATGGATTCACATGCTCATGAATATTCCCCGTCGTCAGGCTGGGAATCCTCGGTAAAGAAAAAACCAGTATCAGTTTCGTTTCTGATCTGTCTTTCGTAGCAATAACCAATCACTGGTCTCTGCGTCATACTGACCACAGCCAATGACTGCCCTCTACCTAAGCACCGCCTCTGGCAGCCATCTTCAGATTTGGAAGCACGTGAAGTGGCAGTATGACCAAGTGAAGAGCCGCAGAGGGGTAGGTGGGAGGGTTCGCATGTGAATCCATGCCAGACCCACGCTGGAGAACAACAGTTACAGGTAAGTAACTTGTTCCTTCTCCAGCATGGGGTCTGGCATGGATTCACATGCTCATGAATAAAGAATACATAGCAGTACACACATGCACAACCACGGGAGGTGGCAAAGGCTCAACATTAAGCAACACATCAACTCAACATTAAGCATCTTACCTCCTCACCAGGCCCACCTCAGGCGAACAGGTTGCGCAGCACTGCTTGGCCGACCCTGGACTCCTCCCTGGAATCCCGGTCGACGCAGTAGAATTTCGTGAAGGTGTGCGTCGACCTCCACGTAGCAGCTCTGCATATGTCCAGCAGGGGCACACCAGATAGGAACGCCGTGGTAGCTGCGATCGCTCTGGTGGAATGGGCTCTCGGACGGCCAGGCAGCGGTCGGTTTGCCAACCGGTGACAGTACATGATGCAGCCGGAGAGCCATCTGGAGATGGAAGCCTTCGAGAGAGCCTTCCCCTGATTGACAGGTCCAAAGTTCACAAAGAGTTGTGACGTCTTCCGAAAACCCTTCGTGCGGTCCACATAGAACTTCAGCGCTCTAGCTACATCCAGCGAGTGCAAAGTCCTCTCAGCCGGCGACGAAGGCGACGGGAAGAACACAGGTAACACCAAGGGTTCGTTGAGATGGAAGTCCGACGGTACCTTGGGCATGAAGGAGGGGTGCGTCCTGAGCACTACCCTGGTGTCGTGGAAAGTCAAGTACGGGGCCTTGCAGGAAAGGGCCTGGATCTCTCCCACTCGTCGTGCGGAGGTGATGGCCACAAGAAAAGGTGTTTTCCACGATAGAAACTTCAACGGGGCCGAGTGCAGAGGCTCGAACGGAGGTCCCATGAGCTTGGTCAGCACCACGTTGAGCTCCCACGCCGGGGCCGGAGCCTTCACCGGCGGGAACGATCTGAATAGTCCCTTCATGAACTCTTTCACCAGACGATGAGACCACAAGGACGTCCGACCCGTGGTTCTGGTGTATCGGGAGATCGCAGCAAGATGAATCTTGATGGACGCGTGTGCCAGTCCAGCTTTGGCCAGCGTCAGCAGGTACGGCAGTACTTGGGGAGCCGTAATCCGAAGAGGGTTAATCTTCTGTGCGTGGCACCAGACAGAGAACCTCTTCCATTTGTGTCCGTAGCATTTAAGAGTCGAGGACGCCCTGGCCTTTGCAAGAACCTCTCTGCAATCGGCCGGTATGTCGTATCCTCCAAACTCTAGCGCTGCAGGAGCCAGGCCTGCAAGTTCAGCGACTTCGGGTCGTGGTGGAGGATGGCGCCTCCTTCCCTGGAGAGTAGATCCGCGTCCGCCGGCAGCTTGATCGGCGGGGACGCTGACAAGTCCAGAAGGTCCGGGAACCATATCTGCCTCGGCCACGCAGGTGCGACGAGGATCATCCTGCACCGTGACCTCTTGAGCTGGTTGACGAGCCGGATTAGCAGAGGCAAGGGAGGGAACGCGTAGAGGAACAGGCCCTCCCAGGGGAACGAGAAAGCATCGCCCATGCTCCTCGTCTGGGGAAACCTGCTGGCGAACCTCCGGCACTTGGTGTTCGTCGCGAACAGGTCGACCTGGGGTGTGCCCCACCGTCGGAAGAGGCGATCCACCAGATCCTGCCGTAGTTCCCACTCGTGGCACGAGCGCAGCTCCCTGCTGAGTGAGTCGGCGATGGTGTTTTTTATCCCTGCCAGATGAAACGGCACCAGAAAAATCCCTTGGGCGACGGCCCAATGCCACAAGTCCTGCGCCTCCTTGGACAGCGCTGGGGACCTGGTTCCGCCCTGTTTCCTGATGTAAAACATGGTGGTGGTGTTGTCGGTGAAGATCCTCACCACCTTGCCCTTCAGGGACGGAAGGAAGGACCTGAGGGCCCAAAACACTGCACGGAGCTCCAGGACGTTGATATGCAGGGACTTCTCCGTCGGGAGCCAGAGTCCCCTCGCGTGCAGATTTTCGGTGTGCGCTCCCCACCCTTCCAGGGAGGCATCCGTGGTCAGTCTCCTGGTGGGCTGGGGTCTGGAAGTCCATGCCCGCCGTCAGATGCGCGCGGGTGCCCCACCACCGTATCGCTCGTCGGAAACTCTCGTCGAGCTTGATCCTTTCTTCGAAGCTGCCCGTCGTCTGGATCCAGCGCGCATCCAGGAATTCTTGCAACGGGCGCATCCGGAGCCTGCACATGGGAATGAGGTAGATGCAGGAAGACATCATCCCGAGGAGGGACTTGATGGATCTCACTTTGGCCGCGTCGGCCACCAACATCCGTTGCACCTTGCCCAAGATGGTCCTGGTCCTCTCCTCCGACGGGGAGGCCAGAAGGGACACTGTGTCGAGCCTCGCTCCCAGAAACAGTGCGACTTGCGCGGGCACCAGGTGGGATTTGGCGTAGTTCACGGAGAATCCCAGGTCCGTGAGGAGTTGGACGGTCCTTGCTGTGTGGACCACGGCGAGCTCCTTCGTCTTGGCGCGGATGAGCCAGTCGTCCAGGTAGGGGTAGACGTGGATCCCCTCGCGGCGCAACTGCGCCGCCACCGGTGCGAGGCACTTGGTGAATACCCTGGGTGCCGACCGTAGTCCGAAGGGAAGGGCTTTGAACTGGTAATGACGCCCTTGTACCACGAACCTGAGGAATTTTCGGTGCCCCTTTAGGATTGGAATGTGGAAGTAGGCATCCTCCAAATCCAACGACGATAGGAAGTCTCCTTCCTCCAGTTGACCCAAGACGTGCTGTAGGGTGACCATCCGGAACTTCTGCGCCTTGATGAACTTGTTCAGCCGTCGCAGGTCTAGGATGGGGCGCCATCCTCCCGTCTTCTTCTTGACGAGGAAGTATCGCGAGTAGACTCCGGAGCCCCGAAGCCTCTTTGGGACGAGTTCGATGGCGCCCTTTCTGAGCATCGCCTTTACCTCCAGGAGAAGTTGAGGGACGTGAAGTTCTTTCCTGGCCACGGGGGGGACGCGCGGGCACCTTCTTTGAAACTCGAGCGCGTGGCCCCGGGCCAGGGCGTCCAGCACCCAACGGTCGGTGGAGATGGACTCCCACACGCTGACGAAGCCCGCCAGCCGGCCTCCCACCGGGGTGCTTCGGTGGGGGCCCGACCCCACGGCCGGTTCAATCCTGCTTGGACGCGGCCTTGCCGCCTTGACCTCCTTGGCGACGACGGCGGGGTCCGCTAGACTTGCCTCGTCCTCTGCAGGCCTCTTGCGACGACGAGCGGGCCGCTTGACGGTAGGAAGAGAAACCGCCGCCGGAACCTTTGGAGGCGCCCTTGCCTCCGCCGCTCCGAAAGGGCGTCCGTCGTTGCTGCAGGACTCCAAGGGCCCGGGCCGTCTCAGTATCCGCCTTGATGGCCTGGAGGGAATCGTCCACCGTCTTCCCAAACAGGTTGTTCCCGTCGAAGGGCATGTCCAGGACTCTGGTCTGGACGTCCTGCCGAAAGTCCGTAGCTTTGAGCCATCCACGACGTCGAAGGCAAACGCCGTTGCCCAGCTGGCGGAACCCCGCGTCGGCGATGTCCGTCGCCACGGTGATGGCGTGGTCCGAAGCCACTTCACCCTCCTGGAGGATCTCAAGGGCCTCCGCCCTCTTGTCCGGCAGAAAATCCAGCAGGGGAGCCATCTTGTACCAGAGCTCCCTGTCGTAGCGGGCCACGATAGCCAAGGCGTTGGCCGCTTTAATCGTCGTCGCTGCCGACGAGATGACTCTACGTCCCATAGTATCCAATTTCTTTCCCTCGCCGTCCGGCGGGGAAGTCGATGTGGAGGCCGCACCCCCCCCCGCTTTCTTCCTGGCTGCCGCGGAGACGACGGAGTCCGGGGTGGGCTGCGCCCGGAGGCACAGGGGGGCCGTGTCCGGGACCCGGTACTTCTTCTCGTACCGGTCTCTTCTAGCTGGCGTCGTGGAAGGGTTCTTGAGGAGGGAAAGGCCCTCATCCCAAATGTCGTCCAACAGAGGCACTGCGAGGACCGTCTTCCTCTTGGCCTCGCGCCGCTGATAAAGGAAGCCTTCCTTTTTCTTCTCCTCAGGGCAGAGTTGGAAAAGCTCGGAAGCCCTGGAGATCATGGAGTGGAAAGATCCGATCTCGTCGGGCGGAGAAGCCCTGGTGGGAGGCGACGACGGAAAATCCTCGTCGTATGCCTCGTCGTCCGTACCCGTCGCCGCCGTGTCAGTCCCCGTATCATCCCCTCGGGTGGACAGGGAGGAGGGCTGGACGGGGCGCGACGGTTGAAAAGGAGGTGGAGGATGGATCCTTCTTTTCTTGGTAGGGGGAACACCAGAAGGTCCCGGTTCTGGATCCCCCGACGGGAGAGGTTCCTCCGTCGGTAACGGTAGCCTCGTCCTTATCTCAGGGCATAAGGACTGTATGGCCAACAAAATGGCCGCCGAGTTGTCTCGCGGCGCTGGCAGAGGGGAATCCGACGGGCGAGCAGGGGCCCCGTCGGTATCCTCGACGATGTCGTCGTCACCTGCGTCGGGGCCCATTCCGACGGGCTGGTCTTGTTCCACGCCTAGGCCGTGGCTTAAGACCTCGATCAGCTCCTCTTCTGAGGTTGAGGCCGAATCTACGACGACGCCCTGCCCCCCCTTCTTCCCCACGGAGGGTTTCACGGGGGTCCTATCGATGGGCACAAAAGAAGACTCCCTCCGAGGAGGCAGGGAGATTCTGGGCCCCGAGGTCGCCACCACTGGTGCAGCCTCCACAGGCTGGGCCAGGGCCGCCGCAACCGTTTCGATAGAGGGCTTGGTCGGATGGATCAAGGCCTTCACCACCTTAGGTGCGCTCACCGCCTTATCCTTGAGGGAGGGGGCACTGCCACGCTCCTCCTCTGCCTTAGAGCTCGACCGGGGCCTCTCCAGGAGCTTCGCCGGGTGCTCGGCCTTCCTCTTACCCGACCCAGAGCGTTGGCTCGTGGTTGATGGTGCCGGGGAGGGTGCGCCCTGCCTGGCGCCCGTAGAGCCCGACCGTTCGCCGCTCCCGGTGCCAGCGGACTCGCGGTGCTTGGCCTTATGTTGGGCCCCCGTCGCCGGGGCGCCCTCAAAGGTCTTAGAAGACCGCTCGGATTTCTTCTTCTCGCCAGACGGGCTCTTACCCTCCAGCCAGTTGGCGAGACGTTGATGACGGTCCTTCATGGTCCGTTCCGACATGTTGCAGCAAAACGCACAGTCCTTCTCCACGTGCGTTTTGTCCTCATGAAGGCAGTAAAGGCAGAAAGAGTGTTCGTCCTCCTTAAAGACGTTCTGCAGCTGGCATCCAGGGCAAACCCTGAACAGCTTTCCGGGCGTCGAGCTTCCCTTCTCCTGGGCCATCTCCGAGACCGGGCCTGAGAAGCTTCTGGAAGTCCTCCGAAGTGTAGCTCGACGAATCTTCACCCTTGAGGGGCACAGACGAATCCGACACGGGTCCCCGTTGATCGGATGTAGGATCGGTGGAGCTTGAGGCTCTTTTGACCGAAAGAATCGAAGTTTTTTGTGAAAAAGCGAAAAAAATAGCACTAACGCTAAAGAGCAATAGCACGAGGATCCCAACACATGAACGTGCGGTAAAAATCTGAAGATGGCTGCCAGAGGCGGTGCTTAGGTAGAGGGCAGTCATTGGCTGTGGTCAGTATGACGCAGAGACCAGTGATTGGTTATTGCTACGAAAGACAGATCAGAAACGAAACTGATACTGGTTTTTTCTTTACCGAGGATTCCCAGCCTGACGACGGGGAATATTCATGAGCATGTGAATCCATGCCAGACCCCATGCTGGAGAATCTAAACTATTTTGATGGCTTGTTAAGAGGCATTCACCAGTCTGGTGAAGAAAGGTATAAAGACGTCTTTACTTTCCAGGATAAGTGTCACCGGGATGATGTTCTCTCGGCACTTCGTACTGTGCATAGATGACAGTAAGTTTACCATCTGCAAGTGTTTAACATGCAAAAATTAGAATTTAGGTTCTCTTTCCACAGGCAGTGACAGATGCCTACAATCTGTTTGGATTTAGGGCCAACTCAAGTTCACTTTTGTCGTCCGACCGAGTTGATTTGCAAATCCCTTGTGGACATCTACACAGTCCTGGTTGGACGGACAAATAAGACGAGTTGGGGATGTTGGACTTCAGATTTAGCAGAATTTCAAAACTTATTTTTAAAATTAATGGCCCCACGTATTTCTTCATTGAAGAAATCTTTCTTGGCCGAGAGAATTTTAGTTTTATATTCCCGCTCCATGGCCTTCCATTTAATCTTAAGTCAGCGGGGAATTTTACCCATGCTAGGTCCTTACTCCTTTTCTGTTTCTTTAGATGCAACAGCTCTGAGGTGTACCATTTTTATGATTGCAGTTCTCCCTGACCAGTTTCCTTCTAATGGCACTTGGCCCTGCTGGTAGAGACCAAGGGCCCATCAAAGTAATAGCTGCGTGTGCTTCAAACGATGCACACCACAGAAGAGCATTGGTCTATGCACAATTCTGATAAGATTGTATGCAAAGGCCCACCCAGTGTGTCTTTCAGGCCTCAATTAGCAATAGCATGAGACTTGGGGTCTCTTAAGGTACTTCAACATGTATTTTATTGCACTGCGCTTGATCTCTGTATAGTAAACTAACTAAAATAATTCATGAAGATGTGCCAGTTACACCTTTAACTTTAACACCTTATTCAAACAAAAAAATGGGGCCATCTACATCACTGACCCTCAATGGTACTGGTGGACAATTTTAGCAATTTCAAGTTTGTCCGGATATACCCACTCAAGTGTTCCTAGTCGCCCAAGTCATCATGGACTTAAGAAACTAAGGCCTTTGCTTGCTGTAGCTGTGCATCTGTCTTGTTGGTGGGGGGAGGAGGGCCTGCCTGGCCAGACGCAGCGCTGAAGAGTCCTGAAAGGGCACTGTATGCACCAGTCTCATCGACATCTGTCTGCTGCTAGGCCGCTTGGTGAATTTGTTGGGCTGTGTGCACTTCTCTCGCCCCCCTTTCCTGATCTGCTCCCTCCCCCTTCATCCATGGTGCTCTCCATCTCACCCATTTACTCCAACTGCTACCCGATCACCTATCCTACCTCCTTCTCGAAGACTGGAAGGATCTCCTTGTCTCCAATCCAGGTCTGCCCATCACCAACACCTATGTCAACATTTCTTCCAGTCCGACGTTGCTGGCATCTGCTTTGTCGCTCCCTCCCCTGACTGATGGACTCCACATATGGTCTCTGCCCTGTCTTTCACCTCGTCTCCCATCAATGGAGGCACCAGATAGGAAGTAGTCTTGGCTGTCTTCTCATCCTCAAGGTGCATCACTAAATGTCTTTCACAATGGCAGAGTGAGGGCCCAGGGCTCTCAGCCCAACATTCTTCTTGATCAGAGTCTTCCGTCTCATCAACTTCTTCCCTTCTCCCGCCACTCCTCCGGCAGCCACCCCCCCCTCACCCCCTCTCTACCTCAGACAGGTGTACAACATCCCTGTAGCCCTCCTCGGAAGACCTGCAAAGGTGGTAACAAGGTCCAACTAGCTACCCTCAACTCACTCTGCCGTCAAACACGCTTCAGACATCGGTCTCGCTCTCAAAGACTTTGACCTCTATGTTCTCGCCCTCACTGAGAAGTGGTTCTCTGCCAGCTGTCATTTCATTTGACACTCCTTCCTGAGATCCTCTCCAAGCCCAGGCCTAACCTTTCTGGAGGCAGAGTGGCCTTGATCTTCCCTGATACAATCCCTGCAGTTCCTAGTGATAGCCTCGACATCCAAAGCATTGAATGCAAAAGCCTCGAAAAAAAATGCATTTTTTCCATGGGGGGCCCCACCCCAACTCGTTTTCTTTACCCCTTAAAACCCTTTAATAAAAATAAAAAAAAAATAAAAAAAAACTATTTTTTTTTTAAAGCATTTTTTTAAAGGCTTTTGCACTCGATGCTATCATCATTCCCCACTCGGTCCTAGTACTGCTTTGAAGGCTTTGTCTGCAGGCTTGGCATCTCTCCAACCCTTTCACTCACTCACTGGTCCGGTCGCCCCCTTCCTCGCAGGAGTCTGACCTCACCTCTTCCTTCTTGCCTCAGCCTCCAAACTTCTCAGCGACTTCAATATGCACCTGGACTCTCCCGAGGCGGCCACTGGACTCTCCTGCAGACTCTGCAATGAACTTTTCCTCCCCATTCATACCTCTGGTTCAACACATTCGGACGTCATACCCTGGATGCTCCTCTCCTCAGACATTCCCATCCCCAACCTTCTCACTACACCTCTCTCCTGGTATGACAGTTTCCTCCAGTCTTACCTGCATCTCAGGTCCCCCTGCTAAGCCTCTGCCCGCACTAACCCTCTCCTTCCCTGACATTCAACCGATGATGGTCAGTTGCTGCCACTTTCATTACCCCTCCCACGGATACCCACACCGACTCTGCCCTTGCTAATCTTCACCCACACCCTGGAGAGCCTTACCCCCTGTTCGGAAGATCTGAATGAAGCCTGCCTCCAAGGGAACACCTGGTATGACTCGGACATAGCCTCTGACATACAAGTGCAGAGTGGCTGAGCGGAAGTGGCATCAGACATGTCCTTTGACAAAACTGGCCTGTCACCTGCTCTACAAGGCAATAAAGACTCTCCATTCACTCGAAGAAGGTGGTTCACATCCAACCCTTCATCTCTGGGGCCTCAAACAACTCAGGCAAACGGTTTAAAATCTGCAAAGAACTTCCAAACCTTCTGCAGTCGCAACATCTCCCCTGCCTTTCCCTGACCCTGTGTACTCCTCCGTCATCCCAAAACTCAGAACATTCTGTCCTCCCTCTACTCTTGAATAGGTGCTCCCTTGCGCCTTCCCTGGCTGATTTCTGTAATCACTCCTTTGCCACCGGCTCCTTCCCTCTAACGCTCAAGCACTCCCTTGTGCATCCCCTACTTAAGATACCCTCTTCAGACCTTTCCTGCCCTGCTATCGCCCCGTCTCCATTACCCCTTTCCTGGACAAACTCCTGGAGAAGCTGGCCATCTCCCAAATGACCCTACATACCAAATCCGTCAGCTGTCCCCACAACCACCAGTTTGGCTTCAAAGCAGCAAGAGGCACGGAAACTGCTCTACTGAACAAACGTGATGACCTGCTCTTTAATCTTGACTCCGTTCTCATCTTCCTGGTTCTTTCCTCTTCCTACAGTCAATCATGTCACACTGACAAATCAACTCTCTCGCACCCTTGGCATCACAGGCCTGGCACCGGACTGCTTCACTTCCTTCCTCTCCAACCGACCTTCCTAGGTTCAACTGGGCTCTTTACTCTCCCCTATTGCACTCTCCACCTGCAGCGTCCCTCAAGGTTATATCCTCTCGCCATGGCTCTACCAACATCTACCTTGCCCCTTTGGCCCACTTTATCTCTTCCTCCTCTCCCTCCCCCACCAAACTTCGTGTTATGCAGACGACACGCAGCTCTCATGCAAGCATCCCCGACTGCTATTTGGTCAATGTGCGCTGCCAAGGATCTCGGCCTTAATGCCAGTAAGACCTATCCTTTTCATTGGGACCGCAGCTCCAACCTTCCTTCCGCTCTGGAGGCAAAAAGCCTTGGTGAACTTGGATTCCTCGCTCTCCCACATTGCGGACCTTGCCAAGAAGGTCCACTATCAGTTTCACCTCTCAGAAGTATTCTCACTTTCCTCACCTTCCTCCCAGAAACTCAATGTCTCCAGAGCTCTGGTCCTCGAGTCTTGACTATAACAGCCTCAATCTCAATCTTCCTTCATCCTCCCTGTGCCCTTCAACTAATCCAAAATAGGACTGCGAGACTTACCCTTGGCCTCAAGCTCAGGGACCACATCTCTGCCCTAATTTCTCTACAGGGACTCCTGGTTGCTGCTAGGATCAAATTCAAGACCCTCCGCTTCATCCACAAGGCTTACTGGGACTTGGGACCCTGTTACATCAAACTCTCTCCCCTAAATACCTCCCTGCTAGTCTGCTAACTCCAACTCTCCGCAAAGCAGTTGCTTCTCAAAGCAACTAGTCAGGATTCAAAGGGGGGGTGGGGGGGAATGGGGGTGGGGTAGCTCCCTCCTCCGCAGGAGCCTCCTCTGGAATGGTCTCCCAGCCACTCGCAGGCTTGAGCTGGATCTCGGTTTTGGAAGCTCCTCCAGACACTCCTTTTCTCCTCCTCCTCCTCCTCTACTCTCCCTTTTCCCTCCGAACATCATCTGCCTCAGTGACTGGCTGCCTGGTCAAGCCGCCCCCTCCTCCTCAGCTCGCCCCGCCCCTTCTCTGAATTTACCTGCATTCCCTGGCACTTGCAACCTGGTCTCCACTTAGCACTTGAACCTCACCCGTTCCAACCTTATTTTTTTTGCACAGCCCAGCACTTTCCAAGCCTCGCACCACTTGTTCTGCACAATCCGAATGTCACAATGCCTAGTAGGAACATTATTTCATCTTTCTCCCTTGCACTCGCCCCCACCCTCCTATTTTTGTCTTGTAACACCTTGAAACACCATTTGTTGTATAGATGCCAATCAATAAGGAGAATATATTTCTAAGTATAGAAAGGAGAGGTAAAATAAATAAAAAACGCCCATAAGAGCATAAACAGAAAGGACGTTTTCAGGATTCCAAATGAGCAAACTTTGGAGAGCGGGTGGAAAACGCTACCTCCAAGGTATAAACAAAGCATTAAGAAGGATTTTCAAGGGATATCCGGCTATAGATGAAGTCATCAATAAGAAAGTAGAGGAAAGCAGCAGCAACTAAAGTTGTTAAATGTATGCAGCTGCTTCTAGGAATACATTGTCAAGCAAATAAAGAAATCACAGTCACCGGCAAACTGAAATTGGGGAACTAAACATTTAGAATGACTAGAAGCCGTAGATTTATGGCACGGCTTGCAGTTAGCCTCAAAAGAAATGAGAAAAGCCAAATTTACAGGCCCCATTTTAATACCGAGCATACATATGTAGGATTGCTGTGGAAACAAAAAAAAAAAGGGAGAAAGAAAAACCTAGGATGTAAATAAAAGGAAAGGAGGGCTTAACACTCCTCCCCACCAACTTCCCAAAAAATACAAATATCAGAAAAGGTCCTTTAAAAAGTGAGGACAAACATTTTGCTCACTTTTCAGGGATTCGGGAAAAGTGTAATTGGCACTTCTAACATGCAAACTTTCACCAGACCTCACAATGTATTGAGACTCAAGGTTGGTGGAACGTTATTGATGTGCATGGAGACAACTGCCAAAAGCAGGTTAGTGGAGAGGTACGACTTAGGGTAAAATGAGAATCCAGTAATGGTAACCTTGATTTCATTTGGGTCCATTGCCCCATCAGGTCTACCATAAGACAATTAAGTCTGCTTCTAGATGTGCAAAACCGAACTCTAGTTTTATGCAACCATGAAGACGTGTTCAGTGCTACAGGTTTAGTAGTGGCCACATGTTTTCTGCAGACATTAGAAAGTTAGCTCTACAATCAGTAGTGAAATATCAGATTGGCTAATGATATAGCGTCACTTAGAAGACTGCATAAGAGCAGGCAGCCGGCTATTCTCCCAGTAGTACAGACTTGTGTTTATTAGCGTGCGGGGGATTGGAGACCATCCATTTCAGTAGGCCACGGGAGCAAAGACATCCTTGAAAACGGTAAACTTCAGATTCTTCATAAAGAGGACGCTTAGTATGGATCTCCGATTGGGGCACAGAGTTCCATTAATGCAACACTGCACACCCAATGGCGTTTTCAATTTGTAATTTACATCTGAATCAGGCCATGCAAATCATTCTTGCTCTGCTGGAGGGACAAGATTAATAGTCTACCTTCTGAAAGTAGATAGGACAACAAGAATAAGAGACACGCATGGAGCAAACGCCTTAGAAGTTATACCCTTGTTTCCATAAATGTTCAGTGGACCAATTACAGTATGTGAAGATTATGGTCAGTTTTCATTGATTTCAGGCAGAGTCCAATGCTGGATTAACAAAAATTTCGGCATCTACTTTTTTGGTAGACGCAAGATGATTTTACAGTAGTCCACATGGCACAAAAGCAATTCCATCGCAACATACACATAGAACTGGCCTCATTGTATGGCAGTGCATTCCTGGTCATATTGAAATGAAAGTGTACACCTTGGACAACTGCTTAAACCGTAGGGTGTTATAACGTGCATTCCCTTTATATTCTTTACATTCAGGCTTAACCTGCCCTTTTGTCACTGTTGCATTCTTATTTGGACCATGTCTTGTGCCTTTACTGACAACACTGCTCTCCTGCAACTTTTTCCTTGCTCAGTTTTAGGTAGCGAGCATTGTGTTCTACCTGCTTAGCAATTGCAATGGCGCGGTCAAGATTTGGGTCCCTTTCCATAACTTTCCCCGATATGCTCGTCAGTGCACTTGATCATGGGCTGGGCCCTAATGTGTTCGTCAAAACCGTGTGTAAACTGACAATTTATAGCAAGACCTCCTAAAGCAATACATTCAATCGCCTCGTCTTTCTTCTGTTCTCTGGTGGCAAAATGGCATCTTCCCATTAGTCTCTTTAATCTCAAAATGCTTGTCCAATTTTGCAATGCTAATGTCAAAACTGTTGAGGACTGTGCCATCAACAGGATGTATGGGTTGTGGTAACCTATCTCTTGTCCAGGTACAAAACTCGTTAGATTGCATAATTAGAACCATACACTGCAACAAAAAAGAAAACTTCATAAAGTCTTTTCCCCAAGTTGTGAAAAGAAAACCAATGCTAGTCCAGGAATATTCAATGAGTGGTCTTGCCACTCCCAACTCTGAAGAACGCAAAATGTCAATTGCCTGCTAGTACTCTGTGTCTCTCTTAGATATGTTTAATTTGTGCCTCGCTTATCACGGGGATGTCACAATTCTAAGGAAGCAGAATATGTTGGAGAAACAGAAGGTATTTATGTTGAGTAGTGCATCACTGCATACATCACTTGAGTATGCACTTTAAGACACAGGGAACATAAGCAGCAAGTGTCAAGCAGTATTCCCAAGCGATCCCCCAAAGGCAAGGGGCCAATCTTAGGCTAGGAGTATTTACCACACAATCCTCTGCACTCTCCCCATTCAGATACAAATAGTTTGACTTCAGAACAAGTGCGCTTTTAGTGTGCTGTGGCATGGTCTACTCTCAGAACCACCGTCTAGTCAAAGTGCATCTGGGTGTCCGTGTGCAATTTAAATCAGGGGGGGGGGAATTGTGGGATTCTCTGGTACAGATCGCAGGACAAGAACATGGCAAGAGCATTGTCTGGGCGGATCGAAATTGGCAACGACATCATGCATATTAAATAAAATTCATCACAACTGCCAGTAGGTATGAATAGACCTAAGGAAAACAAGCCAGGCATATGCATGATGCCGCAGTTTCATATTCAACAATTCCAGTTCAAATGCACAAGACTTCAAGAAATAAAAAATAGGACGCCATATGGGCCATTGGTACAATAATCCACATCGCAAATCTTTCCTCCCCGAGTGAGACCGGGACACACGAGACATGATGCAGCAATGAGAATGGATCCAGACGGCAATCATGAGAATGGATCCAGACGGCAATCATGAGAATGGATCCAGACGGCAATCATGAGAAATGAGGATTTGCTGGTATTCCATTGTGTTTTGGAGTAAAGGGAGAACAAAAAAAAAAAGGCTCATTCAAAATGAGACCCAGATCTATCCCCATCTAAAGTGAGCTGATGAAGGAGAGCATTCCACTGAACAGGAAAACAAGGGGCAACCCTTAAATCCTGTTGGAATACGACATGGTGGACACAGCTATTGGGACAAAAAAGCCAAAATGAGGAACCACAGGCTCCAAACATTGTGAGTGAGAGAACCCCGAATTGCCACAATATCCAAAAGGAAATTGTAACAATCGTAGATTGAACCTACTAGCAGCATAGGGAGCAAACAATACTGAAGACGCCATACTGTCGCATATGGAATGCCAACAAGGAAGTAAAAGCTTGAACAAGCTTGCTCACATCAGTCTCCAACCACCTGTTATGGCTACTTTTGCTTCCCTTCTCCAACACTTCACTTCGCCATTAGCTAGCGGTGAATGTTGTAGCGATAGCGAGGGGTTATGGGATTGAATAGGAGGAGGTGAAGTGTTGTAGGATTAGACTACAAGAGGTATTCACTGCAATGAGCAACTTATACCTTCATCCTTTTCCATGTACCTCTACCATTAGCTGTTTGACAAACATTTCAAGCATTTAATGTGGCGGGTTGAAGACTATTTTAGAGAAATATGCTCTGAATAAATCATTGACCAAATAATGCATTGGTTATTGAACTGGTGATAAAAACGCACGAGATGCATGCTAGATTCCCGCTTTGTATACAGCATCTAAGGCAATGTGTCTTTGGTAAGCTACAGAGGTTATTGCCATTACCTATTCAGAGAACTGACGAGCTCCAAGCGCATCCAAGCTGTGTAGGATCATTTCTGCATTCATAATGGATCATGAAATAATGAAGGAAACAATTCTCCAAAATAAGAGTAATAAAAAGACTTTTGGGAGAAAGAATATCCTCTTCTGGCCAATATTCGAGCATTGAGGAAGATATGCAAGGTTCTTGAACAGCATGACATTCAGGACTTTGCAGCTAAAAATTCAGTAAAAGCCGAAGAAAGACTGGCATAGTTGAAATAATGTGCCAATGGGTGGGTGAACAGTAGGAGGGAGGTCTCCTTTTGGAGACCATCAAGTGAAGATCTATTGCTTTTGAATAGAAGCATTAGCAAAAATAAGCGCGGACATTTTTTTTAAAAAATATCAGACAATAGAGGACTTAGCAAAAGAAAGAGTGTGGACCCCCTCACACTAGCGACAAAAATATATAACCATGTCTCATGGTTATATATTTAACAGGCTTTAACAGTTGGGCGAGTTGTACATGACAAATTTAGAAACCTGGTTGCAGGCAACATTAATCTTGAGTGATCCTTGCTTTCCTCACAAAGATGCTAATAAACCACAGGGAAAGAAGGCAATATCCCATAGCGCACTGGCAGCTTCACCAGTAACAATGCCCATATGGGAGAACAAGGAGCATATTTACAAGTTAAATCCCCACAAACTATGGGGCAGAGGGTAGCTGTATATAAAGACTATTTAGTGGGGTTTAGAAGCATATACACACACACACAACTTTTTGGCATCCATTTGAGTAGTGTTTGTTCAGAGGCATTAGTAAACATTAAGTCCAGGTTCCACAGCTGTCCTTGCAGAATGTCAGACCAATTAAGACTGCCCTCTCGATGTTAATTAGCTTGCTATATTTAGCATTTGATTAACTTTAAATGGCCACTTATAGCATCTTACTGGTTGGGACTGTTCATCACAAGGCTTGGCGCCAACATCCGAACAGTAAAGTACCTGTACACACCCAACCAAATGGATGATGTCACCTAGAAACAAATAGCTGCATTCAAGCACAACCTGGAAATATATTAAGCAGGACCGCCAAACCTTTATCTTCAGGTTAAATCTTTAAAAAGGTCACAGCGAAACCCTACTAATATTTTTGCCATGGATACATAACAGTCAAGGCAGAGTGGGACAGGACCAAATGGTGAGCAGATGCAGCAGTTTTGTTAGTTCCAAAATAAAACTGTCACTACACACCCAATTAATACACCTGTAATACTCATTCTGCATATTTTCAAAGATATTGATTATTTTGGGGGTCATGGGCCGTTTACAGTTAATGAAGATATTTCGTAAGACTAATACCTGCTAGCTTGTCTGGCAGGACCTCATTTACATCAAAGAAACGTACTAGAATGCCATTCAGGGTCTGCGAGTGGTTCAATTGTGCGCCGGTTTTCGGTATGTAAAAGTGTTACATCGGCCAACAGTGTTTGGCGTGCTCTGCCCTTTCCCAGCACACTACGAGCCCATGAGCTCTTAAAAACGTAAACGCCGTCACAAAGAACCTCTCCATGTAGGTATCCCTCCTCTAACAGACTCTAAAAGTGCATTCATTGGTCACACGCACAATAGACTTAAGCAAGTGTGCTCTCTCCACAAGCTTTGAAGCGATGATTGTATCGCAATGTAGTACGCAACTAAACATCACATTTTTTAAAAGTCAATGGCGAAGTGTAGGTCTAAGGTGAAGCATAAAAGAGGAATGGTTGTTAGTTTTGAGATTCGTTTGAACATTTTTCCTAACACATTTGTTCCCCACGTTCTGGGTTTATTTTGTATAGTGCGTCATAGCGGGGGCATCCCATGGCCGCGCCTCCCCCTCCTCCCGCACCCTGTCCCTGGCCGGCCTCAGCCACCCCCTCTCCCACCTGTACCCGGCAGTGATGTATTTACTGGAATAACAACATGACAAATTGTAAAGTTGGAAGTCAATGCCACAGACGCTTTATTTGCATAAAGTCAAGGAGTTATTTTACAGGTGATCTGTTAATCCACCACACCACGGGTTCTTCTACGCCGTGTGAGGCTTCCTAGGTATTGCCCCCTCCCCATACCGTCTGCGTCTGGTAGACGCTTCCGGTTGAGCCCGGCCCTTGCTGCCAGCTTCTCTCTACCCATGGCCATTTGATAAGTTACCTTGTATCGCACTTCTAGACATTTCCCCCTTTTGCGCTAAGGTACCTGTTACCAACCCCACCCCCTCCCCCCGACACTCTTCCCGGTGTCCTTTGTCCTGGTTCTAGCTAAAACAGGCAGCGACCTGGTGCCTAGCTATTACGTAGGTTCCTATACAGACACCATTTACCGGTGCCCCAACACAGCACTCGCACCCCATCACATTTTCTATCGACACCACCTTCCGGTGCCGACTAACACGTTTCTCCCTACCTATAGAGTCTTCGCTTTGCGATGTCCAGCTATCCTAGCGCACATTTCTACTCTATGCTCCCATCCCAACAGTGCCGCTTCTACCCTAGCCCTGCCTCCAAGCTTCAGGCCCCAGATGTCCCCATTCCAGCTTATTGTCCCCCGGGCAGGGCATCGCCTTAGTACCCGTTCTCCCAGTGCCCTCCCCCAAGGTCTTACCCAGTGCCCTAACCCCAGTCAGGTTCCGTAATCCCTAGCCCTAACCCTCCCTCTCCCCGGCTTGCTCCTCCCCTGTGGTGCCATGTTCTTTATCATTGTGCCCCCCCCCCCATCTTTCTCCCCCTACAGTTCCCAGAGCTCCGTTCACCCCGAAGACTCCCACCCCTGTTCCCTCGTCTTCGCCCAGTAACCCCGTCTGTTTGCCCCCCAGCCTTGGGCTTGCCCCCCCCTCCCCATCTTCACCTCCTTGATGAACCTTGTACCCCCCGGGTTCCCTCTTACCACCCCTCAAGCCCAATTTTGACCCCCCCACATCCCCCTTTGTATCCTTCCTTCCTTCCGTTATCCCCCCCCCGTTTCTTTGGCAACCCTGCTTGTGCCACCATACCTTCATCTCACCCCCCCCCCAAACTTCCCTTGTAGACCTTTGTTTTCACCTTGTTTTCCAATTTTTTTCTTTCCACCCCCCCGCCCGCATTTTTGGGGTTGGAATGGCGGATTCGCGGGAGTTTCAGTCTTAAGGAACAGGGCCTCTGCTTCCAGGGGCCTCACCTTTTCAGCCTTAATGGTGACGCTCCCCCTACTCAGCTGGCACTGGGCAGCGCCACCATTAAGGCTGAATAGGCGAGGCCCTGTCTCCTGCCAGGCAAGCCTATAGAAAATTAATGCAGAGATCAACACCCTCTCCCCAGGGGGAGAGGGTGTTGATCACTACAAAAGGCTGCCTGGCAAGGGTGCCAGTGGCCCATTGATCTGGGGCTCCTCGGGGGAGCGTGGCCTAACGGGCCAGCAGGATCCCTGCAGTTAGACAAGGCCCTCTTGATGAGCCCTGGCTCATTTGTTGTGCCAAAAAAAGAAAACGAAAACAAAAAAACGACCGCGAGGGAAGCATTGCCTTTTATGCTGCTCTGGCACTGGTGTGTAAAGCACAATGCTCGCTACATGTACAACTGACTCCTTTCAGTTGTACATGTAGTGAGCATTGTGAATTACACATCAGTGCCAAAGCCGCGGTAAACGGCAATGCTGCCGTCGCGGACGATTTTTTTTTCTTTTTTCCAGCGTGGTTCATGGGCTCGGGCGGCTGACTCTGGCCGGATCCCGAGATCCGGCTACACATCTGATGCCGGATCTCGGATCCGCCGAGAGCCGGTCCAATGACCAGCACTGGCCATCGGTCAACAAGCAAACGGCAACCTTCGGGTGATCTACGTAAATGTGAAGTTGGGCGTTTTTACAATTCATCATATTTCAAAATGGATGAAACGAAAGCAAACGAAGTCGCCGTAAAGCAAACCCAGAACAACCTATGTTCCCCTTACCGAAAATGCTACTTCAATTTCGTTCAGCTTGCCGGCACGCCATAAAGTCATTCCACAACTATAAACTCCCCAGCAACTTGCCACGTGCCAGCGTACCTGCATTCGCACGCATCTGTTCCCCTTACTTAGCACTGCATGAACCTACGGCACAGCAGCTGCAAATGCAATACTTCTTCGCACACGCCCTGAGACAAAGCACATCTGAACACTCTACCCCTGCAACGCACCCAGTGGTTTGACCAACACACAGAGAGAATCATTTGCGGCTTGAGAGACTATCAGAAAATAAGTGTGGCGGACAACCCGCCGGCCAACCCCCGAATCACAGTCCATACGACCGCCATTCTTAGGCAATCTAAACGAAATTAACTACCATTTAAAAAAAAAAAAACGCCCGGCTGCCATCAGCCACTGGCGCCCAGCCATCATGATACCTACCAGTTCCACACACAATCGGCTGAATTAGATTGGCCATACTCCCTCCACTTTACACATCTTGATTTTAACGTTAAGAACCCAGTTGCGAAATAAAATGCCCTACTCCCGTTTGTTAGCCCTGCTAACGCCGGTATGTCTACCGATTTTCCTTCCGCTGCCCACCTGGTACCCTGCACGCATGAGACAGACCGCTGACCCCCTCCGAACCATATGTCCGGCTGTTTACCCAAGATCACACTATTATCTCCCCATGCAATTCCCCCCCCCCCCCCCACCGACCAACTGGGTTTGGCCCACCGCTCGCATGGCTCACTGCTGCCTCTGTTCCCATGCTCCCCGCCTACAAACCCCTCCACCGTCGACCGGCGCCATTGGCCACGAGGCCCCAGATTGCGCCCAATAGCGCGGTGCCTGACCACTGCCCTGTCACGCCCTCTGCAAGGTTTGCTGCCCCCCACCTTCGTGACCCCATTATAACTCCTCATCCACAATGGCGCTACGCCCTAAACATTACCACCCTGGCTGTTACGTGGTCACTCGCATAAACCTACTAATAAATTGTCCGAAAACAAGGTACAATCCGCCACATGTCTCATCGTCCAGCAAACGATGCCCTGAGCCCTGTGTTCGTACGGCGGAAAATACCGTGCCGCCGCAGCCAGGAATGCCTGGCTCGACCCACCCGCGGAACTCAGGCGCCCTGTGGCTTCCCACGCAATGTCAAAACGCCTTTTTCAACCCGTGTGCCCTGCGACTTGCTGGAAATCGCCATCCCGCATCTCCATCCTCCATTTTCACCTCCCATGCCACCCCTAGCCAGTGTCTCATCCCGACTGGGCCCGCCCGCCTGGACACCATGAAGTTAAACTCCTGTGTTAAAGTGACATAGATTGAAGCACCGCAGCCCATCTGCATCCCAGCCTTATTTGCGCCATGCCTAGTCGTGAAAGTTAAACATCCACGCTAAGCAATGCTGCTAAGGAACCTACTTTCCCAACCGACCCAGTAAATATGTAAAATCGACCGGGCCCTTAACCGCCCCCCCTGCAGGCTGCGAGGCCAAGGATCGAGCTAGAACAAACATTCTACCAGCCTGTGTAGAAAGGCGGGACAGTAGCCTCTCCTTGACCAGACACACAGTGGGCGACGATAATTCAGGAATAGCCGGCAGACACACGAAGCCGCACATACACGAATGGCCTCTCTGCTGTGCGTGTGACCTGTACTGCCATACTGTGTGGCGCCCCATTAGAAATGGCGATTTTCCCCATAGAGGTTCACGCTGCGTTGCACTTCCCGCAATGCAATTTATACACCCACTGCTCGACGTGCACCACGCATACAATCTCAATTATTAGCATATAAACCTTCACCGCACCTCGGTTTCCCGTATTGCAGCAAACATAATGTATCAGCGTTATAACTCCTTTTCCATATTGTGCAAAATCGGAAATCATTGATGCTCAAACAAACAAAAGCCGGCAGCCAACCCTGAGCCCATCCATAAATCGCCCCAATAATTGTTAAGCAGCGGCCGCATGCTGCAACCTACAGCGGCCTCTCCATGTAAGGCAGTCCAGTCAACACAAAGAACCCGCCCATTTGGTACTGTGGAGGATGAAGCATCACGTGCAACACTTTAAGAAAATAAAGACCACTCCTGGGACACGCATCCCTTCTCTCCAGTAATTGAAAAACACCAGGCAACCGACAGACACCATGTTGGGAGAATAACGTCGCCCCTCATTCCGTTCCGTGCCATGCCGGGGCGTTCCTTCGCTCCTGCTGCCCGAGCCGTGCACTCCCCCCCTCTTCTCCCACGCACCTAACCCCGCCCGCGTCAAACAACAATTTTAGCAATACCCCTACCCTCCCAACTACTCCCAACGCATTCCTGCTAAACATTATTCTACCTTTGAAAACGCCCGCCGGTCTCTTCAATAAACACGGCTGGTCCGCATACAAGTCTTCCCAGCATTACGTTACCTTTCTTTCCAGCTGGAACAGAAACCCGCTGCAGCTGGAACTCCCGGATCACCAATGCCCGAACTCCTACAGCACACCTGGAACAGCGACGTCTTCCAAAGGGAGAAATTCCAAAGATCTCTTCTTGAACAGGATTCCGCAAGGGAAAAGAGGACTGTTTGCCTCGGGCTTTTATAGGCCCTTGCTTGGTTCCCTGCCTTCTTCTTCTCAATTATCGGAGGCGTGGGCGGACCCACGCAGGCGCTTCCCCATCCTAAAGGATGATGTGCACCAGACCCACCAATCAATACTTAGCACACAAACTCACAACTCCTCCCACCGCCCCGTCTGCCTCACAAAATCCAACATCACACTGCTCCTCCTCCTGCCTCTCACCCAGTCACCTCCCAGCAAAGCCCTCCCACTCAGCTCAGCCAAACCCAGCGCAGTCAACCCAACCCTCATCAATTCTCTCTCAACAGGTCTCTCACACCTAAGCAAAAAATGTCCCACAGTCTCAGGCACCCCACACAGTCCCTCGACTCACGCTTCCCCACTCGAAACAGACAGTCATTCAGCCCCACATGCCCTATCCTCAACCGATTCAGCATCACCTTCTCCACCCTCCTCCATTCCGGACTCCCCACATCCACCTTCACCGACACTTTCCCACGAGCACTAAACATCCACCTGCCCTTCACCCCACTCACCCACCTCTCCTGCCACTCATCCATGACCCGTCTTACCATCACAGCCCTCACCTCGTCCACACTCAAAGGCAACCGCTCCCCTCTTCATACCCTCACCCGCCGCCAGATCCACCAACTCATTACCCAAAATGCCACTGTGACTGGGGAACCACACCAACTCCAAATCCATTCCCCCACACACACACCGATCAATCTTCCTCCTGATATCCAAAATCACATCCTTCCCATCACCATCCCCTGCCACAATTGCCTGCAACCCACTCAATGAATCCGAGAAAACCACCACCTTCTCATACCCCAACTCGCACACCCAATCAATCGCCAATGCAATCGCCACAACTAAGCCGTACAGATCGACACATCATTCGTCAATCGTCCCACTTTATACTGCCCAGTGCTTTCCAGATAATACGCCATACCCACTCTCCCAGACACAGGAGCTTTCGAACCATCCGTGAACACCTTGCATCCTTCCTTTCCTGCCACATACGCCTGACCCAAAGCTTTCATCTCGCCCCGCAATCCTCTTCAACACCACATTTGCCAACCCCAAACACACCTTTGGAGACCCCATCATCCACCTCGGGTGTGAAGGGGAGTATGTTTCGGTGGCTTAAGGCGTTTCTGGCTGACAGGACCTTTCAGGTGAGGGGGGGGGGGTGATGTCTGAGGTTTGGAAGATGGAGAATGGGAGGCCGCAGGGGAGTGTGATTAGTGCGATGCTGTTTAATGTGATGGTGGATGGGTTGATTCAAGCTTTGGCGGGTTTCGGGTGTCAGGTGGATTTCTTCCCAGATGTATGGGTAAGAGGGCGGAGTTTGTTGGTGCAGAGTCGGCTGGAAGCTGTGATAGTGCGTTTGGAGGTGTGGGAAATGGGGCTTTTCGTTGTCTGTGGATAAAAGTGTGAGTATGGTTTTCTCAAAGAGAAGAGTGCAGCAAGGGTTGCACTTAGTTTTGAAAGTTAAGAGGGTGAAGTGTGGAAGAGTTTCGGTACTTGGGGGTGATCTTGGATAGGAAGTTAAACTGGAATTTGCAGGTGAATGGTATGGTGGAGAAGTGTAAACGTAGGTTGAATTTGCTGCGGGCGGTGACTGGGAAAGAGTCGGGTGCGTAGCAGAAGTGTCGACGAATGTTGTATAAGGGGTTGATTCTGAGTGTGATGGATTTTGGATGCCAGGTGTCAGTGGGTTTCACGGCGAGTCAGAAGTTGCGGTTGGATAGGGTGCAGGCGAGGGCATTGAGGGTGTGTTCGGGTGTGATGAGGTCCTCTCCAGTGAATGCGGTTCAGGTGCTTGTGGGGGAGATGCCATTGGGGTTGAGGAGGGATGCGTTGAATATGAGATGATGGGTGAAGTGCAGTGCGAAGAGTGTGGCTCATCCAGTGCGTGAATGTTTGAAGTATAATAGGAGGTTTGACTATTATAGGGACCGGTGGAGGAGGATGGGGGGCACTTTTGGGTATCACATGTGGGAGAAGGGAGTGCAGTGGGGTGTGGGCGATTTGATGACTGACGGGTACGGATTTGGAGAGTTGGTTCCCTGCCCCCAGTCCTTCCTGTGTTGTCCCTCCCATTGTGCAAGGCGGGCCCTTCCCTCCTTTAGCCCCCCCCCCCTCCCATCTTCGGGGGAGGAGGTTGGCTGGGCAACCCCCACCCACTAAGGGGCGGCACCCGCCATGCCTCCTGCGTTGACGCGTTAGCCCGCCAATGCAGTAATACTGCCTTGTAAAGTAGGTATGGAACACTCACCCAACCCAGCCAGGGGTGGGATGCCTGCCAGGGAGGATTCCAGAGCCAGCCCATTTAAGGGGGACAGTGACAGCAGTTAGGCTCCCAATTCCTTGAAACACACCCCCTCGACTTGGAGTGAGTGAATGTGTCATCTGTGACAGTAGTTTGATGGCAAGTAAATGGGAAATTTTAGTTATTACCATAACCCTTTCCTGACGGAAACCCAACCTCTTTGGCAGCAGAGCAGAAAAGCTATGAAAATGGTCAACTCTGCTTTACAGACATGTGACATACCATTAAACAAAAGACCGAAATGCACAGACACTGCATAGTGCGATTGACAAATGCCTTGGTCCCAGATGCCTCCTGTAACTAGTTTGTATTGATACATAATAAAATACATTCACCATTTACTTTGCCGGTCATTTAAAAGGCACTTGCTTTCTGCAGTTGAGGATTTTTCTTTAAATACCTAAAAGTTGTGTGGCCAATGACTTTTGCAAAAGGAATTAACGAGGGATAAGGAGCCCCACAGGAGTAGGAGAATATGTGGAAATTCTTGAAACCTGTGAAGACTTTACTTACCAGCAAGAAGGAGTCCATTAGAAATCCGGTCTTGACATGAACCTAATCCAGTTAAGTGACAACTCTTACTATCAGAGAATATTCTCAACATAGCCAATTGTGTATATTAGTGACCGTAAGAGTAAACAATTTACTCAATATCCGTTTTGTATCTGGCTGAGATTCTGGAATTACGATATTTAAAACTTCCTCCTGATCAAGGGTGGAACACAAACACAAAGAGCTCGGAATCTGAATTTGAATCATATTTTGTCCTATTAGTTCTTAGCATTTGTCCCTTATGACTTGTTCCTTAATAAACATCTACATTATCACTTATGTTTGATTGTTGATTCAATGTAGTCGGGTGTGCAGGGGACGGGAGGGTCCTTAATTTTAAGATCTTACTTTTCTTCTTGTATTAGTCTTCTTTGTGCCAGGGTTGTTCAACTCTCCCCACGTCCCAAGTTCGATGCAACAGACTACTTCTTTGAATATACTCCTACACAGGTGTGCACCAAAAGTTTAAACTAATATATAATTTTTTTAAAGACTTGAGGATTCACCAATTTATGCACCAATACCCACAGGCAACCAAGCTAGGAGGGTAAAGCAAGATTATATACGCTGATGGTAATTTTTTGCTCAGCATGCAAGGTCGATACACACGCATGGTCACAGAAGTATACAAAGCGTTGCTCAGTTGCAGAGCCTCATTCATCTAATTGTGCCAGGGAGACAACAGTCACCTTAAGCTTTGTGAAAAAGTACAGTTGGCACTGCAACCAAGACATAATGAGTAACTGGATTCATGTCGGTACCACTCTAAACATCCAGCTGAGAAAAAGTCATCATCCAGTACTGTGCAAGTTAATGCATGAGAAAATGTGCGGAATGGACTATCCTTCTCAGGGAGCCAACAGCATCAGGAGAAGCATCTGAATGAATGAAAGCCAAAACAGCTGTCAAAGAAAAAACTTAAAAACCCAAAGATGTGTCTTTCAAGGAGACCGCTGATGCGAAGGGGTGCTGTATTGTCAATGGGAGTCATTACAAGATAGACGGTAAGGGGTTAACTGCGCTGGTAAAGGTGGCGGAGCAGTCAACCCCTTATCGCCCCATTAAGAGTCTGCTCGCGGGAACCCACTAAGGACGCCTGTTTTTAACCAGGCAGCTTAACGGGTCCAGCGAGCAGACCAGGGTGCTAACAACGGGCCCTTTGTTAACGGGCCCGTTAGCACCTTCCCCATCGAGCCGTATGGGGGCTCGAATGGGGATAGGTTCCATGAATGAGGAATTACCAGGCCCTCCAAGGTCGGAATGGCGCAGTAATTCCTCATTCAAGGAACCCGGACCCGGTAAGGGGGTAGCCATGCCGCTATTAGCAGCACGATTACCTCCTACCTCGTAATGACCTCCAATGTGGTTGGTGCAATCATCAGGAAGTATGGACTGTAAAAACCTACTGCTGACACTTTTCCCAAGCATTTAACAGCTGCACAAGCAGTTCCAAGGGTACTTCAAGATATTTGACAGCGCCCTTCAGGACGTTTTGCTTGAACACAGACAAAATGATTCAAGGCACACCACTATTTGGGAAGAGAGGAAACATTTTATAAAAAAAAAAAGTTACCAAAATTCTGTTCACTTCACCTGCATGGCAAATATCCTGAACCTCATCAGTCAGGGTGTCCTTCCGTAAACATCCTGCAGAGTTGAACAGCTTTCGGTCTACTCCTCGTGAATGTTTTACATTGTCGGCAACAGAAAGATTATTGCAGCACCTTGCCGCGACCCATGGAATTTTACCCCCAATGGCATGGCCACTTTCAGTACTGGTATTCAGTCTTTTGCCTGCAATCGATTGAGCGCAAGAAAGGCAGTGTACCACAGCCTGCAAGCTACGCTCTCCTCTGCACACAAGTGCGTAGAGACTGACAGGCAAGCCCAGTTAAGACTGAAGTCGCAGGTATATTGGGGGGGGGGATGGAGAACAGATAATTGGGGGTGAGGGGGTTAGCTGCCAGGGGTGCAGGAGGTAAAACCCCACCCCCGAAATGGTTAAAAACCCAACAGCAAAAACACACCCCCAAAAAAAAAAAAAAAAAAAAAAAAAAAAAAAAAAAAAAAAAAAAAAAAACACACTAGTCTTCCAGTGCAGCCTTCAAAAGGATTAGGACAAACCGCTCTATGACCAACTATTTCCACAAATATGCAGCCTTAGTGGACTCAGATGCAACTAAGCAAATCTCCCCCAAATTTTCGGGAAACCCTTCAGAATATACTGCATGGAGACCAATAACAAAAACTGCATTAAAGTTCTGTTAGAGATAGTTTCAGACAAATGCAAGTGTTCTGTACACAAGAGACCTCTTCCACAGTAGGACACATGTGGCCATGAAGGTCCGACTATCTGGAAGACGAGCAGATGAACTTGACTAACCATTCCGCGTTAGCTTTGGAGACTCTGCAGCTTTGACTCTGGTTATCAAGCTGCCTTGAAGCAGAAAACACTCATGTTGCTACTTAACAAATCTTTCGAAAAGGTTCACAAAATTCAAAAGGTACATGGGTGATGGTCAGCCTCCTGGTAAAAACAATACACCAGTTCAGCACAACACTATCTCAATAGAACAGGAATGACTACTCTGCCATCCCTAGAGAGGAGCCAAGTCCCAGATCAGGGGTTCACACGATAAAGGTCTTGAGGGAGTTCAAGAGTGTCTCGGGCCCAAGTGACTGACTTTTTCCTGTCATTTGATGCTTGATCGCCTACATAAGCGGTTACAGGTGGCCAGGCCGTGCAGACAGATGGGTTCTTTCTGCATCAAATCATATATAAAATAATTGCGTTTCCTGGGTGGCAGTCACTTGCAGAGAAAGCAATCAGTGCATTTATGTACAAGTTCGACTCTTCTGGTTGTAGGTCCAAGGAATATCCACAACTGCCAAGGTTTAGCCTGAGAAGGCCTACCAACACCATTAAATTCATCAAGTGTTTTGACTATCTTGTAAAATGTATTCACTTGTCACTGGTTTTATTGTACAGTACTCCAACCTCATTTTTTCCCCTGAAAACCTATCTACTTTCGTATTAAAATAAGTATGCAATAATGCAGCAAAAGAGAAAAAAAAATGCAAGTGTGCCACAAAATATTCCATCCCATGGCACAATATCCTGGAGGGTCTAAAATCCCATTCCCTATTCAGAGATCTGACTCCAGGGTTATGGTAACTGTTTGAAAAGGGGCATTGGTAGGGTGTGGCAGCAGAGAAATTCCTGCCGATAACCATTTTTTTTTAAATATCCCTAGTGCAAGGGGAAAAGAAGAAAAAAAAATAAAATCATACGTTCATGCCTGGTAGGCCTATGCTGCATCTACACTTCTGGAGCACCCATTGCTTCGATGATTCCAATAGGGGCACATTCAACTCTGTCTTTTTGGATGTAAGGAGCTGAAGCCAATTTGTGAAACAAGTATTTGTTGACCCCTTGCCCTCATAGTCAAGCCTTCAGTCACGAAATTGCATGTAGGTATAGTATAACTAACACTTAAGTGTGAATCAGCAGTCTCATATTACATATACGACCATCACGAAGAACAGTGCTGAAGCATCCCTATGCGAAGAGCAGTGCGGTTGCACTCCTACAATACATACAAATAGTTGGTATGAATAAAAGGGATTCATGCAAGAAACTTGGGTACACATGGAGGGTTCTCCATTCCACAGAATGAGGGGCAGAGCAAGGCATAAAATAAGCAGTGCTATGCAATTCTGTAGGTTTGTGTAGCAAGATAAGCTATTTAAGCTGCCCTCTTCAATGAAAGGACGGCTCGCCCAGCATTCCTTTCTTGCCCTTGGTGCCCTCTTCCCCCTCTTTTCTCTGTTCACATCATGTGCTAATAGAGAGAAAGTGCAGCAGTTATCACCCCATCCACTCTTTAAATGCCAGACGCATGTGTGGGAGTGCTAGGCAAGAGTTTAAAAAAATAATTGCAAATCAGAAGTAACCAGGATAATACTTTTTTAAAGCTTTCTATATCCCGTCTGACAAAGACTATGTGTCAACTTTATATATTTTAAGAGACAGTAACACAATTACATTCCTAAAATGCAAGATGTTACATAATGCATAATTACAGTATTGCTACTGTAAAACACTGCATCATCTCCATGCTTCACAGTAAAGTATAGGTTTGTGTATCTAAATTCCATAGCGTCAACTAGATTTCATTTTGTTGGGGAAGATGCATTATATTGACAAGTGAACTCTTTTGAAAATGAACACAAGATGACATTCTGTTGCTGTCAAACCCAGTTCTGTAACCTGCAGGTTGCATATATCTTGCAACTGGTGCTCAACCTATGAACAAACCCATACTCATTGACATTGTAATTATCACCCTGTTAGTTTATACCAGGTACCTTGAAAGTGAGATGACACGCAAACTACAATATTCCACCTAGTTTGCCCTGTTCTCTGCCTGATCAACTCTGCTTAGTCTTTCTTTGCTCTTATATAATCAATACACAAAGCAAACTAGATGCTTACGCAAAGTAGTGATCAATAGCTCCATCCAGTCTGGTATTGCAGTAGATCGGTAGATGTACAAATACTGTAGTTGGCCTCCAGAGCTTGCTTTACTTTGTGTATTATATATTACAAGCTGCAGTAGACAGCTGGCCTAACTGTTTTCAGAGCCTTTTATCACATCTATTTGTGTCCATTCATGCAGCTAACCTTTTACATTTTACAGACACTCATCTATGGCTCGCAAAGTCTTTACGCCCACTCGCATAGTCCAGTAGATTTTATGAAGGGCGAGTAGCATTTACAAGAGCTGTTTGAAACTTACTTTGCAGTAAAGGTCAAACAACAGTTCACTATACATGGCTTGCCTCTGGGTGGCAGCAGTGTGCCAAACACCTCTCAATGTCTTATTTCAGCAGTATGCAAAAATGCTGCATTGTCGCTCATTTCAAGTCTTTGGTACTAATTAACTTCTGGTGCCATTAACATTATTAGTACAAAATTGCTAATCAAATGGGTCTGTTTAGCAACATCTGCTAATCAATTTTTGAAATCTAATTTATGCCTTGCAGGGGACTCGAACAGGAACTTCTAAAATCAGGAATCGCAATGAAGGATCAAACAGGAGAAGGGCAATGCATGTGCAGCACTCCAGTTGGGCTCATCAGTTCCCCTCTTCCCAGCTTTGGCACAAGAACACCAACTCTGAAAACACTGTTCAAGGGCTCTAAGGGCCATCCTGCCCTCAGCCCCATGCTATTGTTTGTTACATCAAAAAAAGGGGTTGTTCTTGACACCGAAGCCCCACTGTCTTTCCTCACACATCCTTATGTTCCTTTCACTTACTGTTATTCCACCGCTGTTCCTTGTCCTCCTCCGGTCACCTTACTAGTACAGAATTGCAATAGGTTTGTTTGCTAACCAAGAATTTGTTCATTCACAAACTCAGCTAATAAAACACCTCCTCTTGGATATCAGCATCGAGAGAAGGTTTTGAGATGGGCATGACTCCTCAAAGAGTTCAAGTGGTGTCAGTAAATGTCTTCATCAGCAATTGTTGCAAAGCAGCTTCATTGCCTTCAGATCGCCAAAAGAAAGAAATCCTCCTGACCCTCAGCAGGAAGCAGATCTGCAAGTTTTTCTAAAGCTTCCCAGTTTTCTAAGTTGGATCTGGCCAGAACAGATACTGCATTAAATCGGTCTCCAGGAAAAAGGCATTTAAATTAACCTTTTAACCCAGAACTCCCCACCAGTTTGAATCGCTGTACAGAACAAGCCAGATTCTAAACCGGACCTTTGTCTTTACCAAAGCATGCACAGACAACCGCAGACTGTGCAGGGAATTGTCCCAGAACGATAAAGGGCTCATCCTTTGTTCAGAGGATTTTGGTAATTTTATATTCTGAGTGAGACTTTGACAAATTGCTCATTCCTTGTTCCTTTACTGGAGGTTAATCTGATTGGGGGTGGGGGGGTGGCGTAATACAATCTTGAAAAAGCCAAGTGCAGGCTTCTTGGGAGGCAATTTCTGCATAGCTTTTGCCATCACCCATTGAACAGTTGGTTTCGTCTGCATCTTCCAAAGTAAGAATTTCATCTGAGTTTCTTTGCGGGGAGCAGAGTACACTGGTAACTTTCAGGTACCGGAGTTGGTTCTATGAAATTGTTTTGTTTGCCAAGTCATCCAAGCACTCAACCGACATGAACGTCATTGCAGAAGTTATTGAGTCAATAAAATCTGAAGTTGGGGCAGGTGGCCCAAGAACCGCTTTTTTCCCCCAAAGAATCCTTAAGACATCTAGAAGCATCAACCAAAGTTGATAATTCAGCTCTTGTCTAAGAAGGGGATACAAAATGCAACAGTGTTCACATTCAAAACTACAAGGCAAAAATCGGCCCTGAAGGCTGGGGTCCCATGCTCTGGCAAAAAAAGGCAGAGAGGGAAACTCCTCCCAGACTGGAGTACCAAAACGTTCCTTATTACTTCACCAACTGGGCTGACATAAGCTGCCCCAGCTCTGAACCGCATGGAACCCCCTCCACTGACTGGGCCCGGTGAGGCTTATTCCATTATGGCCGCCATGCCATCCACCGCCCAACTATTAGACCTCCACTGCCTGAAGCCCAGCAGATTAGTCCTCGCCTAGAACAAAGCCTGTTGGCCTGGGAGCCAGCAAGCGAATGCCTGTCCCCATCCAAGGGCATCATTTAAAGGTCTCCAGGGTTTTCAGATCCCTGGCAGCCCGACCAAACTTCATTCTCCTTGTGCCTCACTTACATCCCCACCTTCTCAGCCGCAGCCTCTCTGAACGCTCCATCCAGCATTGCACTTTGCTGCCACCGCCGGACTTCTATCCTTGGCGTTCCATCCCTGCACTGCTGCCTATAAATTACCTCCCATCTGTTTCACAAAGTTGCATCTCGCCACTGACATTAAGGCACGTTTTTGCCTGCCGGTGTTGCTGACTTTCGCTTGCTCTTCTTACTGCTGTGGTGCTGCCCTCATTGTTGCATACTGGTCTGAAGCAAGTTTCACCAGCGTGTCGCTCCGCCACCAATCGGATTTTACCTTAGAGACCTCTTCACCTATTCTGAAAACCATTTTCAGTTTCTCCTGCATCGTCTGAATTGTTGTGTTCTATTTAAATGTGGTTTCACTACCATTTCCCAAATTCTCAATCTAGTTGTATTTTTAAACCTGCTGGCGTTATTCAAATGCTTCATCTTGTTAAATCAAACGCTAGGTGTGTTAAATTATCAGCTGCCTGTGCTGTATTGCTACATTTTCCCTGCGTTTGAAACCCCAATCTTTGTTCATTTAAAACCCGTTTATTTTAAATGCTGACATCTCTCATGCAGGTTGAAATTGCACTGTGCAGTTCTCCGTCTCTCCCTTCCCTGCGCATCCTTCTGACCCCCGCCCCCAAGGTGCTCTCCCATCTACCCCATCTATTAAAACTGCTAATATATTACCTATCCTCTTTCAAAGCCTGGAAGGAAAAGGTTTAAGGGTCTTCTAGTCTCAAACCCAGGTCTGCCCATCGCTGACATCCATGTTAATGACCTCTCCAGGCAGACCATCACTGACATTCGCTTTGTCGTTCCCTCTTTTGACCTATGGACTCACCATATGGTTTTCGTCCCCCCCCACCCTCCACCCTTCTCTACTTCACCCATTAACGGTGGAACCAGATGGAAAGTGCTCTTGGCACACTTCACCCCCCCCCCCTCACCGCCCCCCATCATCCAGGTTTACTTGAATGGCCTTCCATCACATTAACTTCCCCGCCACTCCACCTTCTTCCACCCCACCTTCCTCCTCGCCCCCTCAGTCGACGATACCTCCTCCCTGTACCCCTCCTTGGAAATCCTTTAAAGGTGGCAACCATGCCTCCATCATACCCATTCAATCCTACTACTCCTTTGAATGAAGTGTCTGCAAGCTTTGCATCTCTCCTACCCAGTCTATCACACACTACCATCTACAGGACCCCTCGGCCGGTCTCTCTTCCTATCCGAGTGGACCAACCTCACCTCTTCTCTCCCGACCTCTACCTCCAAGCTTCTCATCCACAGAGACTTCAATGTTCATCCGGACTCTTGATAAATCCCACCCTTCTGCAACCTCTGAATATTTCCCCCTCACTACCATTCTCTCTGGTCCGACTCACTCAGCCAGGCACAATCTGGATGCACTCATGTTAATGTTAATGTTAAAGGTCATTTGTACCGCGCACTATCACCACCGGAGTGGTCCCCTGGCGCTCTGGCGGCTCTGAAAGAGGGAGGGAGGGGTGGGTTAGTGGGTGGAGGCAGGAAAAGTGCAAGATTGCAGTGATGTGCTGTTGGCAGCCTCAGCCCGGTGGTTCCGTCGGCTGGGCCTGGGGTGTATGCGGCCGGTAGTCGTCGTGTGCTGATGTGCGAGTCTGTGTGTTTTTGTTTTGTTGTTGCAGTGTAGTGAAGTTTGTGCGGTTTGCTGTGCTGGAGGTTAGTGGTTGTGTTTGGTTTGGAGTTTGAGAGGTGTATGCAGAGAAGGAAGTTGTTAGTGGTATTGGTTAGTTGGCATCTCTATCCTGGATTGAGCCGGTTGGGCTCGTGTAATCTTACACGACGGGATGCTGGTACACCCTGTGCCTCAGGAGGTACGTGCTCGTTTTTTTTTTCTCCATTCGAGGCCGTTTGAGGATTTCGCTGTCCCCTCCACCCGCTCCCTTAATAACTTTGCATGCTCCTCACCCCCCCACATGACTAGCGCAGCTGCTAGTGTCCATACTTCCGTTTGTGTGGTGATTAGTTGTGTCTTGTCCGTTCCACAGCTCGTGGTACCTAGGTCATCTCAAATGACCTCTCTGCAACCCTCTCTGTACACCTCTTTCAGTCTGATCATTCTCTCATCTGAAGCTCCTGGGATCCCAGACTAAGCCTCTGCCTGCATTGCTAGCCTCCTTCCCGGTCATCCGACTGGATGAAGCGTGGGTCAGTAGCCGGCTTTGCCGCCTTTTATCCTGCCCCCGCCCCCTCCCTTCACAACTGCTTTTGGCTCCCATTCTGACTCTGTCCTTGTTAACCATCACCTCTCCATCTCCAACACCCTTGACATCCTTGCCCCTGGAATGAGGATTCGCATGAAGCCTGCCACGAAGTCCAACAGTTGGTAGGATTCCTGACCTAGCCTTGTTGAACAGCAAATGCAGAGTTGCGGAACTGGTTGGCTTCTCGCATATACTCTGACAAACTGGCCCGTTGTCTGCTCCAAAAGCATTACAGACTCCCCCATCCGGTCCACGAATGTGACCCAAATTCAAGCACGCATCTCAGGGGCCAACACAGCTGAACCTTTAAAAATCTGCAAGGAACTTGCCAATCCTACTACAGACCATTTCTCTTCCTTCCCAGACCCACTGCATGCCTTTGGCCTCCCACTTCACAGCCAAAACCCAGGACATCCTGTGCTCACTTTCCTCTACACCTTTCCTTCCCACACCTGCACTTATGCCTCCCTTGCCCCTCCCCCCTCTACACCCCTCCTACTCTCATCCTTAGCACCTGATGAGGTTACCAAATTGGTCTGCTCTATGAAGGACTCCTCCAAACAGGTGCTTACCTGCTCCTCTATAACCATCAAGGACAATATTGCCACCCTCGCTCCCTTTTAGGCAGAGTTCTGCAATCACTCTTTTGACAATTAACTCAAGCACTACCTCGCGCACACCCCTCTAAAGGAAAAGCCATCTGGGGACCCTTCCCGCCAGGCTAACTACCGCCCTATCTCCATCACCCACTTCTTGGGCAAACTCTTGCAGATGTTGGTCATCTCAACTAATCCATCACACTGAATCGGTTATCTGTCTCCCCGATCATCGATCTGGCTAGAAACCAGCCAGCGGCAACAAACTGCTCTCCTGAATACCTGTGAAGACTATCTCAAACCTTGACTCAAAAGTTCCTCCTGTTCTTATCCTCCTTGATCTGTCCTCTGCCTTCAACACTGTCAATGATGCCACATCGACCTTGCGCTACTCTGGGCATCACGAACCGGGATCTGGTTTGGTTGACTGCTTTCCTTTCAAATAGGTCCTCCCAGCTTCAAATGGGCCCTTCTCTCCTCTACCTCAATCTCTACTTGCGGCATCCCTCAAGGCTCCATCCTCTGGATGTGGCTCTTTATCATTTACCTTGCCCACCTGATCTCCTCCTCTTCCCTCAATGCAGATGACACTGCGCTCTCCTTTAAGTTTTCCTGCTCTGCTTCCTCCCTCATTCCCGATTGTCAGACTGCTGTTCAGGCATAATGTTACGCTCACCTGGCTCCCACAGAGGCGTCGATCGGAACTGGACAGCTGCGGTCTCCACCAATGTGACGCGGAGGGCCGAGATGACGGACTGGACTGGCCCACCTAGCTTTGTTTGCTTGGCCCGTAGGTATATTCTTCTGCAAATGGAGAAAGGGAATTAACCACCCGTGGAGTGGAGCGTAAATACCCCCCCCCACCCCGCTGTTCTCCCCACAGATCACCTTTGATGTCCCCTCTTATAGCCTCACCTGATGGTTTGAAAAGATGAGCTCTCCATCCTGCATTGAGCGCAATTCTGGTAAGGATTTGTATTTTCCAACACAGTTCGATAAAATAATGTCAATATGTAACCTGTTGCTTTCTCCCTTATTCAGGCGCTGAGAGAAAGTATGAAGTCTTGGGGAATAATACCTCCGGCGGTAAAATCAGGTAAGTATTGTGGTTGGAGGGTTCCCCTTGTTAGTTCCTTTGTTTCACCTTGCTGTCCTTTTGTTTCCCCTTAGGGGCCTGGGTTCGGCGAAGATGCAGTGGAAGCTGGGCCGACCCGTGAAGAGGAATAGTACCCCCGGTGGTAAAATCAGGTAAGTCTATAGGGGGAGGGGGGTGGTAAGTAATATTCCTCTGTGTATTCCCTTGGCTCACCTTGCTGTTCTGGTCTTCTCCTTAGGTGCCGGAAGTGCGGCGGAACATGCAGGAGGATGCGGTGGTATGTGAAGATGCTGCAAAGGCCGGTGAGTTCAGCGCGGCGCTGCAGCAGGCGAGGCGACGCGCATAAAATAACTTCTTTCTTCCAGCTCGAAGGCGCGATGGATCGGGAATTCAGGTAAGGATTAAAGGTATTGCTCTTGTTCTAACCTTTTCTCCTTCTTTCTCCCTTTTTCTAGGAGCTCCAAACTCGAGGCGGGCGTGGCAGAAGGCTGGATGCAGACTTGCACGCACGGTGAGCGTTACGCTGCTGGATGCAGAATAACGCAAAGCGTGTGCTGCTCTTCGGGCGTGGTTTAAATAGCCTCCAAAGTAGTCCCAGGTAAGTATGCCTCCCCAGCCCCGCCCGAGTAAAAAAAAAAAATTTAAAAAAGTCCCTTCCAAGCCTCTTTTGGCTTGGAGCTCTTGCAGCACGGTCTGCATCAGGTAAGTTTTAATCTAGGAGCCAGGCGCCTATGGCGCCAGGACTGACCCAAATAGCCCCTAGCAGGATAACTTGATGCCTGCTTCCGGGGTTGCTGGACATGGTCTGGGTCCCGGGGGTAGGCATCATGACACATGATGGGCTGCCAACTATATATTTTTTTTTCTTAACGCCAGTAAGCCAGAGGTCCTTATTGGAACTCTGCCCCCCACCCCTCTCTAGCCACCTTCCTTGGGCCCCCACCCTCTTGTGATGCAAAAAAAAACCTGGGTGTCATCTTCGACTCCTCTCTCCTACTCTCATATCACCGACCTTGCCAAGAAGGCCCACTTTCAGCTTCACATCCTCAGAGGCGTTCTCCCTTTCCTCAGCTTTCCCCCAGACGCTCAGTGTCTCAAGGGTAGGACTACTGCAACAGCCTCTTCCTAAATCTGCCTCTTTCCTCCCTCCGCCCTCTTCAACTAATTCAGAATAGGACAGCAAGACTTATCCTTGGCATCAAACCCAGGGACCACATCTCTCCAGCCCCATCAATCTCTCCAGTGGCTCCGGATGGCTGCAGAGATCAAATGCAAGACCATCTGCATCATCCAGAAGTTTTCTGGGGCCTGGGACTGCACTACATCCAACTGTTTCTCCCAAAATACATCCATACTAGAGTCCTTCAGTATTCTAGCTCTCTGCAGGTCATACGCTAGTCCAAGCAGAGCGTGGGGGGCGTGGAGGGGGGCGGGGGGTAGGATTAGATCTTTCTTTGGACGGAGACTCCCTCTGGAATGGCGTTCCTACCCCTCTCCGACTTGAGCCGAACTTTACGTTCTGCAAACGTCTCAAGACCTTGCTTTTCTCCCCCCGCTGCTTCAACTAGCTGCCTGGTACTTTCAGTCATAACAGGGGCCAGGCCCTCCCTCGAACAGTCCGTCTATAAAAAAAGTGATGTTCTGCTGTCTCCCAGCTGAAAGGTATATCACCAGGTTCAAGCAATGCTTTGAATGCTGCAAGTACTTCTCAGCGGCGGACCGTCAAAGAGCCAGTCAGCTGTCTCGGGAACTTGTAAACAGTGAGTTCTGTCAGCTCAATGTGGGAATAAAACTTTGGGGCCGAGAAAGCGCTTTGTCGCAATGCTGAAGGATCTGGTACCAAATCCACTCTGGACTTGGAAGGATGGAAGACTTTGCATCCTATTGGTACAAGGGATTCTGAACTGGGTGTGGTATCTTAATTTGGAATCACCTTTCGGTACCGACATCAAGGCTGCGGACTCTAATTTAAGGTACCTTCCAGCGCCCGTTCAGGAGATCACTCGGGGCGCATGCATTTTCAAGAACAACTTTGGGGGATTGGCGAGAGAGGGGGGGGGGGGGGGGAAGAGGGGAGGTGATAAGAACCAGGTCATGAAGCTTGGCCTATGGTACCGTTGCCCCAGACAAGTTCAGAAGTATCCAGGAATGAGTGATCACCGTCCTGAATAGGCAGAGATCACTCCAATGACCGCAAGAGCTTTAAGAAGGTGGAGTTGTAATCCCTTCTCTCTGCGGCCAAGACTTCCAGCAACACTAACTCTGCAATGGCAGTGTCTGAGCCAGGTACCCCTGTACCAGTAAATCCTCTGCAGATATCCATAAGGGGAAGGATCAGACTACATTTGGCATAGGCATCTGACAATGAACATAAGCATTCCTCGCATCCTAAGTGTAACTCTCCCTCCGAACCTATTCGTGTTTCTGATTCAGAGACTGAAAATTATATATATATATATATATATATATATATATATATATATATATATATATATATATATATATATATATATATATATATATATATATATATATATATATATATATATATATATATATATATATATATATGCACAGCAGAAAGTGTTTCCATGCGCACTACAAGACTAAGTGGGAGGGAGGAACAGTGGAGGATAAACAAACTGTCCTGCTAGGCATTCTGATGTTCAGATCATCCAAGTGCAGTAAACAGGAAGTGGAGGGGTTGGTAGGGGCAGGTCAGGGGGAGATGTGCGGGGGTGAATGCAGGAAGGAGGGGTCCCCCCAGAGGCTTGGTTAGTACTAAGGGGAGCCCATTGGGGCAAGTGCGCTGGGGGACGGAGTAAGGGTCAACAAGTGTGAAGGGGTGGGGGGAGCAGACTCAATAGTCTAGTTAGGGAGGGTGCCCGAAAGCAAGTGCTGTGACCCTTATTTTATTTTTATTTTTAAATGGAGGGTCACAGAAGCTCTTGCCACATCCAACTGCATAGGTGGAAAAACAAACTGGGAAGTGTCGGACATGGTGCATTAGTGTGGTGGGGCCACACGCAGAGGTATGCGTGCATACCAAGAGCCAATAAAAAAGAATCTAAAAGCCCCTTCTTTTGGAGAAGATTATGCTCATGCCATTTCAACCCGTTGGAAAGGAGGGAAAGCAGGAGAGTAGAGTACAACACTTGATTATCTGGCTAGGTAAAATATAGTAGACACTGGAACCATTTATATGCAAAAGAAAGCCACCACCCGACTAACCACATAACTAAGATTTCCCAGAACTACCCCCAATCCAACGTAAACCCATGCCTTAGACGGTATGATCTCTTGCGGCAGAGGCAAACAGTGCCACACTTGAGCATTTGCCTTTAAAAACCAACCATAATTTTGCTGGTGTTCACCAAACATGCCCAATGCTCCAACCACAAGAATGTCAGATTATAATGTACAGATGATCTCTAAGAAGGTTTAACTGGGTGTGAGATTGTCTGCATCCGAGAGTGGCTTGTATTGGGATGACAAAGGCCATCTATTTAAAAAAAAATAATTAAAAAAAAATAGTCTTGCCCTATGAAACTAAATGTTCTTGAGCAAAAAGCTTGTATTGAAGCCAGTTACAACAATGCTTTGCTCATGTGGCTCAACTGGATGTTCGCTTCTGGAGATGGCTACTGGGTGGCGCTTTGACATGTATGACTTACCTCAAGATGTTTATACTACCACATGTCTAATGGATGAATCACCTT
The DNA here is from genome assembly GCF_040938575.1 of Ambystoma mexicanum. NCBI lineage: Eukaryota > Metazoa > Chordata > Amphibia > Caudata > Ambystomatidae > Ambystoma > Ambystoma mexicanum. Next base: position 1,272,811,403 of record NC_090934.1, read on the forward strand.
AGGTCTAGTTCTTCTAGTTTTTGGAAGCAATGTCTTTGCTCCAGGCCCTTGCCACCACAGCAGAGGAACACAGTGGCTACATCAAATCAGACACCAAGCTGGTTTCTCCACTTTAATACCAGATGAAATCAACTATTGGTCAACAAGTCCATCAAGGTGTCCAACCAGCTAGAAACCCGAACCTCCACCTTTGCAGCAACCACAAGGCAGATTGGTGCTTTTAAGTGGCCACATAGCAACATATAGGATTCCAAAAAACAAATATTGAAAAGCAACTTCGATTGTTAAAAGGCACTGAATGCCAGCCAATCTTGACCAACAGGGCTACCACCATGTTAAGGGGAAAGTTGTGACATTGGCCCCATAATCTTTTTGCTTATTCTGAAGTAATTCACTAAATTATTTTGGACACAAAGTCCACACACAAGTCTTCACTAAAAGTGCAATGCTATATTCTGCCCCGAAAGTAACCCATAAGTACCTCAGGAAAGAGTGCACGAAAGGTGCATGTTCCAGGACAAGCCCATAGCCCAGTGAAATTGAGCATGTCCCAAAAATCAGTGGCAGAAGACTCGGCAAGGTGGCCATCCATGTCCCAGCAAATTAGGAATATCTGCTCCCTCGTAAGGAGCTGCTATGTGATACAATCTTGTTCCCAGATGTTTTGGACCGCAACTCCTAGAGCCCTAACCAGCATGGACAATGGTGAGGTTACACAGGTCATTGCCCAAAGCTTTTGGAGAGCTGCAAGTCCCCCCCCCCCCCCCCCCCCAATTTAGAAAGTCTAGGATGTCTCGGACAAAGGCATTGGCAGCCAAAGACAGATGTGGCAAGTATTTGAAAAGGATGTCTGGATACAATGGTGGAGAATAGATCTTTTGAACCAGGAAACAAAACCTGGAAATGTTGGACTAGGATGGATTTGGTGGCCACCAAAAGTTTGAATGGAGGCAAAGATTTTGAATGGAAGCAGAGGACGCATCAGGTTCCAATATTCTGATGGAGCATCTACACTTAAACCTTTGTCAATCACTGACAAGTCCCGAAGCACAGAGGCAACCTTGAAGGGAATATGACCATGTGGAAGATCTGCTGAAGTCACTTGGCAATGATCAGACTTTAGTCCAGTAGCATTTGCAGTTTTTGACGATTCCCCGACTTAAAACCATGAGTGGGGTTTGACCCAGTAGGACCAACTAGATTGCAAGCATTCAAGGCCACTAAGCTCACAGAAAACCTAAGCAGCTTAGCACAAGACACACCAGACTGACGCCTGGTAACTCGTAAACCCAGAGGTCAATCAGGTAACATTCATCCACGACACCTGGTACTCAGACTATCAAGCTTCTAGACCTGCTTTGTCTGGTACCAAACGGGTCAAACATACCCCCAGTAGCCTTAGTCTGAGCCAGCACAAGCTCTGGTGACAAAGTCTTCCTTCTAATGAAGGAGCATTAGAATATCCTCACTGGAATAGTTGCATTAAACGGCAGCTTGTGGCTGCTTTCCTATGAATGACTGAGGACGTGAAGCTGAAAGTGGGCCTTCTTGGCAAGCACTTGGCCTCTGATCTTGACACTACTACAATGAACTCTAAGAGGGGCATTTTAGTTCCTTTAGAAAGTAACTGCTGTTTGGTCTTCACACTTGGTCAGCCTTGTTGCCCAGAGACTAGAGTTGACTAAGATCTCTTCTGGTGAACCTAAATTGACATGTCATAACTTGAACACTTGAACTAACCACTTTAGAACGTAACCTACTTGTAAATCTGTTCCTGCACAGTAAAGGTAAATATTTCCAGTAATATATTGTGTGGACATTCCCCTATTACGTATTCTAACAAATGTACTGCATTATTGTACCATGTTTTGCACAAGGAGGGTCAGAAGAGCAAGAGTAAATCCTGCTGCCTACTTGTGGTTAGACTGTTGTACCCAGGACACAGAAGCGGAGAAGAATCAAACAACCCTTAAAAGCTTCAAGGAAGGGGAAAATGTGCGTGCCCAAACATCCCTATGGCATCCGTCAATTGGAGACTTAATACTTTGCTAGTTCCATGTGAGTTCTGATAGTACGCTTCAGGTGACAGCATTGACTCCATGGAACCATGATGCAACAGTTCATTTTGCTACAGTGGATCTATGAGCCATCAGTCATCTAATATACACATTTTTAAAGTGTCACACAGAACCTGCAGCTAAACCGAGCCATCTTATAGACTTTACTTCCGCAAAAACGGGCAAGACAATCAAAATGGACCACCTGCTCATTGGGCAGACTCTTCAGATACCTGTGAAATCATTTCGTCCTCCGGAAGATACAAACATGCAATGTTCAGACCATTACAACCCAAGGTTCGAGGAAGGCAGATTCTTGTACGAAATAGGATTATCTGGCAATAATTCTGTGAAATGTTGTTTATGCCCCTGTTCAGAGATTCCAGATACCCAATGCAGAAGGGCTTCTCAATCCACCCTACCATTCCATACCAGCCCACCCTCTCCTAACACCCTTCACAGGAAATTATTCTAGGATTTCACTCTGGGAAACGAAGATATGTCCGGAGCTCCTAGGTCAAAAGCATGCGTCTACTCTCACATTACATAATGTGATATACACAATATACCTCTCTACAAGATCATTTGAGTTAAAGTCACAAAATGCATATAGTGGTAAAATGGCAAACACAGCCAAAGCTTACCTGAATTGCAGCAAATGCCAGTGCGGCCCAAATAACGTACATCATGATCTCCTGGAGCTTTTTCACAACTAGCGCTTCACATCCCTGAAATGAAGGATTTGGCAACATTCATGCAAGTGTTTTCCTTTAGTTATTTACAGTTTTAGAAAAGCTTTTACATTCTACTCTGTGATTTAGCATATTGCCTTCAATTTATTGGCACAGGTAAGATGTGACAACTTCAACCAGCATAACTCAAAAGTACATAAGGTTTGCTCTAAACATGCTCATGTATTGTATGGTATGGTCAAAATACAAACAGGTCCCCCCGCACCCCAATGCAGGCGCTCTATAATATAGTGTTAGAATATAAAGCTCATCAGTTCACTTGCTATATTATTGACATTGCTTATTGCACATCAATAGAACGCATTTGGGTTAGTAAAGGGAAAAAATATTGTATTCAAACATAACATAAGCAACAACGTAGACTGCATGGCCATGAATGGTCACCCAATCTGTCCATCAATGCGATGTTAAAACATGCAATTCCATGTCGGCAGCAAGGGGGAAAATCCTCTTCTGGAAACCGAATAAAGACCCAACAAGTTGCGGCTCATATCGGCCCATTACGTTTCTGAACTAAGACGCCACAACATATACGTGATCCTTGGGGATAGATTAACAAAAACATAGTAAAAGTCTGGGTCAGGATGGATAGCGCAGTGGTGGCTTGCCCACTGGCTCGGTCATTATGGCTACCAGGGAAAGATAGGCACCCCAAGCGTGAAAAGTAGTGTGGTCCTCCGAACAACTTGTGACATTTGGGATCGATAGCTAAATAAGGGTCACCTCTCATCCTGCCCTTCCCTCCTTGGTCGGAAATCCAAGCTTCGCCAAGGCATAGACAAGGCAAAATGTATTCAATGGCGGAAGCAGGGGTGCAGTAAGATAGCGACATGGTGTGGGAAGGAGAGGTAACATTTTAAAAGTGCAAAGCCCATATAGGAGTGAAAGAAACAGGCATATATGAATATATACAGCTGAGACACTGGTAAAGACAGCCAGGGATACGGTGTGCCGCAACCAGACAGTTGACTAAATTCGAAATATATATCTCCAAATATTCTGATGGCAAACACTTAATCTCGAGTACGATTCTTCTGGAATGCTCAGCTTGTGAGGAATGGCCATACCAGGTTGCATGGGAGGAAACAGGAATGGATATCCCACAGAACATTGGGAAGGGTTATGGAGGAACATCCCGAAGCTGACCAGGTCCATACAATTACGAGAGGCCTGGTATAAGATTCTACAATGGCACTACACCAAGTAAACTACACAAAATGTATGACAGTTTCCCCAGGAACGCTGTAGGTGGGGGGGGGTCTGCCCCAAGATGAAGAAATTCTGGGAGGAGGTGAAGTATCAGTTAACCAGTATGATACCAGAACTGAAGGTCTATCCCTTGGTGAGAACATGTGGACCGTTTGATCCGGAACTACAATCTCGAAACCCCAAATGAGAGCCCTGATGACAATTCTGATAACTGCATGGCTGGTGATCGCAAATACCTGGAGGGAAGAAAAAAAAATCCTCCCACTGTGACAGAGGGACGTAGTGGATCACATACCGACTGGGGAGAGGTGTTACAACCTAAAAAGTGAATACATGCAACAATGGTGCCCACAAAACCATAAAATACTGGACTCGAGGTGAACCCAGGTGCAAACAGGACCGGGCACCCTAGAACTGAGGGGGCATAAGAACATTTACAGGATTATTTTGGACAATACACTGCGCAAACCAAGGGGGGGGGGGGGGGGGGGTGGATGGTTGCAAAAATGCCAATAAAAATAGGTTTAAAAAAACATGCACTTCCATCAGGATTAGAAAATATGCGATCATAGAAGTGCTTTAAACCGAATATATACATGAGCCTAAATATCCGGTTGAGTATGCCCAATTAACGTGCCGAGTGTGCAGGACTTCCGAGTATCATTGGTATAGAGTAGTGGGTTGGTTCCCACGAGATGCAGTAGGTAGATAGCATCCAGGGGTAAAAAAATATATAGTGCAAGAAGCACCTGGGCATATATTTGCAGTGCCTGGCTAATGCCTATGAATGAGGCAGAACTGTTTGATAATACCATTTTCAACTAATACAAATGCTACCTGGTTCCTAATAAACTCCCGCCCCCCCTCCCCCGCTACCAACGCCAGGTGAATGACAAATGTTGTTAAATGGACAGGTGGATTTTGGTTATCTAGATTGGGAAAGGTGTGGTGGTGTTGCGATTGTGCCCAGCCATGCTCTAAGGGTAGGTGACCCGAGGATCCCCATTCCTCCTGCGGGACCATCATGCACTTGTGGAAGGAGGCACCTGGCCTCTTCAGTCACTGCCTTTCTGATCACTAGAGCCAGGCAGAGCATCACCACAATCCGGTACACCCACAGGCTGGGTACCGCCATTTACATCCCAGCTCCTTTCTACCGCTATAATCAGAGATCCGTTTTGAAGCGCGAGACCTGGATTCGAACCGGTGTTGCTATGCGTTGTCTTGCATCCAAGGCAAACAGGTTGCCCCTGAGCTATCCTCCCGGCCCATTTGCAAATAGTTTTGGCTTCATACGTGGCACAAAATTGCCACAACATCCAGAAGAAAGAAAAAAAAAAAAAAAAAAAAAAAAAAAAAAACACACTTCTGAAGGTCCCAGGCTCGTGAGGCCATCCATCAGCCATAGAATGCAGTCTGCCATTTACGAGTTCTAGGTTTTCAAGTTACATCTCTACTGTACAATTCATTCATGCTACCGAGGGTGACCATGCAAATATTTTCTACAAAACTCGCGTGCTATTGCTCAAAATTTCACAGCTAACAATTGGGTCTTTTTAAATGCATTCAATGTCATCAAAACATGCCGTTTTTTTTTTTTTTTAATCAAAATCCTGGAAATGGCAGATATACAGTTACAGCTCTTACAATGACGGCTTAGTTATAGCAGGAGAAAGATATTGAATGGCATTTTCATACAGAAATGTAATCCAACATTCTTTTATAATAAAAAAAAAAAGTGTATCTGGTACATATTTCCCTTTGCTTTCTCCTGCCACCCAATGAGCAATGGTAAATGAAGGAATGTACCCGAACTGGTCGGGCTTGGAGGTGCTATTAAAGGATAAGTCATGCAGGGTTTAATCTGCCCCGCCTTGGGCTAACATGATTACCGTGCAAAATGTACCAAGCCTTGCACACAATGCTTACAAGCCCGTAAAAGGTGATGGGCTAGCTGCACATTACCACCCTCGCATTAAAAAACGCTGCCATGCCTAGAGATCGACCATTCAGAACGTAAAGAAAGGCGGGTGGGGGGCGAATTTACGGAAGCGAGGTTTACTTGAGCAGGGTATGCCGAGCTCCATTTACTTTAGAAGGCTGTGCATGCAACTGTGCCCATGCAGACTCTGCTTCAGATAACGGAGCAGTTGACAAAGCGCGTCACTTCCCGACGGCTGAAGAACTAGGGCAGGGGTAAGGGGTGGACCTCTTCTTCCGCACAGACCATGCCGGCCCAATGCTGCTCGTGTTCTGCAAGAAGGCCAAGGAGAAGGTGGCCAGATTAGATTTGCAAGCGGTTAGCCTGGAGCTGTACATGCGCCGCTTTAAACTCAGCTCAGGCAAGGGGTCAGGGACTACAGCAGAGGGGCAAAACTTGTAAATGTGTACTGAAGCATTCATGCTATTGAGGTGCTCGAGTGGTTTGGCGAGGCATTCCCTGGGTTATTTGAGGCAGCTCTTTCACGTGCGAGACTGTGCCCGACATATGGGGGCTACACCTTGCATAGGAGGCATTTGAAGATAGACTGGACATATGGACGACACTATAGAAAGAGGTTATGTGGTTTTGTACTGCGCGCTGTAACGTAAATATGGAGACTACCAGGAGCAGAGCCATTAACTGGCATCACTTCACCAATTGAGGTTGCTCTAGGCATATGACAGCAGTACCTGCAGGCGCCCTCCTGCCTTGCATGGGTTTACAATCCTATATAAAAGGAAGCATACATTGATCACGGGAGGCGTTTCAAGTACGAATAAACAGCAGCAGCTCTGAGCCGGTGTCATTATTGACCTTCACTTTGTTAACAGTGGTGTCAAAGGTCATGCGACACTTCGCCTTGTATGGTATCTGAATAGGGCTTAAAGGCACAATCCGCCCCCGAATTACACAATGTAAAAGCAGTCTTGATGTAATAGAAGTCCTTTTTGAACGGCTAGGTTACGCAAGTGGCAAACTGATCAGCACTGGGGGGAAAAAAAAACATTTGCTTTAAAAGGAATGGACGTAAAATTCAGACAGGGTTTTGTTGAAACTTTGAGGAGGACTTGCTCAGGTGCCAAAATTAAGTGCTTTTCGTTTGAAAACATTTAACTTAAAGCCATATGGAGAGGCCATTCCTTTCCACACCCAATGCACACAACAGCCACCAGCAATTCAATTATAGCAAACACAAACCTGCTTGAGAGACCGCTACAAAAACAAATGTAATGCAGTCAAAACGGTGCATTTAGAGTAACACTTCTAATAGAAGACTGCTCGGTCCTCTTCCAACACATCATTTGGATGGATGCTCCCAATGATCTGCGTTTACTCCACATGAAAAGGCGCAACGCCAACAGCAGAGGAACACAAGGCAGTGACATCAGTGATCTATGGACTTATGAGCAATGCATAACCTGCCCAAGATGGAGCTCGGCATACCCTGCCCAAAATGGAGCTCGGCATACCCTGCCCAAAATGGAGCTCGGCATACCCTGCCCAAAATGGAGCTCGGCATACCCTGCCCAAAATGGAGCTCTCAGGTAATTCTCAGAACTTCAATTGCTCCAGGACGAAAGACGGTTGCATTAAGTTCTACTGATATGTACTACTGTCCTCACACAACAAAGTAAAGGATACTGAAATGCAGGCGTGAAAAATACAACTCCACAAATTAAAAGATCCTTTACAAGTGTATTCAGCGAGGGGGGCACGTGCATCCTTTAACTTGTAAGGAATTGTGCTTATGGGGTGCAGAACAGGCTTACTTTAAAGGGTCCTTACCTCAGAGTACAGGTCTGATGGGCGGTTCATGCTGCCCGTGCAGTTGCTGATACTGGCCCTACAGCAGCTGAGGGGCACACTGTTGTTTTTTGCTTCCACATACCAACGTGTTTTCACCCAGTCTGAGTAGTTATGAATTCCACAACAGTGCAACTGGGCGAGGGGAAGAGAGAAAACAAAATAATCTGCAGTTAGCCTTTTCCAGTAGAGAAATGCATTTGTATTTACTTTATTATCTTATGCCAGTCAGAACATTGCTGTGAAGAGCAAGAGCAACTGGGGCCCTGCAATGACCGCCCTATTTCAAATATTCTGTAAAAGAACATATCACAAAAGCCAAATAGCAGTTGAATGTCAGGTTTTATATGACAAGAGCATTGCTTGCAATAGCCCTTTTGGTAGCAACATGAATTTAGTAAAGTAAAACACAGCCCAATAAACTGCGGGCAGAAAATGCAAAAAGGCACAAGCGTTTCAATAGTCCTGCAGAAACATAGGCATCTACACAGGACAGAACCAAGCCCACTGACACCACCACCACCACCACCACCACCTCCCCCCCCCACCGACCCCTCCACCCCCCACCGATCAAACTAGAACAGACCGCAGCAATGCAGAAACATTGCAACGATCATATTTTACATAACTACAACAAAATGCTACGAGAAAAGGATTTTCCAAAATGACTGCCACCATCTTAAACCGAGAAGTGAGGAAAGCATTTAAATGCCCGTTGCCCTGAACTATTATTTTAGAGGGGATACAAGCTGCTTGAGTAAACGTGGCAGTGAAGCAGCGAGAAGTATTTGGAATGACAGATTACAACCTGAGCATTACCAATCTGTCTTACCTGTCTTTGTACATAATCGATAGCACGGCTGGCTGCATCAGGGTAGGTACCATTGTATTCATTGTACACATTTGCAATGCTCTTATCCACTTCACTTTCCACCTACAAAAAGAAAATGCCAATATCAAGTTATCGTCCTTCAACTGGTCTTCACAACACATACAAAAGTCCCATTCGTTTTTAGGGCACCCATTAAGCACAGCTTCCTTTAGCTTCACAAGAACTGCCCTCAAAGCATATCACAACATGACTACCACCCCCAAAAAGGGGAAAATGACAACTCATTGTGGTAAAATACTGATTTACAAAAATGCACCCAACTTCCAGCGACAAGGAGTTCTTCTGTAATGATTTCGCTAGCAACATTTGATAAACAAGGCTATTATTCATACTGTTGCATGAATTGCTTTCAATACTACTCACAGAATACTCGCACTCTGGCTAGCATTTCGACATACCAAGCATTCAGGGAATACGGATAGGCAAGCAAGGCTTGGTCTTGCACCTAAAACTAGCAGTCCTAACTCAAACTGCTGGGTCACATCCCCTCCACCAGGATCTACATGCAAGATCACGAATACGACCACCCCTAGCAGCCAGAAGACATGGGGGTGTTCTCATATCACTGCTCTTAGCGTGGGCAGATAGACGGTTATACAGTGTGCTCCTTGCCACTCAGCTTCTTGCTAGCGTTGTTAAAGTCTCTGTGGTCACGGAAGTCCAGAAAAGATCTGAATGTTGGCTATTCTGTACTACAACTTACTATTCTCAACTACTTGGCACAGAATGGCATCATGGTCCAGTAGCTAAGGATCACAGCTGCATCAGCACAGAAAGAATGAATTGGATTGGCAGCAGGAGCAAGCGATCCACAAGCCCTTACATTGGCCATGCAACATAACGGCAGTCGCTGACAAGCCGGACAAGACTGCTCTTTTAAACAAAGTTTAATTGAAGATGAGAATACTAAAGACGACCCAAACAATACTTCAAATAAAAGAATCGGGATAAATGCGCTCTCCAGGGTCTGGACAGCGTTCTGGTAACTAATGGAGGAAATGGTCTCTCAGGGACACCGTACAAAACGTACCTTCGGATAAGCCCAGGACCAGGTAGCCTTAATCACCTGGATAGTTTCCAGAGGCTCCTGAACCCTGCCATTGCAGTCTCTCTGCGTTAGTCTTAAGTTTTAGCGTTTCCCCACACCCTTCTTAAAATTACCAGGTCAGTCCATCACCCCGTACCAGTTTCATTTGGCCCCCTTAAGAGAATTTTTTTTAAAAAAAAAACAAAAAAGTAAAGCTAGAGCGTCTGCACCAGAAAAGCAACCAACTCTCCCTCTGTTATTTCCACTTCTTAGAGGCACTGGTCCCCCGTCGTCAGCCTGGATTTCTCATCTGCCTGCCTAGAGGCAGAGTCTTTCAGACCCGCCTAGCCCTTCCTCTCAGGGTCCTTGTCTCCATTCCAGTCTTAGCCCCTCTGCCTCTCTGTACCTCATGTATGCTACTTTTGCTATGCACATTGTTCCTCCCACGTTAATCTTGTTTCCATGGCCAACACAAACCTTTTTGGTCCATCCTTCTGGTTCCGCGGTTACTTTACCACCTCCTGATGTCCTCAATAATCTTGACTTTACTATCCACTACTCTACCATTGCTTTCGTCTTCATGTCCTCCAACCACCTCAGTCTCCCTTGCTAATCTCCATTCTCTGCTCCAAACTCATTGCCATCATTTAAAAATCTCCACTTTCAACCTATCGCAAAGTAATATTTGTCCAACTTCCTCCTACTGAGTTTTGACCATTTCCGAGTCGGCTCGATTAACCTCCTTTGCATCATCGGTTCTTCTCCAACATCCCAATAGCTTGCGCATAAGCCCTTAATATCTTCACCAACATCCATCTCCTGATATTCTCTACCCACCTTGGGTCTTTAGCCAGAAGGAGTCCCTCCCGTGTAGCATCACACAGCCCCGTGGTTCTATCCTTCAGCCTTGCAGGTCTTTAGCCAGATGCAGCTCTTCCTGGCCTGGCCTCTGGACCCTTCTCCACCCCCAGATACTTGGCCCCTCACAGCTCCCATGGGTTTGTATCTCCGTTCTCCCCATCGCTGCCCCGCTCAATCTTCACATATGCCTGGCCTCATCCAGAGTCCAGTACTATTCACGAACCTCCTCTGTGCATGCCTCTTTAATTGTTGCCAAATTCTCTCAAACTCCAGCACCTTCTCTAGGCAGAACTACTCTCTCGAAACACTCATGACAGACATCAGGCTTTTGTAGCCCTGTATGGAAATGCTGAACTGGCAACATGGTTATCTCTGGGTCTTTGAAGCAAGCTATTCTCTACTGTGGGAGTCCGCAATAGTAAGAGTGTGAGTTTTCAAATGTCTTTAGAACAATGCTGAATGTCAAGGTGTGTGCAGGTTGGGCTACTAATGCAGTACAAAATGACTGTGCCCCTGGTGAAACCAAACCCAAATTAAATTTGCCACCAGCTTACTCCACCATACTAGTGTAGGGCGCTAGTCACACTGGGACTAAAACTGCAATGTTTAAAAGATCTGTCCTAGAACCTATAGGGGATACAAAATGAAAGCATAAGAAAAAGGTTTGCAGTGACAGGCAGGTGGTCAGTAGAAGTACCCTGCTTCCCAATATAAATACAAAAGTAAAAAAAAAAAAAAAACAGCAAGGAAAAAAGCAATACGTTCAGGGGGGCGGGGGGCCATTAAATGGGACAAGAGAACCCCAAACACGCAATTCTGCCTCACACCGACAATGGAAAAATACCAACTATAAATGAAATCGCAGTTGATAACAGGATTATACATTTAAGCAGTTTTCAAATAGAAAGTGAACATGGCTACATGAAGCGCTAAAACACCTTGTTAAAAATAAAAAGTTATTTTTTAAAGAAAATAAAATTGTTGAACAATGAAGTTCAGATACTCTACCTTTGCTCTGTAGATGTAACCAAGAACCACCACCACAACTTCTGTGACGAAAACCAAGAGTAAGATGAAGACAAACTGCAAGAAAAGAATTGCAAATAAGTGATTCAATATATTAAACAAGCAAACTAGGTTTTCATTCTTCATGACCTTCCCGAAGTATGAAATCAGGCAATATATTTACAGTTTTTCACCCATTGATGTATTTTAGTCTGCAAACTTCAATTATCACATGTATCATGCAAGTTTAGTTAAGAAGTGACCACATGTCCTACTATTTTACACCACCACAAAAAATAAATAATTAGAACACCTATCCATTAACAAATGCTCTTTTCTACCAGGGATTGCAGTTTGATACAGCTGTAAATAAGACATTACGACTCAAATGTCTAATAGAATTCACCCTTCAGGGTTCGAAATTCGATGAGCAGTAGCTAAAACTAGCTCTTGGTTGTCAGGCATCACCTAAGGGATAGCGCTGGGGAACCAAAAGCGGGTACACTGCAAAGCCAACTTCCTCATGCAACTATGTTTTGCTGATTATGTATGAACCATTTTATTTAATGTGCCCGAATTCTTATTTGCATTTTGCGTCAGTATTCAAGGTACACGTTGGCATGCAAAGGCAAACGTGGCTCCTGGTAACTTGCTTTTAAAGCTATACAGGCTCTCCTAGGATAGAAGCAGGAGCCAAATCACACTACAGAAATGTCAAACCCTGCCTTCTCAGGGTTGGAACCATCTCTTATCTAGAAGTGGCTACACAATCACAAAACTAAAAACCTCAATGCAGAGTGCTAGCATGTGGGTGGCCACTGTAAGAACTTCATCCAACACACGAGGCATGTGTGGATGACTTGCACATAATGGACACCAGAGGCCATTAAAACGGTTGTCATAGTGTTGCTCACTGTATATGAACGATAGGTGAACCATGTACTCCATGAAGAAAAACAAATGCAAAATGTATCAACCTGTGAAGAATAAAAGGCCAAGCTGACCCTTGTGGAATTCAAACTTGTGACCTACATGATTGACACGGATGACAGTCTGGAGAGCTTAATGCACTGAACTAGGTGTCCAAGTCACATCTTCCATCAACAAATACGCTGCACATATTTGCTTACAAATTTGCTCACACTCATGGTGTGTGACAATAGTAACACAGGAGTTGTCAGTGATGTTCCACACCTTTATTATTAACTAGCCAAAAGTACCCGTACTCCACAGGGGTTCTGTAGATAGACGCGAGAACACTCAATTGTTGAAAATCAATGATGCTGCAGGTCTCTGTTCCAAGTCGCTTATCGCATGGAGTGCTTTGCACTCAGAAGTAAACTGCAATGAGAATGGGTGCGTGTGGTTGGCCGACATACCCCACAGCAGACGTGGAGGGGAGAGTTGGCGTGTTGCAGCATACTGTGACCTTCAGTGCCCTCTCCCCACCATTCGCCTCACTCTGGCACGGTGCAGCGCAAACGTCTCAGAAATGGTGCGTCCTAGGGCATTGAAACTTGGTTTATGCCCGAGTGGTGTTCCCCGCGTTGAGACGCTTAAACTGAGCTTTGTCCAGTCCTCCTACGACCAAATTGATGTTTAGATGATTTCAGGCAACCATCTCATGTGGGAAGAGGTTTAAATCCAGAGAAAAGGTTGGGGTGTCCAAATGTCACGTAGCAAGCAAGGTCCGGAGGGCCCTACAGGTAACTATGCAAAATTTGGTGCAGATTGGCAGAAGGGTGTGAAATAGATATTAGAACAGAAAGATTTAGGCTAACTCATGGGGCTTTGGCAAGTTATACTAGAAACAAAATACTTTTACTGGGGTCACGAGGAGTTAACTCAAGCTATTCATGGATCCAACTAGGAGAATACTGACCAATTCCAGGATTCCCCAATTATCTGGGATAATGCATAGAACTCCCTTAACACCCCCCTCACATCATCATCATCATCATCATCATCATCATCATCATCATGCAGGTCAATCTCCGATATTCTAACACTTGGATGCGAGCCACCCACCTGGGTTTATGAGGATACCCTTGCACACTCCGATCAAGAATTTAGTATCAAAAAAGACTGTGCTATATGGCTTTTTAAAAAATGTTCATCACCCTGGTTATCATGCTGGTCGTCAAAATAGATTCTTAAAGGCATACAGCAAGGGAAGTAAAGTGCAAGGTGTGGCGTGGGACACAAGCAAACGGGCAACCAAGCATTTCCAATTTAGAACACACAAAATCTGTGTGGAACTTAACTTTCTTTTCACAAGCGTTTCTTGCCCCTGGCCTTCGATCACCAGTCTTCTGGCCTCTTTCTATCTGGACTTGAACAGTGTCTGAGGTATAGGCCCCACGAGGCGCTTTGGATTCTCTCCTCGCCACTCCCCCTGTATTGAGCCATCTCCTTGCATCCAAGTCAGTAGCCTCATCTCTGACACTCCCTATAGCTCTCGTCTGTGATTAGTAGCGAATGCCAGGTTCATTCCTCACTGTTCCGATTTTTTTTTTCTGCCCTCATTTTTGTACTCCTTCCCCAAGGGGCTCACAGAGCTTCTAAATACATTATTCCCACATTAATGAAAGCAAAGGGATGACAGACCCCGGGTCTGCAGTTTTGTAGTCATGGGGGAAGTGATGTACCTGCAGTGTGGCTCGGAAACCACAAGATTAGGTTTGTGAACTCTGAGGAAGTGGAGAGGGCTGGACACATGCAGGGAGAGTTTGCCAGACAGAACAACTTCAGCCCTTAGGTTGCTGAAAGCAGCTCTCCTGTGTAGAGACCCCGTTCTTTCATAGTTTCCCTTGTAAATTTGGTACAATAGGCTGGGCTCTTCTAAAGGGGTCAGAGCTATGAATGGGGGTGCAAACTGAGGGATTAGGGACCCAAGACAGTATGGATCCTAAATGGGTGATATCAAGTTTTCCACACGATCTTCAAAAGTGCTACTTTCATGATCATACAATTGTAGCCTCTAAAAACCGGAGGTCCATCCACAAAGGCCTCATCTGTGTCGGTGGTGAGGGGTTCCTAGGAGGGTGGCAAAGAGTTTTCTTTAGGCATCACACAAGATAATCGTGTCATGGGGAGGGGCTCTGAGAATCACTATATACCATCTTAACATCGCTCTTTACACAGAAGGGGGCATCCCTGGCGCACCAAAGGTGGAATAATGTTAAAGGATATTTATACCGTGCACCATCACCACCGGAGTGGTCCCCTGGTGGATCTGAAAAAAGAAGGGGTGGAGAGAGTGGGGCGGGGGAGAAGAAGAGGGTTGTTGGGGTGCATTAGGAGGATAACATTTGGAGAAAGCGCAAGGGAGCTGTGATGTGCTGTTGGCAGCTTCATTTCGGTTAACACCGTTCACTAAGCTTTTTGGTGTGGTATCAGGTCGGTATCCATCGTGTACGGTCGTGGAAGGCCATGTATGGTGTGGTGGTTTGTTGCGGTGAAGTGCGTGCAGTTTGCTGTAGTTTTAGAGGTATGGTTGCGTTTAGAGTATGAGACGTGTATGCAGAGGGGTGAGGATTTAGTAGGGTTGTTATCAGCATGTCTGAAGAGACGCACACTCATTTTGTGGGTCCTCTCTCGGTGTGACTCAAGGTAATATTCACAATCCTCTTTGGATGCGACGCAGGCTAATATTCACAGTTCTCTTAGTGTGACATAGGCTAGTAATCACAGTCCTCTCTAGGTGGGAACTCTAGGTAATATTCACAACCCTCTCTGGATGTGACGCAGGCCAACATTAGCCATTGTAAAACTTAGTCAACGTCAGCTCTAAAATAAACAATGTTGCTGACTCAACAGTATGCAGCACTCTGTGCCACATAAGATCCCCCCTTAGCAGCAGGGAACATTTTCAGAGTAAGAGGAGTCAACGTTTATGTAATGTACCATGAGGACAGTACAGTAAACCTACCTTAAAATGTTACTGCACTAGTTGATAGACCCATATTTGCCTATAATCTGAAAAAATGTGTACATGTCAAATGCATTCCTAGATTGGTGGGGCACTTCTCCCTTCACTTTCCCTGTGAAATTTTACAAATGAGGACCAATTTGCAACATCTACTAAGCCTTGTATTATGAAACCTGTACATTTGCAAATCTGAAAAAAAAGGATCACTCAATATGTTAATATGTTATTTTGCATTTGTATAGCGCCTTATGTACCATTGGTATGATCTCAAGGCGCTGGTAGGTTGAACGCCCTCGGGAACCGCAGTTCAAGTCAGTTGTGAGAGAGAGTCGTAAAGTGCGCGTGCGCACCAGATGTGTGCAGCTGGTGTGGTTGTTGCATGGTAGCTGCTTCTTAGCGGTAAGTGTAGTGCTGAGGAGATCAGTTGAATGTGTCCAGTCTGGGGGGTGGACATCCAGACTGAGTTCTGGCTGCGTTAGGCCTGAGGAGACGCTTAAGCTAGCCGGTATGTGCTAGCTAGCAGTGTTTTATTAGGATGGTGGGTAATTTGATGAGTCGTGTTAGTATGAGAACAGCTTTACCAAATGGGTCATAGTACTGCTGTGTTCTAGTTGAATGGTGGTGTATAGGAGAGAGTAAGCATAGTAGTGTGATATTGTGGTAATCAGTAAAGTGTATGTGACCAGGCACACACAGTGATGTTGGGAATACCTTCAAAAGTCAACTCTAACACAGTGACGCTATTAGGGCACATTCAATGATGTTGGAATACCTTCTACAGTGGTGCCATTAGGACACACTTAATGTTAATGGTATGGTAGAGTGGCAAGGGCTTTCTGGAGTAGAGTAATTTCTCTATACCCCACCCATGCTACGCACAGTTTTGTTGGTGTGTTCGCTGCTGGCTTCCTTTGCTTTCCCTGCGGACACCTGCGGACACTTCTTGGAACCACCTATGTTGGAGCCCCCTTTTGCTTAGGGGCCCTTAGCCGAAGGAGGCTGCCGGGCAGAGGGCTGCCCTGGGTGGGCCAGTTAAGACCAGTAGGGGAGCAAATGGGAGGGTGGAGGGCACAGGAGTCAGGAAGTGGGTGCGGGGAGGGAAAAGCAAGCAAGGGGCCTTCTCCCATCCCAAGGTCCGCAACAACAACAAAATGGCACTAAATTACCAGCATGCACTTACCGAGCTCCGGAGATTGAAAAGTTGCCACCAAGTACGTTATGCAATCTGTATTTTTAGTCACAGATTGCATGACTTCAATTTAAATGATGGATATAAAACCAGAAAACTGCAGTCAAATTAGTTACTACAAATATATAATACACCTTAAATGTTTCTTCTACAAAAATATTTCTTGGCTCAAAGTGGAGGTCGTGCCCCCCACGTCAGTGTGAAAAAAAGCAATTATAATTTAGCAATGCAAACCCCCATCTACTCTAAGATTGCACTGATGGTTAAAAACACCAATTATTCCATCAGTTAGAAGTGTGAGGGAGCTGGCATGAAGTACTGCAACGGTTTATTGAGAGGCCACCCTCACAGTCAGTTCTTGCCCTCCTCACTCAAGGTGTCACGCAACAAACAGTTTAACTGATTTTTTTTATTCAGCCCCACCTCATGTGCGTTGCATCGCCCCCTACCCCCTTAGCTAACAATTAGCCAAGAAACAGGAAATATTTTTTAATTAAAAGTAATAGAAATGTGCACGAAAATGTCTAACGCCACTTTATCCGTGTCACAACACAAACACATCACAAAAGAGTTAACACAAAATCACAATAATTTACTTTCTACAAATTACTTAAATTAAACTGATCAATAACCAAAAATTATAAATGTAGTTTTGTACGATTTTGATTTTCCTGCAGGCTTAAAAGGCAAGCAGTAGGATTTTGGTACAAATACATATGCCATGATATTCATCCACACTTTTGGTTTAAAATAAACACAGGGTGATTTAGCAGTTTGTTTATCACCCTCACCCCTACTTTGGTCTGTGTTTGGGAAGTCGAACAGAAAAATTTGAATTATCTGTGGAATTGTGGGTTTCAGACCCCCCTGCCACCACTCTCCCACCCCTCCCTCCCCCCCTCCACTGAAAGGCCTGTGTTGGGGAAGCTGGACAAAAAGATTGGGCCGATTTAAGAACAAAGACACCCCTCTTCCTTAAAGAAGGACAGGACAAAAAAGGAATACGCAATTAAATGATAGGCTATAGTTCAGGGCACACTGGGAAGGGAGCTTTGTTAATACCCATAGTTTTCTGCCAATGGGAAATAATTATATTAATATTCTGAAGTTGACCAGTAATAACTGGATTACATCCTCCTCAGATTCAAAGTGGCTGCAGGCAGAAAGACTAAAAATAAACCGAGGACATCAGGGTCTGGACGAAGGCTTTACATTGAGAAAGTAGGGAAAACTCCACATTACATCACCAGAGCGTCTCAGTGCCTATACTGGAAAGAAAAAAAAAACAGCTGGGCCAAGAAGAGACTTTCTAACTCGGCACAGATTCGATGCAGAGATAGCAACAAGGAAAAAACTGCTGAACAGGCTTGTAATAAACTGGAGAAGGACCACCTTGCACGAGTCTGTGGCAGAAATTTAAAAACTTAGACAGAACCACAAGCATTGGCTAAATCAGTATACAAATTGTCCCAATAAGATGCAGAAAATTATGGAGTCCAAAAACTGCACATATGTGGAAGGTTCTGAATGACATGGCACCTCAGTATCAGCAGGAGCTTGGGCGGACCATTATGGCTGGCTACTCATGGCTTCACCCAGTCAGTCGGGTGTAGAGGATGCCCAATCCCTCATGCCTTTTGAGGAAATCGTCTCTATAATTAAGAACTTAACTCACTCAATGGCACCATGCACGGACGGTCAGACCTGAAAAGGTAACCGGAAAAATGGGCTTAGTTCATGGAGGAACTGTTTGATTTAATAAAAAATTTTTAAAAAATAGCAAAACAAATCCCTTCCTCCTGGACAATATCTATAGAAGTGCCGATCTTTAAGAAGGGCGACAGGACCGACCCGATCAACTATAGGCCCATCGCCCTTCTGGACTTTATCGGGAAGATCTTTGCAGCACTTACTTGGAAAGAGCTCACCAACTGTTCCAATTGCACTAAAACATTATGATCAATTGCAGGTGGGCTTTGTAAAAGGGACGGGAACTGCTCTGAACCTCTTTATTATAAACGTCTTAAAACCTAGGATCAAGAGCAAGAACTAATATACATGGCCTCTATTGACTTGGCTCCGGCATTCGACAAGATAGCTAGATCCTGGTCAAAAAAATAAATGAAGGCCTGGAACTGCCCTCAAGACCCAGGTCCCTCCAATCAGACACTACCCGCAGAGTAAGGCTGGATAATGGGGGAAATTGGCCTGAACCCATCTAAATGGCCAGGGGAATCTAACAAGGCTGTCGATTGGCCACTGAGATTTTCAATGTATACGACGTAGGAAAAGCATTTGAAGACATCCGGTGCTTTCCACCACGTTTGGTTGGCGTACCTTTAAGCAGGCGGTTATACGCAGAATACTTGATTCTACTGGACCAGACCCAGAAGGGCCTCCAACGAGATGGACACATTGGCTTTCTATGTAGAATTAAATGCCCTCAAGATCAATGTGAAAGAAAATCAAAAATCCTTACTCGGGTGCAAACATGGCGCAAGTTCAAAACCAAATGCTTGGCACCTAAAAGGGGAGAAGATACTGGAGGTAACCTGCCCAACATAATGAGGTGTTATTTATATAGCGCCTTTATCGAAAGCGCTTTTACAGGGCACATATTTACATACATCATCACCCAACCAAAATTGGTACTCATTTATCGACCTCGTAAGGATGAAAGTCTGAGTTGGCCTTGCCGGGATTCGCACCTGCAGCTCACGCTCAGACGCAGCAGCGAGCGCACAACCGGCTGAGCTATCTTACCGGCTATGGGTATGGGTATACTTGGGTATGTGTCTGAGCGATAGCATTAACGACTCAGAGCGGTCACACTGCGTATCAAGGCGAAGAACCTTGAAGCAAATTTACCTTCCTTTCGGTCATTTAATTTATAGGCTAAAGGTCATCCCACTCTCAACATACGTTTATTCTGGAGGAGGGTTTCAGCATTACCAAACTGTATGCCGATTCAAGCCATCAGAATAGAACTGGGCCTTACATCCATGTACGCTTTGACAGTCTGGAAATCATTGTCCCTTTACCGTAAATGTATCATGGGGCCGAGTGAGGGAGGTTTTGGTGCCCTAAAGAAAGCCTTGCTTACCAACAGCGAGCCAACACTGAGGGAATGGAAAGGTTTGTACAGTAATCATGGATAGTGTGCATCAGTCTGAAGAGACACTTGTCGCTAACCCCCTGCTGGTCAGGCGGAAATTATATGAACTAAACTGGATAGAAATATTGGAAGCCAGAAGCAAGTTTCAAATCTATGTCAAAACCTTTCATATCAGAGAGCGAGAGAACTGTCCCTATCTACAGAGACATTCGCCAGTAGCCATCTACGGGTGCAGTTTCTGCGCTTTCGCCTTAACCTGCTCCCCACAAAACAAGTGGAAGTACGGAAGGATAAGAACAAGCGAGACCTTTCCTGTGTAAACACCATCTTGAATCAATGTTCCACGTGACATTAATTTGCCCTGCCTTAAGATCTCTCCGTTCACAACTAATGGGAAAATTCTTTAATGAAGTAGCCTCTGTCAGCGGACGATTGGTATGCTCAACTGACAAAAGGAACTCCGATTTCATTGACATTGGCTCAACTTGCCTTCCTGAAGGAGGCATTTGTGGCGCTCGAGGCTGCTAACCACAAGAGATAATGAGCATGCTTTAAACTGTTTCAATCTGCCTCTTGTGGTTTGGAGCTAGTTAATCCAGGCAGGCGAGTATTCCCCATATCCAATAATGAGGATGGAATCAGGAAAAAGGGTCCTGGGTGAAAACCCAGGACGCAAGACATAATTAGAGAATTGAATCGTTCTCTTCTGTTTTTCCTGATTTTCTTTCTTCTTCACTGGAATTCTTGACTATTGTTTTTCTTCCTTCTTTTTCTCACGGCTGGGAGTTATATCAAAAAGAATTGTAATCCATGTGCTTGATAAAAATAAATATCTTTTTAGTTAAATAGGCTAGGGATCTACAGTCTTGCCGCGCCCACAACCCCACCCATTATAAAAGGGAAAGGATTTAAGGTCAGCAGATTCCCCCAGCTTTTGGTTTCCCAGGGCTCAAGTCTACTTGCATTGAAAACTGTTTAACGTTCCGCACAGCCAGCTGCACGTCAGGACTCTAGAAAGATGGGGCAAGGGTCTGGTCACTCCACTCTCAAGGATGGCCTCCCCCTCTCCACCATTGGACCGTCAGCTTTTAGGCCTTCCTAGCAATAGACCGCTCCACCTAGATGCACTCTCCTCTGGCGTTTCCCTTCAGCCGTCAGATGGTAAGTTGCAGCAGAACTCTTTTGATGGTAAATTTCAGAAGGTCTGTCCCTTCCTCGTAGTGCAGTCCCCCTTATATAGCAGAGATGACACCACCAATTTTACAAACCTGGGGGAGCACCCTGCAAGAGGTCACACAATAGGATTAGACAGTTACCCTTCTCTCTCCTTCCCACTCCAACCCATCTCTATGGAGTGGTTTAAGAGTCTGGAGCCGACATGGCAGCTTAATGTACAAGCCCCATTTGCTCTCATGTCAAATTTTTGGCAAAAACTAGTGTAGAAAAACTTCATAGTTTTACTACCAACTGCCACAATACATACATTTTCCTATTCAGTTGATCATGGGAAATAAAACAACATAATCTGCCGTTTTCACAGAAAGCTAAGCGTCATGAACATGTAATTTCCTATCCATATTCCTAATTTTAACCTTTGCCAGTTCGGCAACTCTTACATTAGGGACATTTTCAGATCATCCTGAAACCTCATTTAACTGGCCATTACAGTTCCGCAACTCTAAGGTGCATATCTCCAAAAAACACCTGGAAATGACCTACAGACTGATATATAAATGAACAAAATCCACTTTATGGTTGCTGGGAAAAAGGCCTACATTATAATAGTCCTTTAGAATTAAATGTAAATATGTATGTCCAGCAAATGGGAGATCTGCTTCATCCAGCAATCTGTCTCCCTGGGCCAGCCTGTGACCAGAGTCTCTTTGAAATTGGTTGTTTGCTCTTTGGAGTTGTAGCCCCCACTTTCACATCTGTTGGTCATTCTCCAGCCAAGAGGAACTGTCCTGCAATCACTGCCTTCACAGCCAGCAGGTCTGGGGAACACTGAGTTTTCCACACCTTCAGCAGTACACACTTTATTGCAGTTGTA